>NC_089503.1:16444604-16748354 GCF_036850995.1 Saccopteryx leptura | reverse complement strand
CCATATTGCGACCAGAGCCACTCTAGTGCCTGGGGCAGAGGCCACAGAGCCATCCCCAGCGCCTGGGCCATCTTTGCTCCAATGGAGCCTCGGCTGCGGGAGGGGAAGAGAGAGACAGAAGGGAAGGCGCGGCGGAGGGGTGGAGAAGCAAATGGGCGCTTCTCCTATGTGCCCTGGCCAGGAATCGAACTCGGGTCCTCCGCATGCTAGGCCGACGCTCTACCGCTGAGCCAACCGGCCAGGGCCTGTTTTTTTTCCTTGATGGAAAACGTTTGTTAAGCACTTTTGTTATTACTTGTTATTTCCAGAGACTACAATCCTTGTCTTTCTCTGTTTCATTCACCCTATTCTGACTAGTCTTCTCTCTTTGCAGCTCACTCCTAGGACACTTAGTGGCAATTTAACGCCTCCATTCTACGAACAGTCCATTCTTCCTACCACCTTTTCACTGTGCCTCATTTCCTATTTTTCCTTCTTGCTCTGCTTAAATTCTATTAAATTACTCCCTTGCCCAGCTCTGTTCATCATACTCTGGTAAACACTACAGCAGTGATTAAATCCAAGTTTAAAGCCAAACAGACCTACATGCTTCCCTGTACCTCCATCATGACTCCGAGCCTTGAGTGGGTCCTATTGCTGCCCAGCAAACACATTGTATTTCCCTTGTCTACTTCCTGTCGGAGATGGGTATTTCACAACTCCTCTAACCTTGCCCTCATGCTCTCAGCTTGCTTCTGCACTTTGAAAATAGATGCAACCAAAGACTATCTGACTACCACCTCTCCCTCCCTACTGCCATCTGTACCCACATACTCTGCCTTCCCTTCCTGTTACTATAAGATGAACCAACCCTGAACTAATAGGACATTTCTACTTTTTCCCCTGTATCACCTGCCCAAAGACGTCATCTCAGCTCCAGAGTGCTCTGTAGGATTGTGAAGCCTCAACCTTTTTTTCTGCCCATTCCTGACTCCCTTAGTCTTTTCGAGGTGCAGTTTCTGAGATCACTCTCTAATAAACCTTCTGCATAGAAATCTCTGCCTCAGAGTCTGTTTCATGGGGAATCTAACACACACACACACACACACACACACACACACACACTCACGCACACATCCTTGTCTAAGGATGGACAACCAGCTGGGAACCAGCAGGGAAAAAAATTTGGAAGGAGAAAGAGTTTAGGGGAGGATCTATTCTAAATTGCAAAACTGATGATGAAATATTGGAAAAAATATTGTAGTAAGGTATTTGAAGAATTTCCTCGCTCTTTCAATAGGAGATAGAATTTGTATATTGCTTTTATTCTTCCCCTCTTTGAATCCTAAGAATAGCATGCCCCTAGGCAATGGAGGGAGGAGAGAGACATTGGAAGAATCTGTGAAATGTATGTCTTGTGAATCACCATCTGCATGTAGTTCTAAGCTTGTGTCATGTTATGCCTCCCCCCACCTGTATGTGGTCAAAGAGTATATAAGCAGCCTCTGAGAGTTGGTCAGGGCTGCATGATTTGGGTGGGAGGATTGCCCTGTGTATGCCGCTGGCTTTTCATGATAAAACTCCTCAAAATTCATATTGGACGTGGTGTCTCTACATGAACCCGCAGAAATGAGGTACAGTACTTTATAACATTTGGGGGCTTGTCCAGGATGCGGTATTCCGTGTTACCGTGAGTAGAGACGCTCGATCAGCTGGCCTACTAGGGGGGGCCTACTAACCCTCCAGGGGCTGCCTGACCCTGCTAGCTTACTAGGGGGGGTGACCCCTGAAACATTTCAGGGCTCCGGTTCCCAGTGGGTTCAGACAGTATCTCGGCAGATATCATTTCTGGTCCCTAACTTCAACAATTCAGCAAAGAAATCAAGGAGTGTGAAAATTTGGACCTTGGGGATTGTAGGCAGGGTTGCTTTTTTACTTTGCTGATTTGGGTCTCTGAGGGGTTTTGTTTTGGGACTAGTCTGCTTGGACCAGTGTGTAGAGGACTGGATGCAGTCATACTCTCACATTGGGCCCCTCAAAGACCGAGACATCAGTGGGGTGGGGGGGGGGTTAGGACTCGCCTTGGACTTCCCTGGGGGATATCTGGTTGTACTCTGGGAAAAAAAAGGAGGGGAGACTTCATCTTGCCCAGGATTTCCAGAGGCATCTAGGTGTGCTCTTAGAGCAGAGGTTCTCAACCTGTGGGTCGCGACCCACAGGTTGAGAACCGCTGCATTAGAGGAAACTGAGTTAACCAGGTTAACTGATCTTGCCATGGATTCCCAGACACATCTTCTTTGTGTTCATCTGGTGTTTGTCAAGATCTCAGTCTTTGTTAATTAGTGCGTGAGTGGAAAGCGGCCTACAAACACCTGAGAGGCCCCTGAGTGATTTGTTTGGTGTGTGAATGGCAATCTCTGGTGCCTAAACCTAGGCTCTGGGGATGTGGCTAGCAGAACACCTAAGAAACCCCTGAAAGTGGAACCCTTTCCCTTGTCTATTGAACTGTGTATTGTCTTTTTGTGATTTGTGTATGTGAGGTTTTTGTTTAATGTGTAACTGTGTAAGGCCTGAATTTTTATGCATGCAAAATTGGAAATTCCCAAATTAAAATTAAATTAGAAAATTCTGGGCAAAAGTAAAAGGAAATTTATAAGTGCCATATTAGGTTAGTGGCTATCTGTCAGAGCTCCGCAAAATATAAAATCTCTTCCTTGGATCCAAGACCTCTAGCTTCAGGGCACTCTGTCTGGCTTCCCCTGCCCTAATTTTCTTCTATTGGCTCCTTCCTCTATTGTTTCATATCTGGGGACTAGTTAACTGTTTGTCTTTCTTGCTTTTATTGGTGTGCTAATTTCTGCATTTTAGGGGGACAGTTTCAATTTTGTATGTTGGTGGCTTGAACTACTAAACATCGGAGGAGGGCCCAGTACACAAAAGACTCCCTTAGGCTGTTTCCTAAAGCACTTTCAAGAAGCTTATGGAGACCACCATGGGTACGGAATTAAATGGTCAAAAAGAAGGCTTCGCACTTTTTGTGAATCAGAATGGCCCACCTTTGGGGTAGGATAGCCATCGGCTGGGACCTTTAACCTCCGGCTAGTAAGGGCAATTTGGAACATCATAACTGAGGATCCAGGCCACCGGGAGCAGTTTCCATATATTGACCAATGGCTAAATTTAACAGTGAATCTGCCACAATGGCTGAAAGCTTGCTCCGTACAGAAAGGGCGCTATGCTTCCTAGTCAGGCCAGATTTGAGTCTAGAAAAGAGAGGATAAAAAGGAAGCCTCAGGACTTCCCGTCCTTACAGAGTCTCCTGAGGAAATCGAGCTGCCACCCTCTTATAGGTCAAAAGCTAAAGCCCCTAATCCTACACAGCAGCTACAAGAGGAGGCTATAACTTCCACTGTTACATCCCCACCTCACACTCGGAGTGGATCTGAGTATGGGCAGAGAAGGGATCCTGTCTTGCCACTCAGAGAAGCACCCCCTTCGGGAACTGACCCCGACCTTGAGGAACGGCCCTTCCTTGTGTATGACCCATTCTCCACTAGTGATCTATATAATTGGAAAAGCCAAAATCCTCCATTCTCGGAGAAGCCTCAAGCTCTAATAGGGCTTATAGAAACTATCCTACAAACTCATAGACCTACCTGGGAAGACTGCCAGCAACTTTTAAATACTCTCTTCACTTCGGAAGAGAGGGATAGAATTAGGCAGGAAGGTAAAAACGCAGTTCTAGGGCCAGGAGGGGGATCAATAGAGGAAAGTAGGGACTGCATCGAGGCGGCTTTCCCCTCTACTAGACCACAATGGGGTCACAACTCCCGGGAGGGGAGAGCCTCGTTGGTCGCTTTTCACTGGTATCTCTTATCAGGCCTAAAGGCTGCGGCCCGGAAGGCCACCAACCTCTGGAAGGTTTCTGGAATTTCCCAGGACCCACAGGAAACACCCTGCTGCATTTTTTGAACACCTTTGCGAGGCATACTGGGTGTATACTCCCATAGATCCGTATGCTGTTGAAAACAGCTTGGCTATTAATTTGGCTTTCGTGTCACAGCCAGCCCCCGATATTAAAAAGAAACTCCAAAAGCTAGAAGGGTTTGAAGGCATGAGTAGGTCCCAGTTGATTTCAATAGCTCAGAAAGTTTTTCATAATAGAGAAACAATTGAGGTAAAACAGGATAAAAGGATAGCTAAAGTACTTGTTGCAGCACTCCAAGAGACGAACTCTTAAGGAGAGGGGACCCTCAAGGGAGCGAGATAAAGAAAGAAATTCGAGGGGGACTAGGACTCGGCTAGGAAAGAATCAGTGCGCATATTGCAGGGAGGAGGGGCACTGGAAAAACAGATGTCCCCAAATACAAGCAGCTAAGACAAATTCCAAGCTTCTGAACCTTGAGGACTGACGGGACCAAGGCTCCTTTTCATTGAACCCCCGGGAGCCTATGGTTCAATGAAAACAGCAGAAATAGGGAGGAAAAACTGTGGACTTTTTAATAGACACTGGAGCAACACATTCGGTCTTAACCAAGTCTCTAGGGCCCATTACTACACATAAAACTTCAATACAAGGGGCCACTGGAAAAACTGCCTACTAACCATGCACCACACAGCGGACAGTCAATCTAGGGCAAGGAACAGTCACCCATTCGTTCTTGGTTGTACCAGAATGCCCCTTTCCCCTAACAGGGCGGGACTTATTACAAAAACTCCAAGCCACAATCTCCTTTAAGGGAGAAAATACCACCTTAACTATAGGAGTCCATAAGAGAACTCCAGACGCTGGGTTACAGCTACTCCTACCCCCTCTCCGAAAAATATCTTTTACAGGAATCAGCTGAACCAGAAGAAGCCCACAGCCCGTCTACTCCAACAGCTTCAGGAGAGTTTTGCAGAAGTATAGGCTGAAACCAACCCTCCCGGACTAGCAGCCCACCAGCGGCCTGTGGACATACAATTGCTATCCACTGTGACCCCAGTAGCAGTAAGACAATACCCAATGAGTTGGGAAGCTAAGGAGGGAATAGCTGTCCACATACGGCGTCTCCGGGGAGCAGGAATCTTGGTGCCCTGCCAATCCCCATGGAATACTCCCTTATTACCAGTCTTAAAGTCCGGAACAACAGATTACCGACCGGTATAGGACCTTTGGGAAGTTAATAAACGGGCAGAAACTATACACCCTACAGTCCCTAACCCGTACACATTGGTAAAGACCATACACCCTACAGTCCCTAACCCGTACACATTGATAGAGACCATACACCCTACAGTCCCTAACCCGTACACATTGATAGAGACCGTACACCCTACAGTCCCTGACCTGTACACATTGATAGAGACCATGCACCCTACAGTCCCTAACCCATACACATTGATAGAGACCATATACCCTACAGTCCCTAACCCGTACACATTGGTAAAGACCATACACCCTACAGTCCCTAACCCGTACACATTGATAGAGACCATACACCCTACAGTCCCTAACCCATACACATTGATAGAGACCATACACCCTACAGTCCCTAACCTGTACACATTGATAGAGACCATACACCCTGCAGTCCCTAACCCGTACACATTGATAGAGACCATATACCCTACAGTCCCTAACCTGTACACATTGATAGAGACCATACACCCTACAGTCCCTAACCTGTACACATTGATAAAGACCATACACCCTACAGTCCCTAACCCGTACACATTGATAGAGACCATACACCCTACAGCCCTAACCTGTACACATTGATAAAGACCATACACCCTGCAGTCCCTAACCCGTACACATTGATAGAGACCATACACCCTGCAGTCCCTAACCTGTACACATTGATAGAGACCATACACCCTACAGTCCCTAACCTGTACACGTTGATAGAGACCATACACCCTACAGCCCTAACCTGTACACATTGATAAAGACCATACACCCTGCAGTCCCTAACCCGTACACATTGATAGAGACCATACACCCTGCAGTCCCTAACCTGTACACGTTGATAGAGACCATACACCCTACAGTCCCTAACCTGTACACGTTGATAGAGACCACACACCCTACAGTCCCTAATCCGTACACATTGGTAAAGACCATACACCCTACAGCCCCTAACCCGTACACATTGATAGAGACCATACACCCTACGGCCCCTAACCCGTACACATTGGTAAAGACCATATACCCTACAGTCCCTAACCTGTACATATTGCTCAGCCTCCTGCATCCTGATCATCGGGTCTATACAGTCTTAGACCTTAAAGATGCCTTCTTCAGCATCCTACTAGCACCTAAAAGCCAGCCTGTTTTTGCCTTTGAGTGGATAGACCTGGCAGGAGAATTCTCTGGCCAACTAACATGGACTAGGCTGCCTCAAGGCTTCAAAAACTCTCCTGCTATCTCTGATGAAGCCCTGAGTGCTGACCTGGTAGCCTTCCGGCAGGAACATCAAGACTGTGCCCTACTCCAGTACGTAGATGACCTATTATTGGCGGCAGCTACGGAGGAGTGCTGTCTCGAGGCCACTCGAGATCTCCTAGCCTCACTACAAGTATTAGGGTACCGAGTGTCAGCTAAAAAGGCACAACTCTGCACTCCAGAGGTTACTTATTTAGGCTTCAGGGTCAAAGAAGAACAAAGAACTCTGTCCTATGAACGCACCGAGGCCATCCTCTGGGTCCTCACTCCAACAACTAAACAGCAAGTAAGAGAATTCCTTGGGGCTGTAGGATATTGTAGACCATGGGTTCTAGGTTTTGCTGAACTAGCAAGCCTCTCTGTGCCTGTATGGGCGGGTCTCAACCTGTACACTGGACTGAGACAGAGCAAAAAGCCTTTGGAAACCTTAAGAGGGCTTTAGCATCGGCCCCGCTCTTGCCCTACCTGAGGTCTCAAAGCCCTTCCAGCTGTTCATTCATTAGTCTCAGGGAATCACAAAAAGGGTTTTGATGCAGCCTTTGGGACCATGGAAACGACCAGTTGCATATCTGTCCAAACTACTGGACCCCGTAGCAGCAGGATGGCCTGCCTGCCTGAGGGCCATAGCAGTAACTGCAATCCTAGTTAAAGAAGCTGACAAGCTCACCTTAGGTAAAGAGCTAACTCTAACAGCACCACACGCAGTGGGAGTGCTCCTAAGGGGAACTCCAGAGAGATGCATGTCTAACACCCGAGTAACCCAGTTCCAAGCTTTACTCCTAGATCAGCCCAGGATAAGGTTTCAGAAAACAACTGCCATCCACACCACAAGCCTACTCCCAGATGACAACCTGAACACCTTGTTACATGACTGCACGGAGGTAATCAGCATCATAAAGACCGCACGACCGGACTTAAAGGACTCTGAGCTGCCTGATGCCCATGAGGTACTTACTGTACACAGACAGGAGCAGCTACATACAGGATGGCATCAGGTACACAGGGGCTGCGATAGTAACCCTAGATCGGGTTATCTGGTCCCAGGCGCTGAGCCAGGGAATGTCAGCACAAAAGGCAGAACTAATAGCTCTTTTCCAAGCCCTCAGATGGGGAAAAGGAAAAGCAGTATCCATTTATATGGACAGTAGGTACGCTTTTGCTATGGCACACGTATCTAGTGCCATTTATAAAGAGAGAGGGCTACTAACCTCAGCTGAGAAGGACATCAAAAATAAAGAAGAAGCTTGACCAGGCGGTGGCACAGTGGATAGAGCGTCGAACTGGGATGCGGAAGACCCAGGTTCGAGACCCTGAGGTCACCAGCTTGAGCCCAGCTCATCTGGTTTGAGCAGAGCTCACCGGCTTGGACCCAAGGTTGCTGGCTCCAGCAACGGGTTGCTCGGTCTGCTTAAGGCCCGCGGTCAGGGCACATATGAGAAAGCAATCAATGAACAACTAAGGTATCACAATGAAAAACTAATGATTGATGCTTCTCATCTCTCTGCGTTCCTGTCTGTCTGTCCCTATCTATCCCTCTCTCTGTCTCTAAATAAATAAATAAATAAATAAATAAAATCTTAAAAAAAAAATAAAGAAGAAATCTTAGCCTTACTAGAAGCTATCCAACTCCCCTCAGCTGTAGCCATCATTCACTGTAAAGCACTGGTCCCCAAGCCCCGGGCCGTGGACCGGTTCCGGTCTGTGGGCCATTTGGTACCGGTCTGCAGAGAAAGAATAAATAACTTACATTATTTCCGTTGTATTTATATTTAAGTCTGAATGATGTTTTATTTTTTATTTTATTTATTTTTTCTTTTTGTATTTTTCCGAAGCTGGAAATGGGGAGAGACAGTCAGACAGACTCCCGCATGAGCCCGACCGGGATTCACCAGGGGCGACGCTCTGCCCACCAGGGGGCGATGCTCTGCCCCTCCGCGGCGTCACTCTGCTGAGACCAGAGCCACTCTAGCGCCTGGGGCAGAGGCCAAGGAGCCATCCCCAGTGCCCGGGCCATCTTTACTCCAATGGAGCCTTGGCTGTGGGAGGGGAAGAGAGAGACAGAGAGGAAGGAGGGGGGCGGGGTGGAGAAGCAAATGGGCGCTTCTCCTATGTGCCCTGGCGGGGAATCGAACCTGGGTCCCCCGCACGCCAGGCCAACGCTCTACCGCTGAGCCAACCGGCCAGGGCCGATGTTTTATTTTTTAAAAATGACCAGATTCCCTCTGTTACATCCGTCTAAGACTCTCTCTTGACGCTTGTCTCGGTCACGTGATACATTTATCCATCCCACCCTAAAGGCCGGTCTGTGAAAATATTTTCTGACATTAAACTGGTCCATGGCCCAAAAAAGGTTGGGGACCACTGCTGTAAAGGACACCAAAAAGGAGACTCAACGGTAGCCCGAGGGAACCGAGCAGCGGACCTAGAGGCCCGGACAGTAGCCACAAAGCCAGTGGGGCCTCTCCAAGCTTTAGTAACCTTGCCTCTGCCTGAGTTGCCTAACACCCCTCATTGCTCTCAGGAGAAAACTACCTTAGCTAAAGAAAAAAAAGCTACCAAAAGTGCCGATAGTTGGTGGATCCTATCAGATGAAAGAATCTTGATCCTAGAGACATTAGGGTGGACAGTAGCCCTCCAAATACACCAAGCATCCCACCTCAGAACATCCAAAATGACTGAATTGCTCCAATCCAGGTATTTCATACCGCACCTGGACCAGATTCTACGTAGCATTATAAGACGTTGCCAGGCCTGCGCACGAGTGAATACGAAACAAGGTAGGAGAACACCATTAGGAGTTAGAGACAAGGGAACTATGCCAGGGGAACATTGGGAAATAGATTTTACTGAAATAAAGCCACCCCACGCAGGGTACAGGTATCTCCTAGTCTGCGTAGACACTTTCTCCTGGTGGGTGGAAGCCTTCCCCACTAGGTCAGAGACTGCTACCACAGTACTTAGGAAATTACTCCATGAAATAATTCCACGATATAGCCTCCCCACAACCATGGGTTCTGATAATGGTCCAGCATTTATTGCTAAAATATCCCAGGACTTAGCTAAAACTTTAAATATTAAGTGGAAATGACACTGTGCATACAGGCCCCAAAGTTCAGGGCAGGTAGAGCGTATGAATCGAACCTTAAAAGAAACTCTAACCAAATTTGTTCTTGAAATCGGTGAAAAGTGGCCCACATTACTCCCCTTAGCCCTCCTTAGGGCAAGGTGTACCCCTTATAAAAAAGGATTTATGCCTTTTGAAATAATGTTCGGAAGACCCCCTCCATTGCTGCCAAAACTCAGAGAAGAAATAAAAGCTGAATTGTATAACCACTCCTTCCTTAAGTACTTGCAGGGTTTACGGGATACACAGCAGGCTGTTCACAAGACTATTCGAGAGGGACTTCCAGCGATGCCAGGAGATCCAGTACATCCTTTTCAGCCTGGGGACTTAGTCTGGGTAAAGAAGTACATCACCAAGGACTGACTCTCACGTGGACGAGCCCACACACCGTGATCCTGACCACGCCCACTGCTGCCAAGGTGGAAGGCATGCCTACCTGGGTCCATCACAGCCGGTTGAAGCCTGCGGTCCCAGCAGAGACACCCTCGTGGACAGCAGAGACTGATTCCACCAATCCTTGTAAATTAACCATAAGAAGGACAGCATGCCCTGCTCCAGCCGAAAACCAAAAGCTGGTTGGTATACCTACGATTAATGCCAAAAGGAACTCAATAAGGACTCCCTTTTAATCAGACTTCAGGGGAAAAGGAAAGCCAGCTTGGCTGTCACCAAGGGTTAAGGCTGTTTCTTCAAGAAGTTCAGACTAAAAAAGGAATTGTATAATTTTAGTAACTAAAAATATAAGATATAGAAATACTTTTCTGAGAGAGAAAGGAAAAAGTAAATTGTTATGAAAGCCAGTTAGTTTTTGTAAATTGCAGAATGTTTGTACAAATTATAAAGATTAATCAATGGCATTTGTTGAATTGGATTGTCAAATATCTATTATAGCCTCATGCTCTTTAGTAAAATAAGGATTTGACTTATAAGATGGGGGGGGGGGATGTAGTAAGGTATTTGAAGAACTTCCTTGCTCTTTCAATAGGAGATAGAATTTGTATATTGCTTTCTTTCTCCCCCTCTTTGAATCCTAGGAATAGCATGCCCCTAGGAGGGAGGGGAGAGACTTTGGAAGAATCTGTGAAATGTATGTCTTGTGAATCCCCACCTGTATGTAGTTGTAAGCTTGTGTCATGTTATGCCTCCCCCCACCTGTGTGTGGTCAAAGAGTATATAAGCAGCCTCTTAGGTGATCAGGGCTGCACGATTTGGGTAGGAGGATTGCCCCGTATATGCCACCGGCTTTTCATAATAAAACTCCTCAAAATTCATATTGGACTTGGTGTCTCTACTCAGGGGTTCCCAAACTTTTTACACAGGGGCCCAGTTCACTGTCCCTCAGACTGTTGGAGGGCTGCCACATACAGTGCTCCTCTCACTGACCACCAATGAAAGAGGTGCCCCTTTCGGAAGTGTGGCGGGGGGCCGGATAAATGGCCTCAGGGGGCCGCATGTGGCCCACGGGGCCGTAGTTTGGGGATGCCTGCTCTACATGAACCCACAGAAATGAGGTACAGTACTTTATAACAATATCAGCTGGGCAATAGAAGATGAATTCAAGTTCTAGCTCTGCCTCAGTTAACCTTAACAAGCTCTCCTCTGGCACTGGAGCTCCAGGGCAGGGGTCGGGAAACTCTTTGGCTGAGAGAGCCATGAAGAGCCATGAGTGCCACATATATATTTTTTTTATTTTTTATTTTATTTTATTTATTTATTTACAGGGACAGAGAGTCAGAGAGAGGGACAGATAGGGACAGACAGACAGGAATGGAGAGAGATGAGAAGCATCAATCATCAGTTTTTCGTTGTGACACCTTAGTTGTTCATTGATTGCTTTCTCATATGTGCCTTGACCATGGGCCTTCAGCAGACCGAGTAACCCCTTGCTGGAGCCAGCGACCTTGGGTCCAAGCTGGTGAGCTTTGCTCAAGCCAGAGGAGCCTGTGCTCAAGCTGGTGACCTCGGGGTCTCGAACCTGGGTCCTTCCGCATCCCAGTCCAACACTCTATCCACTGCGCCACCACCTGGTCAGGCAAATGCCACATATTTTAAAACTAGAAAGCCCGGCGGTCATACGAAATGACCGCTGTTCTAGATATTATAAATTGTAATTAAAATGATTTGTGCAAAGGTGTCTGCTAATTCAAACTGAATTACCCAGGGCAGGCGGCGAGGACGCCTCTTTGCTTAGTGCCCCATGGGGTTTCCCCCTTCTACTTGCTTAATTGCTTAAAGTAGAGTGCAATGAAGGAAACCACTGGCGGTACATTTCTTAAGAGCCACCGCTAGCTCAATAAATAAAGGTGACTTAAATAATAAAATGTTAATTCACATGTCAAAGATCTCTTTGTACACAACATTTCTTGTGTAGATCTTTCCATCATTTTTTTTAATATGATTTTTTTAAATTTTATTTATTCATTTTAGAAAGGAGAAAGAGAGGAAGAGAGAGAGAGAGGAGAGAGACAGAGAGAGAAGGGGGGAGGAGCAGGAAGCATCAACTCCCATATGTGCCTTGACCAGGCAAGCCCAGGGTTTCGAACTGGCGACCTCGGCATTTCCAGGTCGACGCTTTATCCACTGCGCCACCACAGGTCAGGCCCTTTCCATCATTTTTTACAATGTTTCCGTACTTGCAACATTGAGAAAATCCTTTCTTGCCACGGTCAAATCGATTAGTTTCTAACTTGAAGTTTAAGGACTGACAGTGTTCACATTTAATATTCATGTCGCCAGAGGAATGCTCAAAAATTAAAGTTTCTCCGTTTGAAACTGTTTTAATCCTTTTTGCGTTTCGGTCAGCATTACTCTGTCGTTTTTTTGCATTTCTCTCCTGCCTTTGTTCAAGGGACTCATTTTGTTGAGACAGGCTTTTTTGTCTTGCATCTGAGGCAAGCCTTGTTTCTCTATGCTCATCAGTCTCATTTTGCCGAGAAAGACGCATTTGCTCTGCGAACTGAAGCAAGCCTTGTCTTTCTCTGCTCAGTGGTTTCCTTTTGTCGAGAAAGCCGTTTCTGTGCAGCTTTAGCTCCTTTTCTCTCCTCTTCAGTGCTGTATTTTCTAGGAGGCATTCTTAAAAGAAATTACATTAAGATGTAGTTTTTATGTAAAACAGATGATTGCCAAAGCAAACAAATGTTCACCTTCCCTTGACACGCTCAATTTGCATTCAGCCTTAAATTGTTTCAAAAGCAGATGATTGCCAATCCAAACAAATGTTCACCTTCCCCCTGACCCGCTCAATTTGCGTTCAGCCGTGGCAACTTCACCCCATTGGCTAGTACAGTTACGCAAGCAACCAATAAGCTATCGGCGACAAACAGACACTTAAGCTGCATATAATAAAGATGTAATTCCGTGAGAGCCATACAATGACCCGTGTACGTTATGCATTATCCAATAAAAATTTGGTGTTGTCCTGGAGAGCTGTGATTGGCTCCAGACACCCACAACCATTAACGTGAGCAGTAGGAAATGAATGGATTGTAATACATAAGAATGTTTTAGGCCCTGGCCGGTTGGCTCAGTGGTAGAGCATTGGCCTGGCATGCAGGAGTCCTGGGTTCAATTCCCGGCCAGGGCACCCAGGAGAAGCACCCACCTATTTCTCCACCCCTCCCCCTCTCCTTCCTCTCTGTCTCTCTCTTCCCCTCCTGCAGTCAAAGCTCCATTGGAGCAAAGTTGGCCCGGGCGCTGAGGATGGCTCCACGGCCTCTGCCTCAGGTGCTAGAATGGCCCTGGTTGCAACAGAGCATTGCCCCCTGGTGGGCATGCCGGGTGGATCCCGGTCGGGTGCATGCGGGAGTCTGTCTGACTGCCTCCCCATTTCCAACTTCAGAAAAATACAAAAAAAAAAAAAAAAAAGAATGTTTATATTTTTAACGTTATTATTATTTTTTATTAAAGATTTGTCTGCGAGCCAGATGCAGCCATCAAAAGAGCCACATCTGGCTCACGAGCCATAGGTTCCCGACCCCTGCTCTAGGGTCTGTGGCCTAAATATCGGAGGCAGGCAGTATGTCCACATTCATCTCTCCTTCATTTCCAGGCTCTGTAAAGGAGCCTATCCAGGAGCTCCCCAGGACTGAGGACAGGCATGTCCTCCCTGAGTTATGCAATCTATGTGTATATTTAATGTCATATTCTATTGTTCTTTTTTCTTTTAAAAAACTGGCTGTTAGGCCCTGGCTGGCTAGCTCAGCAGTAGAGCATCAGCCCGGTGTGTGGAAGTCCCAGGTTCGATTCCTGGCCAGGGCACACAGGAGAAGCGCCCATCTGCTTCTCCACTCTTCCCCCTCTCCTTCTTCTCTATCTCTCTCTTCTCCTTCCGCAGCCAAGATTCCATTGGAGCAAAGTTGGCCAGGGCACACTGAGGATGGCTCTGTGGCCTCTGCCTCGGGCACTAGAAGGGCTCTGATTGCAACAGAGCAATTCCCCAGATGGGCAGAGCATCACCACCTGGTTGGCATGCTGGATGGATCCCGGTGGGGTATGCTGGAGTCTGTCTCTCCTGGCTTCTCACTTCCGAAAAATACAAAATAACAACAACAACAAAACCTGGCTGTTAAATTGATGAAGGCATTTTATAATTTCCAAGTATATAATTTTTTTTTATAAATAAATTTTTATTTTAATGGGGTGACATCAATAAATCAGGGTACATATATTCAAAGAAAACATTTCCAGGTTATCTTGTCATTTAATTCTGTTGCATACCCATCACCCAAAGAGAGATCGTCCTCCATCACCCTCTATCCAGTTTTCTTTGTACCCCTCCCCCTCCCCTTCCCCCTCTCTCCCCTTCCCTCCCCCCACCCCCCATAACCACCACACTCTTGTCCATGTATATAATTTTTTTTAAGCGAGCAAGAGAGACAGGAAGGCAGAGAGATGGGAAGCATCAACTCATAGTTGTGGCACCTCAGTTTGATTGCTTGCTCACATTTGCCTTGACCTGGGGGCTCTAGCTGAGCCAATGCCAGGGACCATGGGGTCATGTCTACAATCCCACGCTCAATCCCGTGAGTTTGGGTTCAACCCTGGGTCCTCAGCGTACCAGGCTGACGCTCTATCCACTGTGCCATCTCCTGGTCAGGCTCAAGAATTACAATTTTTGACAGCTGTTTTATTCCTCTGATCTTCAACATCCATCAGAGTTCTCAGGATTGAAATATTCCTAATAAGTGTTTGGAGGAATGCCCAAAGGAACAAATAAATGCACATATGTATTCTTAGAAAACTCAAAATACCTTTTGAATTATTAATATTCTGGTTGATATGGTTGTAATATATATGGGATCATATTGCCATCTAGTGGTTAGGTGGTAACTTCATTTAGAAGCAAAATGTAGCATGTTACCAAGATTGTTTGTGCAGCAAATTTTGTTTACAGATGCTTTCAGAAAAAAAGAACGTTTTTGTTTTTGTTTTTTATCACTTGACACTATATTCTGAGAATATCTTGGCTTGCCAGATCACCAGTAAAGGGTAAGGATAAGTGAACAGTGGAACTTTAATCAGATTTTCCTAAGCTAACTCAATGACCATTCCTTGAAAAAATTTGGTGGTTTAAATAAGTATGGGAAATGATGATAAAGAAAGTTTAATATATTCTTTTCTTAATATGATGTTGTGCTTTGTGAAGCTCCGGCGGGAGTGAGGGGCTTGTGCATAATGTGTTTTCCAGACTCTACAGGAAAATATTTTGGGAAACACTGCTTTATTGTCATTTTCACCATATGTTAAAAATATTTTTATTTATTTATTTATTTATTTATTTATTTATTTATTTATTTATTTATTTAGTGAGAGACACAGAGGCAGAGACAGACTCCCACATGCACCCCGACCGGGATCCACCCAGCAAGCCACCTATCAGAAGATGCTCTGTGGGTCTGTGCCGCTGTTCCATTGCTCTGCAACCGAGCTATTTCAGAGCCTGAGGTGAGGCTATGGAGCCATTCTCAGCGCTGGGGGCCAACTTTACTCGAACCATTCTAGCCATGGCTGCAGGAGGGGAAGAGAGAGAGAGAGAGAGAGAGAGAGAGAGAGAAACAGACAGACAGACAGAAAGACAGACAGACAAAGGGGGAAGGGGGAGAGAAGCAGGTGGTCACTGCTCCTGTGTGCTCTGACTAGGAATCGAACCTGGGACTTCCACACACTGGGCTGATGCTCTACTGCTGAGCCAACCAGCCAGGGCCAAAAGCATCTATTTAGTGCACAGTGTTTTTCCGGCTAAAAGTCTTCTTTGACTTTGTCTAAAAGTCATGTTTTAGACACAGTGAATTCAAGGAGTGTTGTAAGAAATCTGTATTCATACCTTGTGTTTACATATATTCTAGTTTTTAGGTGATATTTTCTTTCTTTTTTTGTGACAGACAGAAAGACAGAGAAAGGGATAGAAAGGGACAGACAGATAGGAAGGGAGAGAGATAAGAAGCAGCAGTTCTTCATTGCTGCATCTTAGTTGTTCATTGATTGCTTTCTCATATATGCCTTGACTGGGGGCTACAGCAGAGCCAGTGACCCTTTGCTCAAGCCAGCGACCTTTGGACTCAAGTCAGCGACCATGGGGTCATGTCTATGATCCCACACTTAAGACAGCGAGCCCCGCACTCAAGCCGATGAGCCTGCACTCAAGCCGGATGAGCCCGTGCTCAAGTTGGTTATCTCCGGGTTTTGAACCTGGGTCCTCTGCGTCCCCGTCCAATTCTCTTTGCACTGCGCCACCGCCTGGTCAGGCAAGGTAATATTTTCTTTCATTTAAATTAGGATTATTTCACATTGAACACTTCTTTACATAACTACTTTCTTTTGGGTTCTAAGAGTGTGGTCTCCTGCTGCTTGCGCAGTCATTCTCAGTAGCTGTTGTTAGCGATAGCAGAAATAACTTAAGACTTTGTACTTCTTTAGGTTTTCTATGTTGCCTTTTACCCAGGTGTTCTTGTGTTAACCATAGTGACTACATTGCAAATTCCTTACAGGAGCGTCATTGATCCTTCATTTACTCTTTCATTCTTAATCGCACACCTACCAGGTGCCAGGCACCAGGGTTAGCAAGCTCCCTCAGGACAGGAGCCCATGCAGTCAGGGACCCTGTCTGCCCTGTTTTCTGTTGTCGCTCTGGTTCCTAGCACAGTGACTAGCACTGTTCGTAAAGTATTTGTGAGCAGAATAAAAATTTCACACCCTCTGCTTTTGAGGTTTAATAGCGATGAAGGAGAAATCTGGTTAACAGTAAAAATATGATAATTATAAAAGAGATATGTAGGAAAAGGAGAAAGCGTTCTAGGCGGCAGAAGGTCTTGAAAGCATGGAGAACACTGGGATGAACAGTGGTTGAGAAGGTGGGGCCATCTTGTAGAGAGCTTCTTCTTTCTTGTCGAAGAGTTAACAGTCTTTCTTTACAACTCAATGCTTAAAGTACTTAATAAATTCTTAATTGTAGCTTTGGTATAAGACTTTATTTTATTTTATTTTATTTTACAGAGACAGAGAGTGAGTCAGAGAGAGGGATAGACAGGGACAGACAGACAGAAACAGAGAGAGATGAGAAGCATCAATCATTAGTTTTTCATTGCGCGTTGCAACACCTTAGTTGTTCATTGATTGCTTTCTCATATGTGCCTTGACCGTGGGCCTTCAGCAGACCAAGTAACTCCTTGCTGGAGCCAGTGACCTTGGGTTCAAGCTGGTGGGATTTTGCTCAAACCAGATGAGCCCGTGCTCAAGCTGGCAACTTTAGGGTCTCAAACCCGGGTCCTCTGCATCCAAGTCCGATGCTCTATCCACTGCGCCACCGCCTGGTCAGGCAAGACTTTTTTTTTTTGAGAGGTGAGGAGGACAGATGGACAGGAACGGGGAGAGGTGAGAAGCATCAACTCATAGTTACAGCATCTTAGTTGTTCATTGACTGTTTTCTCATATGTGCCTTAACTGGGGGGGCTCCCACAGAGCAAGTGACCCCTTGCTTAAGCCAGTGACCTTTGGGCTCAAGCCAGCAACCATAGGGTCATGTCTATGATCCCACGCACATTCTGGTGACCCTATGCTCAAGCCAGATGGGCCCTAGCTCAAGTTGGTGACCTTGGAGCTCCAAACCTGGGTCCTCAGCGTCCCAGGCCAATGCTCTATCCACTGTGCCACCACAGGCTGGTATAAGAATTTTATTTTATCTCAAATCAAACTTTGTAAATAGCTGAAAATATTTTTGAAACATTGCTCTGATCTCAGTACAGACAGCTAGAGCACATAGGCCTGCAAGCACCTTGCTGAAAGAGAGTAGACATCACTATAAGGTTGGTAATTCCCGGGGAGTCCAAGATGACATTGTAGGTCCTTAATAATCACCCTTACTTGCTGTCTAGAATTATGAAATTCTCCCCAGGAACCCTCCAGAGCAGAGCCCTACAGGAGAATTTTCTTTAAAAAGCAAAATTGTGTGCCTGACCAGGCAGTGGCGCAGTGGATAGAGCATCAGACTGGGATGCAGAGGACCCAGGTTCAAGACCCCGACATCGCCAGCTTGAGCGTGGGCTCATCTGGTTTGAGCAAAACCTCACCAGCTTGGACCCAAGGTTGCTGGCTCGAGCAAGGGGTTACTCGTTCTGCTGAAGGCTTGCGGTCAAGGCACATATGAGAAAGCAATCAATGAACAACTAAGGTGTTGCAAAGCGCAATGAAAAACTAATGATTGATCCTTCTCATCTCTCCATTCCTGTCTGTCTGTCTCTGTCTATCCATCTCTGACTCTCTCTCTCTGTTAAAAAAAAAAAGCAAAATTGTGGAATAAGTAAAGTATATTGGTGACTTCTCACTTCCCTTTTCATTATTTTTTCTCCTCACTTAGGAAACCTGGTGGTTTGACTTCCTTCAGACACCAAGGCCCCCTGAAGTCCCCTGCCAGCCCAGGGTTTCCACCCAGGATTGACCCTCCTGTGCTTTGTACTTATCCTTGAGGACATACAGCTGGGGTTTTTTTTCATCTTTGATGTAATATTTCTCAAAAATGTCAATATGTTGTATTTCATTATATGCTTAATTAAATGTTATTTTTATATGTATGTAAGAGTTTGCACATACTTTAATTCACAAAATCAGTAAAAGGAATCCTTTCTTGAACCATTTTGCTTCTAAAATGTAAGTGCCATACCTATGAAAACCAGCTGTGATGTGATCGGAGGAGATCTGCTGTGGATTTGTACCACGTGCTGATGAACTAAAGCCTGGCAAGTTGGCCTTCCCAGCGGTATGGGAACTGCACACACGTTGCCTTGACCCACAGACATTACCACTCTGCCCTTTCTTGCTCATTACTTAGGGGTTCTTTTCTTCTTCAATGTCATTTTCAACACAATGAAGCTGCTTGGAATTGACTAGAACTGGTATGTGAGATACAATTGACTTATCATCTAACTCAGGGGTCCCCAGACTTTTTACACAGGGGGCCAGTTCACTGTCCTTCAGACCGTTGGAGGGCCGGACTATAAGAAAAAACTATGAACAAATCCCTATGCACACTGCACATATCTTATTTTAAAGTAAAAAAACAAAACCGGAACAAATACAATATTTAAAATGAAGAACAAGTAAATTTAAATCAACAAACTGACCAGTATTTCAATGGGAACTATGGCCTGCTTTTGGCTAATGAGATGGTCAATGTGCTCCTCTCACTGACCACCAATGAAAGAGGTGCCCCTTCCGGAAGTGCGGCTGGGGTGGATAAATGGCCTCAGGGGACCGCATGTGGCCCGTGGGCCGTAGTTTGGGGACCCCTGATCTAACTCACGGGAACTCCCACGGTGGAACTGGAGGCATTAACAAGGAGCCAGATGTGTAGGTAGCCTTAACAGGGACTGTTAGGTATTGCAAAAAACCATGAATTATGTTGCCCTTAACAACCAAGATCAAAGCTGATCCAGCAAAGACTTTTATTTGCAAGCATAGAGCCCAGAGCTCCTTGTTGGTGGCGAAACACACAGTGCCATTAAGGAGCTAGAGATTCCGATTTCTGAGTATCGTTTCCCATTTAGATGTACTCGTAGGAAGATGCACCTGCTTCAGATGATTCTGTTCTTTCTTAATACCTCAGGGCTGTCACTTCTTTGGTTTCTGCGCTGCCATGGGTGGCGCCCATCCACCTGCCCACATCTTTGTGTCTTCTTCTGCACAGAAATAATGGTGATAAATAGTAATTGGGAGAGTTTTGTCATCTGTTTAATTCATTTTTTAAGTGAGAACATTTATTGGTTGCTTTTAGAGAGAGCAGAAAGCAGAGAGAGAGAGGAAGGGAGAGAGGGAGAGAAACACTGATTTGTTGTTTCACTTATTTATGCATTCATTAGTTGATTCTATTTATTTATTTATTTATTTATTTATTTATTTATTTATTTATTTATTTTTAACAGAGACAGAGAGAGAGTCAGAGAGAGGGATAGACAGGGACAGACAGACAAGAATGGAGAGATGAGAAGCATCAATCATTAGTTTTTCGTTGCGCATTGCGACACCTTAATTGTTCATTGATTGCTTTCTCATATGTGCCTTGACCGTGGGCCTTCAGCAGACAGAGTAACCCCTTGCTCAAGCCAGCAACCTTGGGTCCAAGTTGGTGAGCTTTTGCTCGAACCAGATGAGCCCACGTTCAAGCTGGCAACCTCGGGGTCTCGAACCTGGGTCCTCAGCATCCCAGTCTGACGCTCTATCCACTGTGCCACCGCCTGGTCAGGCCATTGGTTGATTCTTATATGCGCTTTGACCAGAAATCAAGCCCACAACCTTGGTATATCTGGCTGATGCTCTAACCAACTGAGCTACTCAGCCAGGACCTGTTTAATTCTTTTCTCCTTTCTTCTGCTCCTGCAAGTTCTCTAATGTCTTCCTTCCATTTTTCTACTCCTTCAAAGAGTAAAAAAAGTTCAAATCATAAAAATAGGAAGCATTTTTAGAAGGATTAGCCCGTCCTCATTTTGCCTGCCAGGTTTCCAATTTGGAGCAGGTGCTGTCCGATGTTTATAGGCAGCTAGAAGATGTCATTTCCATATCGCCGAGCAAGGATGCTGGTGGACCAGAGTAAGGGTTAGGACTCTGATTAGAGGCTCCAGTTTGAGGTCAGAGGTCGATGCTTTTCTAAATCCCAGACTGTCGTGTTGTTTCAGCTCACCTTTGTCATCACCCAAATCCGTCAAGAATGTGTGGAAAGTCAATATGTCAAAATGTCTGCCTGCAATCTTGGGTCTGGCAAAACTTCTATAGTCAACCACCGGTCCGCACCCAGTGATTGTTTATATTTCTCCCGCATCCTTCAGGATCCTGCTTACGCACCAGGTTCTGTTGAGTAACGATGTGTGGAGCCAAGTCGGAATGGTAATGTTCCTTGTCTGCCTCCTTGGGCTGCTCCTGACGTTGGCCTCTGACAAAGCCAGGCTTGAGAACGATTTGTTTCTGATCTCCAGCCAAGAAGTCTAACAATTCTCTCCCTTCCTTTCCATCTCCCGCTTCTTCCTTACCCATGCCAAGTCTGGGATTTTCCTTGTCTAGAGATCAGGCAAGCAAGGAAATGAACTTTCTTCGGATATGACAGACCGCTTAACAGAAAATGCGCCCTTTGTTCTCATTCAAATACCTTCTACTTGAATGACACTTATCTCTGAGGCTTCTGCAGCTATAACCATATTAGCCACTTGATTTCGACAAGGTCCTTATGGGAAGACTAAGAAGTGGGCACTGGAGTTCAGATTTTTCTGATTGGGAAGCAATAGTTCAGAAAGGCAAACTGATTTGTCCAGGGATTTAGTCAAGCAGTTCTGTTAGTTGTGTCTTGAATCCATTTTTAAAATTTAATGAAAAATCCTTTTTGCTCCTGGCAACCATATCCAAGATAAAGAAAGCAAACCCTCGTATTCACCTACAGAAAACAGAATGTTGCAGTTTGGTGGTTGATCATTGGTTCCACCGTGAGTCAGAACATTTTAGCTCATTAGGACACACCCAGGGATGGCCCAGCAGGGATTAGAGTCAACAGGGATATGGGTCCTCTTTCCCACTGTTAACTAGACACTTGACCTTGGGCAAGTCACCTGTCTTTTCTGGGCCTCGGTCTTCTCATCTGTAGAACTAGGTAGGTGGATTTCATGATCTCTTGTTTCCTTCCAACGTCAGGAATCCACACCTAGGAAAATGCTGAGATAAAGGCATAAGGCTGAAACATCTTTAAAAAAAATCAGGAAAACATCTATATATAACACTTTAAAAAATAACCTCTGGTAAATTAAAATGTGTACATACTGTGATTCGGCAATATCATATCATTCTTGGGACTTTATCCTAAACAATCAGAGACATGCTTCAGATACAAGGATGGCTGTCACAGTGTTATTTGCGTGTGTTTTTAAAATGAATTTTTTTTTTTTTTTTTTTTTTTTTTCATTTTTCTGAAGCTGGAAATGGGGAGAGACAGTCAGACAGACTCCCGCATGCGCCCGACCGGGATCCACCCGGCACGCCCACCATGGGGCGACGCTCTGCCCACCAGGGGGCGATGCTCTGCCCATCCTGGGCGTCGCCATATTGCGACCAGAGCCACTCTAGCGCCTGGGGCAGAGGCCACAGAGCCATCCCCAGCACCCGGGCCATCTTTGCTCCAATGGAGCCTTGGCTGCGGGAGGGGAAGAGAGAGACAGAGAGGAAAGCACGGCGGAGGGGTGGAGAAGCAAATGGGCGCTTCTCCTGTGTGCCCTGGCCGGAAATCGAACCCGGGTCCTCCGCACGCTAGGCCGACGCTCTACCGCTGAGCCAACCGGCCAGGGCTTAAAATGAATTTTGAAAAAGTTATTTATTTAGCCTGACCTGTGGTGGTGCAGTGGATAGAGCACTGACCTGGAATGCTGAGGTCACTGGTTCGAAACCCTGGACTTGCTCAATCAAGGCATATACGACAAGCAACCAATGAACAGATAGAATGAAGCAACTGTTTCTCATTTCCTGCCCACTCCACTCTGTAAAATCAATAAATAATATCTTTAAAATAGATTAATTAAAAAATTATTTATTTTAGAAAGAGAAAAGAAGTGGGGAGGGAAAGAAAGAGAAGCATAGATTTGTTGTTCCACTTATTTATACATTCATTGGTTGATTCTTGCATATGCCCTGACCAGGGATCAAACCCACAACCTTGTAGCATTGGGACAATGCTCTAACCAACTGAGCTACCTGGGCAGGGCTTTACATAAATTTATAATTTTAGGATCATTTCGGGTTTATAGAGGTTACAAAAACAGTAGAGACTTCCCACATATTCCTTCTCCATTTCCTTCATTGTTAACAACTTTTATTAGTGCCGTGCATTTATAAACAACTAATAAACCAATACATTATTATTATTAACTGAAATCCACATTAGACTCATATTTCCTTACTTTCCCCTGTGTGCTCCTCAGAACTGAGAAGTTCTCAGACTTTCCTTTTTTCTCGATGACCTTAGAGTTGAGGAGCCCTGGTCAGGTATTTGTAGAATATATCTCTTGGTTTGGGTTTATTTGATTAAAAAAATCATGTTTAGACTGGGGTTATTAGTTGTTAGGAAGAAGACCACAGAAGTAAGGAGCCATTCTTGTCATATCATATGACCAATGATGTTAAGTTTGATTATATAGCATAGGTTGTGTTTGCCAGATTTCACAGGTGCTATTTTTTTTTTAATAATAAAAGTTCTCACCTGACCAGGTGGTGGTGCAGTGGATAGAGCGTCGGACTGGGATGCGGAAGACCCAGGTTCAAGACCCCGAGGTCGCCAGCTTGAGCGCGGGCTCATCTGGTTTGAGCAAAGCTCACTAGCTTGGACCCAAGGTTGCTGGCTCGAGCAAGGGGTTACTCCATCTGCTGAAGGCCTATGGTCAAGGCACATATGAGAAAGTAATCAATAAACAACTAAAGTAATCAATGAACAACTAAGGTGTTGCAAGAAAAAAACTGATGATTGATGCTTCTCATCTCTCTCCGTTCCTGTCTATTTGTCCCTATCTATCCCTCTCTCTGACTCTCTCTGTCTCTGTAAAAAATAATAATAATAATAAAAAAAATAAATAAAAGTTCTCAAATAAGCCAGAGGTCAATAATAAGACTGTGGTCTCTGTGAAGGTAGGGACTGTGTCTGTTTCACTCCCTGTTGTGCAGCCAGTACCAAGCATAGTTCTGACTATAGTGGGTATACCATAAATATAATTTGTTAAATAAAAAGAAGATTGAGCCTGACCTGTGGTGGCGCAGTGGATAAAGCATCAACCTGGAATGCTGAGGTCGCCAGTTCGAAACCCTGGGCTTGCCCAGTCAAGGCACATATAGGAGTTGATGCTTCCTGCTCCTCCCCCCTTCTCTCCCCCTTCTCTCTCTCTCTCTCTCTCTCTCTCTCTTTCTCCCCCTTCTCTAAAATGAATAAATAAAATCTTAAAAAAAAGATTGATTAAATAAATTAATGTATACTATAATATATAATGAAATGCTAATGGTCATCATAAATATTTGCTGATAAAAAATAAATGCTAATGAACAAAACATAAAAAACAATTGCTATACATCCTATTTTCTATAAAGTGTGTGCGTGTGTGAGCGTGTGTGTGTCTGCATGTATGTGGGGGTAAAAAAGCTAGCTAGAATCATACTGTCAACATGTTAACAGTGGTCATTAGGTATTTGCTGGGTTTGGAAGGATTATAGAGGATTTTAATTTTTTTCCTTCAAAATTTTCAAGAATTCTAACAAAAAAAAATGAATTATTTTTGAAATCAAAATAATACAACAAAAATGAAGAGAAGTTTTCAGTTTCAAAAGATTCTCAAGCAAGAAAAACAGATGTTCCGACGCAATGCCCAGCAACCCCATTATTTAGCCGTGTATGAGTATCTGCGAAGGAACTGAAATCAGCGGAGTGGTGCACAGAGCGGGTTGTCCTCAGAATTCTGCAGTTTCTAGGAAACAGGGTACACTAGGCGCCATCTGGTTCTGATTTAGAGCATTCAAGTTGCAAGATCATGAGCTGTATCTTTGTTACCTTTATAACAAATTGTTTAAAGGAAAAAAAAAAGGAGTAAAGAACAAAACCAAACACACAGGATGCCAGAGTGAATGGCATTATTGTATCGTTTGCTTTCTCTTCCCCTGGGGCTTTGTATTTTAAAAACACATGTTGTGGTTTTTCTATGATTATCTTCCCACTTCCTGTGCTGTATCTCCCTTACTGTAAATATCCTTTTGTATAGTCATGCTTTTCTTTCCTTGTGTCTTCCATGTGTGTCTTGCTTAATACTCACTAACTTTCGCCAAACTTTCACTGTATGTTTTTCCTACTACTAAGTTGCATGAGTCTAGTAGTATTTTCATTCTCCAATGAGATTTTTAGGGCCAGGTTTCAAATCTTTGTTTCATCTTTTATCAGCTGTGTGATCTGGGGTAAATCACTTAACCTCTCTGAGCTTCCCCTTCGGAAAATGAGGACAATATTACATACCCACTGTTAGTATTGCAGGGATTAAATGAGATTTAATAAAAATAGGTAGAGTATCTATGCTGTGCTAGTCACTAATGGGGCACTTAACCTTTGGTATCTTTTCCTTACTTCCTTCTCCCCATCTCTGCTTACTCGACACTGTGTCTCACAGTCTTTCTGAAACACCAGGATGTAGTAAAGGATCACATTTTACTTAGGCTTTCAGGGTCCTCTTCAAATGAGCCCAACCCATCTTTGTGGTCTTATTACCTTCTAGGCACATTCTATACATACATTACTCTCCAACCACAGCAAATTACTTGCTGTTGCCTAAATACATGTTACTCTTCTTTTTCTGCCCATGCTTTATGCATGCTACTCTGTGTCTGGAAGTCTTTTGTGGGTCTGACAAGCTTCTTTGTGAAGCCTTCTCTGACAGCCCCTACATCCCGCTATGAATACAATAACTTGTTCAGAAGTTTATTGATGCAATTCTCTACTCAGGTATCTAAATCATCCACAGTTATTCAACCAATCCAAAAAGCTATCCGACCCCTACTGTGTGCCAAGCACTGGAATACAACCTCTATTTAAATTGTGGATTCCATAAGGACAGGGGTCTTGTCTTATTTTTCCTCTCAGCGTTAGCACAGGAAAAAAAGCAAACAGTCCATGTTTGTTTGTTCAATATTGAATAAAATTATAGCGTTTCTTTTCCAATAATCAAATTGAAAAGTCATAATGCTACCAAGTCCTTCCTTGTTTGCCCTTTAAAGATAAAGATAAAAGACACACATTTTCTTTTACATGCAACATATTGTTGTGCTTATTAACAATTCCAGGGGGCTCAGAAATATTTCTTTGCTTTGAGTGTTCTCCATCTGGAAGAGTTTAGCTAATTAAACCAAAGCCTGCAGATGAGTTGGCCCCATTTATCTCCAGTGGATGAAATTCGTTTCTCTCCAGAGGACTCCTCAGACAAACATCAAGGGTCAATGCTATTTTTAGTAACATACAGTTTTGAAAGTCTTAAATTTTTTTTTTTCAGTTTTTCAATTTGGTAATGTACTTTTGAAACTCTTTTCATTCAAAAAAAAATTAAATTTACTAGCAAACCTTAGCTGATACACAGAAACGTTTGTCTCACCCCTAAATGATGTTGAATTACCAAGTTGGTGATTAAGTTAGTCATTAATCTACAAAAAAAGAAGTTGGAAAAAAATGCGTCCTCTCTCCTTGGGAAGTGCAGGATTCCTGTTGGCAATGATATTCTGAGCAGATTGAATGGTGATTCAGAGAAAGCTATTATTATCTTCCCTTTTTAGGGACTTTCAATTTTTGGTGCTTACTATTTGTCACTACTTCTCAGCTTTCATTCCTGTCCTTACCCTCTCCCGTCCTGCACACTCTCCTGCTTCAGACAAACACAGGGGCCTCGTTTTCTTGGATTCGTTTGGTACACGGACCAATAATGAAAAGTCACGTACCATTTACATACTAATTTCTCGGAGCAGGAAGGAAAACACGTTATAACTTTGTGTTAGCAAGCATTACATAAATGGCCACAAGTCTGAGTTTTATGAATTCAAAATTTCCCCTCCAGTTGGAAACAACTTGTCCATCTCCTGGGTTATCATGATTTTCCAACAGAGAGGCCCTGATAAGAAGGAGCTAAATCAGATTTTTAGTGGAAAAGATACTACGTGAACTTTGAGAGTGAACAGACTGAATTTAGTGTCTAACACTACCACCCTTGCTAGGCAGTGTCAGCATGCACAACGGACTCAGTACAATTTCATTAAAAGCTATTGTAAAAACCAATAAAGAAAGTCGGTGCGGGGCCAAAGAACTCGTAGGAGTCCATCAAGCCCTATTTAAGGGAGACCTTGTATCACATCCCGTCCTGGGGCTGTCCCTCGCTTTTCTCAAGACTCCAACCTCCTTCTTTCCTGTCCTTCTAGAAGGACAAAAGGGCCCAACAAGGACAAGGATTTGGGGGTGGCTGTGGAATTCAGATCATCGAGTTGAATAAAACAACAGCTTCTGTGGTCATCACAGCCCCAAGTGACAGGTTCGGTCCACCTCTTGGCTCCTCAGTGGTGTGTGGCGTGTTGCGGCCCCCAAAGGTCAGAGCACCATTGTTGGCACCTTCCTCATCTCTTCTCTGAGGCTGTCACAGCCCTTCTCTGACGGCCAGGCCACCCATCCTCCATGCCCGGGGACTGCCTGAGGAGGTTAGTTTACAGCCTCAGTAGAAATGCTTCTGGTAACCTGTGCTTTTGGTATTACAAGGAGAGTCCCTACGATCCTTCACTCTGCCTTGAGGAAGATGTATTAGGACACTGGTCACTGAAGTCCTTTGGGAGGACCCAGGGGAGACACGCAGTTTCAGAACAGTGTGCTCTGTCGATACAACTGGCGTGTTTCTCTGTGGGGACACTGCGCGGTCTGTAACTCGCCCTGTTTTCTCTTTGTGTTGGTTACCAGGGGGCTCTGAGCCTACTTTTGTCCCATCTGTAGTGGAGACTTCCTAATTTACATTCACCTCTGTCTATACTTTTGCTTTCCCTTTGCTATATGTTTATTTCAAATTCATTTTATACTACTGTGCTTGCATTTTTATTTTGTTTTGTTTTTACATAGAGACAGAGAGAGAGTCAGAGAGAGGGATAGACAGACAGGAACAGAGAGGTGAGAAGCATCAATCATTAGTTTTCGTTGCGCATTGCGACACCTTAGTTGTTCATTGATTGCTTTCTCATATGTACCTTGACCGCGGGCCTTCAGCAGACTGAGTAACCCCTTGTTCGAGCCAGTGACCTTGAGTCCAAGCTGGTGAGCTTTTGCTCAAACCAGATGAGCCCAGGCTCAAGCTGGTGCCCTCGGGGTCTCAAACCTGGGTCCTCGGCATCTCATTCTGATGCTCTAGCCACTGCGCCACCACCTGGTCAGGTGATGCTCAGATTTTTATCAGCAGTCTCACATTCTTCTTATAAGAAGACAGGTTATAGAGTAATAAGTAAAACAAACATCTGTGGATAGGAAAGTTCAGCGACAATGAGTTCTGGCTTGGAAAGGACAGCTACGTCGGTAGGATCTAGGCCTGTCACATTGCACCCGCAGCACGGTGTGGACTGTGTTACAAGATGCACGGCCCTCTGAGCACCATGGCGATCCTTATACTGTGGCTAAATATGGCAATGGATGTGTGAATTGCACCCAAGTCCCGAAGCCCAGGAATCACTGAATGAATGGCAAAGCAGGGATTTAGCAAGGCCTTTTTAAAGTTTGTTGTTAGAAAGGATTAGATCTTCCTACAGAAGAAAAACTCAAGTGACCCAAAGGAAATGATTCATAGGAGATGAAACCAGAGTGGTGACACCAGGCTAAAGATGGCGTCCCTGAGGGAGAGCGGGAAGTGCCGAGCAGAAACTACAAAAAAATAAATAAGCATTTGTCGAAAGGCAAGTACCTAAGGCATCCAAACCAGGGTCACAAGCTCCCAGCAAAGTGGCTAGAATTTCTGCTGATGAATTGAAGGAAATTTGCAATAAGGAAAAATACACCCATTTGAAAAGAAATCCAGTTCATAAGGTCAGCCCAACCCAAACAACATCAGTGAACAGGAATTTCATTCCCTGAACAATACCAGTCTTAGCCCTGCAGCGGCCAGCGTGTTCCTTTCCCGAGTGCACACAGTTCACACCTATTTTTATACTGAAAACTCTACAGAGGACTTCTGAAAAAAATCCTGAACACTCAGCGGTAGAGCGTCGGCCTAGCGTGCGGAGGACCCGGGTTCGATTCCCGGCCAGGGCACACAGGAGAAGCGCCCATTTGCTTCTCCACCCCTCCGCCGCGCTTTCCTCTCTGTCTCTCTCTTCCCCTCCCGCAGCCAAGGCTCCATTGGAGCAAACATGGCCCGGGCGCTGGGGATGGCTCTGTGGCCGCTGCCTCAGGCGCTAGAGTGGCTCTGGTCGCAACATGGCGATGCCCAGGATGGGCAGAGCATCGCCCCCTGGTGGGCAGAGCGTCGCCCCATGGTGGGCGTGCCGGGTGGATCCCGGTCGGGCGCATGCGGGAGTCTGTCTGACTGTCTCTCCCTGTTTCCAGCTTCAGAAAAATGAAAAAAAAAAAAAAAAAAAAAAAAAAAAAAAAAAATCCTGAACAGTCAAGAACCCTCCAGAAATGTGATTAGGTTTCCTTACGCAGCTGTATGCTGGCACAGGTCCCTCGGATGGTGCGAGCAATGGAGAATTCACTAGACTGAGCAAGTGAAGGCAGTGGAGCTGCCTCTCACTTCACACGCACCAGGGAAGGAGACAATGCCGCGTCCTAATAGTTTGCATTTAAGTCCCAGCAAATAACAAAACGCTCACAGGCTCTTACACAGGCCAATAATTAATACCAATCTATTATAGATATAATGATCATAATAATTAGAATAGCTCCTTCTTACATAGTGCTAACCCACGCTGCTAAGCATTTTAACACACATCAGCTCATTTAATTTCAACCTCACCACACTTCCCTTGGAGGCAGTCACATAAATCACTTCCCTTTAAGGTAGTCACATGGTATTAGGCTTTAACATTTCAATGTGTCTCATTTATACGTCTCATCAACATACACTAGGTCAGCGAATTTCAACCAGTGTGCTGCAAGAATTTTAAAAATATACAATACCTGACTATTTAGTCCAGGGGTAGTCAACCTGGTCCCTACCGCCCACTAGTGGGCATTCCAGCTTTCATGGTGGGCAATAGTGGAGCAACCAAAGTATAAATAAAAAGATAGATTTAACTATAGTAAGTTGTTTTATAAAGATTTATTCTGCCAAATTTAGCGAAAATACGACATAAAGTACTTGGTAAGTAATTATTATTAAATGCTTTAACTTGCTGTAACTCTGCTTTATAAATTTTATAAAGTAAAGTTATCGCCCTACTTTATAAATCATCATTACTGTGGAACCGGTGGACGGTTAGAAAATTTTACTACTAACAGAGATACAAAAGTGGGCGGTAGGTATGAAAAAGTTGACTACCCCTGATTTAGTCAGGGACACCAACCTCTTTTCTCTTAGATTGTCTAATAGAAAAATGACAATAGCCAACACAATATTTGTTTGGTGTGAATGAATCAAAATTATGCCTTTTTTTTTGTCAGATAGGCAAAAAAATATATTTTTGGTAATTAGTTTCACAGAGTTTTAGTAATTAGTTTATGTGTGCTACGAGAAGAAAAAGGTTGAAAGTTGCTGCACTAGGTCAAAATTACCCCTGAGCTTGAATATTTTTTAGCCCCTTCAAATTCCTTGGTCAAGCGGGGTCAGCAGGCACCAGGTCGACCCTTGGCTGAGGCCCTGCTCTGGGCCCGGTCCTTGCTCGGCACACATGTGCATCACAACACCGTGGTTTTACAACTACCTGTTGAGGTATTTTCTACTTTTCACCCTATTTCACAGTTGTACAGACTAACTTAAAAAGATTCGGTGCATAGGGTACCTTGCGGAGGGCTACACAGCCAGCAGGTGGAACAGTCGGAATTTGAGCTGAGATTTGTTGAGCCCTAGAGTTTTGACTTTTAACCATGATTCTGTACTGTTACTCTTCTAGGTTCTATTTGAGGGGGTGGGTGTCCCAGTTGCTCTCAATTAGAAAAGGGAGTAGAGGCCCTGGCTGGTTGGCTCAGTGGTAGAGCGTCGGCCTGGTGTGCAGGAGTCCCAGGTTCGATTCCCGGCCAGGGCACACAGGAGAAGTGCCCATCTGCTTCTCCACCCCTCCCCCTCTCCTTCCTCTCTGTCTCTCTCTTCCCCTCCCGCAGCCGAGGCTCCATTGGAGCAAAAGATGGCCTGGGCGCTGGGGATGGCTCCTTGGCCTCTGCCCCAGGCGCTAGAGTGGCTCTGGTAGCGACAGAGTGACGCCCCGATGGGCAGAGCATCGCCCCCTGGTGGGCATGTTGGGTGGATCCCGGTCGGGCGCATGCGGGAGTCTGTCTGAATGCCTCCCCGTTTCCAGCTTCGGAAAAATACAAAAAAAAAAAAAAAAAGAAAAGAAAAGAAAAGGGAGTAGAGTGAGGAGGGGACCCTGTGGTTAGGTCATTCAAGACCCTCCCAATTTTATCGTCAGTCAAGGCAGCCCATTTAAATTAAATAAGTTGAGCCTGACCTGTGGTGGCACAGTGGATAAAGCGTAGACCTGGAAATGCTGAGGTCGCCGGTTGGAAACCTCGGGCTTGCCTGGTCAAGGCACATATGGGAGTTGATGCTTCCTGCTTCTACCCCCTTCTCTCTCTCTCTTCTCTGGAAAATGAATAAAGTCTTAAAAAAATAAAAAATTAAATAAGTTGATGTGTGTTAAATACTTAGCACTGTGTCTAGCCTAGATTTACCACGATGTAAAATATGAAACATGAATGGCTAAGAGCTGGATTGTGGACCCCTCTTAATTTTTTTTTTTTCCACAGAGACAGAGAGAGAGAGGGATAGACAGGGACGGAGAGATGAGAAGAAGCATCAATCATTAGTTTTTTGTTGCGTGTTGCAACACCTTAATTGTTCATTAATTGCTTTCTCATACATGCCTTGACCATGGGCCTTCAGCAGACTGAGTAACCCCTTGCTCGAGCCAGCAATCTTGGGCTCAAGCTGGTGAGCTTTTGCTCAAACCAGATGAGCCCTCGCTCAAGCTGGCGACCTCGGGGTCTCGAACCTTGGTCTTCCACATCCCAGTCCGACGCTCTATCCACTGCACCACCGCCCGGTCAGGCAGGACCCCCCCCCCCCCCCCTCTTAAAATAATAATATGGCTCCCAGAGCTTCAGTTTAAGCTGATTGAAAATTTTAGGTAGTCACAAAGAATGTGTTAATTAACTAAGGATTTGATCAGATAAGAAAATGCAGCATTTTCTGCTCCCTCAAGCACAACCTAGGAAGACTCAGTCAACAACAGGTTTTATAGGATTTCAGGTCCCTTGTTGTGGAGAGGGACATATTCCATTATTTGAGCCTGATGCTGTCAAGCCTGAAGTCCTTGCTCCCTACAGCAAGCACCTTCCTATTCATTTCTTCCTGCACCTAATGGATGTATTCAGCATTTAATTACTGTTTGCTGAGGCCTCTGTGCACAGGCACTAGGTATGCCCTGGGGAAGAAGGGCTGACCTGTCCTTGACTTCATGGGGTATCTAGTCCAGTCAGGGAACCCGCTATAATGCAAGAAAAGCCACACATAAATAAATACTACGAAGGAAAGCAAAAATCAGGGTGTTCTGAGGAAAGTGACAGGATCTACGTCATGTGGCGCCTGTCCTCCCCTCCGGCCTCATCTCCTGCCTTTGCCCTTCCCTGTGAGTTCCAGCCCCATCGCTCTTGTACTGTCTCTCTCGGCCTCTTCTCTGTTTCTTCTGTACACTCCTACCAGTTTATAATTACAGTCAATTGTATCTTTTTAAAAAATGTATGCTTGTTTTTTGTTTGTTTGTTTTTTGTATTTTTCCAAAGCTGGAAACGGGGAGAGACAGTCAGACAGACTCCCGCATGCGATCGACCGGGATCCACCTGGCACGCCCACCAGGAGTGACGCTCTGCCCACCAGGGGGCGATGCTCTGCCCCTCTGGGGCGTCGCTCTGCTGCAACCAGAGCCACTCTAGCGCCTGGGGCAGAGGCCAAGGAGCCATCCCCAGCGCCCGGGCCATCTTTGCTCCAATGGAGCCTTGGCTGCGGGAGGGGAAGAGAGAAACAGAGAGGAAGGGGGGGGGTGGAGAAGCAAATGGGCGCTTCTCCTATGTGCCCTGGCCGGGAATCGAACCCAGGTCCCCCGCACGCCAGGCCGACGCTCTACCGCTGAGCCAACCGGCCAGGGCCTTATGCTTGTTTTTTAATGACCACCCTCATTAGGATGCAAGCACCTGGAAGGCGGTGGTGGTGTCTGTTTATGCCCCATTGTGTCACCGTCACTAGCATGCTCCTGGCTCTTAGATGTTCCAGTAATTGATCCAATGACTGAATGCACAAGGTGACTCAGATGGGTTGGGACGGGTCAGGGAGGGTGTCTCAGACAGTTTTTATGCTCCACTTGGGTCTTCTCAGCTTCACTTGTCTCTTGTTCCAGGACTGCGTGGTCCTGGTGATGTCACACGGGTGCAACCCGACAGTACACTTTCCCTGTCTGGACCTCACATCTCTGGCTTCCTGCTCTGGTATCGCCCTTTGGTGCTGCCATGGGGCCTTCTCAGGCAGGACCCATGCCCACACACACAGAGCCTAAAAATCATCCCATGGGTGAGCCTTTGAGCATTGGGATACAGGAGTCAGAAGATAACATCTTCCCTTTGCTCTCCTCTGCAGGATGGTCCCAAGAGAGTCTATTCAACTTCTTGGGGACATGACCTTACAGAATAAGCAATCAGTCTCATCTGGAGATGGCTAGCACATCCTCACATTCTCAACGCAGCACCCAGAGTGATCCCGTTACAGCACTAGTCAGATTGTTACTCTTCTGCCTTAAACACCACTCGCTTCCCTTCTCACTCAGACTGAAACTGTCTCCCAGGCTCTTTATAACTCACATCCCCTACTCCATTGCCTCTGGGAGGACATATTATCCCCCATCTCATTTAGCTCCAGTCACCCTGGGCTCTTTGCAGCTCTTCCTACACTTTAAACTCTAGTCTGCACTCAGGGCCTTTGCACTTGTGATCTGCTTAGAAAGCTCTTCCATGTAACAGCATTGCTTGCTTCCCCACTACCTTTCATACCCTGCTCACATGTAACCTTATCAAACCATCCTTTAAAAATAGTAAACCCATCCTTGGCTCCTACAATCACCTTTAACCTGCTTTATTACTTTTTTCCGTAGCTCTATAACCATCTAACATACTACATGTTGACTCGTTTATTTGTTTACAGATTATATCTTATCCAGTAAGAATATATGCTCTGTTACAAGAAACAGTGTATCTTCTGTTTACTGCTTAGTCCCAGCACACAGTCAGCAGTCAGGCATTTGCTAAAAGAAGGAAAGAAAGGCCCCGGCATTTCTCATTCAGGTACAGAAGGAATTGGTTAGGAGACTGTGAAGCGGTCAGAGAGGTAGGAAGGGAAAAATCAAGAGCATGGAGTATAATAGAAGCTTAGAGAGACAGCACTTTTTATTGTGGTAAAAACGTATAACATAAAATTGACCATTTTAACCATTTTATTTTATTTATTTATTTTTAGATTTTGTATATTCATTTTAGAGAGAGGAGAGAGAGAGAGAAAGAGGGGAGGAGCAGGAAGCATCAACTCCCATCTGTCCCTTGACCGGGCAAACCCAGGGTTTCGAACTGGTGACCTCAGCATTCCAGGTTAACACATTAGCCACTGTGCCACCACAGCTCAAGCCATTTTAACCATTTTAAAGTGTACAGTTCAGTGAGAGGAAGTACAGTCACATTGTTTTGCAACCATCACAACCATCCATTTCCAAAACGTTTTTCATCTTCCCAAATTAAAACACAGGTCTCATTAAACAATAACTTCCCAGTTTCCCCCTCCCCCAGCCCCTGGCAACTACCACCCTACTTTCAGTGTCTTTGACTTTGACTATCCTAGGTACCTCATGTAAGTGAACTCATATAGTATTTATTCTTTTGTGACTGGCTTATTTCACCTAGCATAATGTCTTCAAGATTCACCCATGTTGTAGCATTTAGAGTCCCTTGTGGGTCCATTTTCAGGGAAAGAATGCCTTGGTCCTGCTGACATGGGTATCTGGGTCCTCAAGATAATTGCCTTCTCACTGAATGTCATCTCCATCACCCAGCTCCTACAACCAGAATATGCAAATGGCAGTCAGTTAGTTATACATGCCCTAAGGACACTGGCCACCTGTTCAAGCAGGAATTTAGCCCCTACCACGGAAGTATTCCAGATAACGTCTGCGAGCCCTCAGAGAAGTTTGTCTCACATCCTCTCAAACCAGCCCATCAGATGGCTTTTTCTTCTTCAGCTTTGGCTTCCATTTGTCCAGATCCCCTGCTCACAAGCCTGGTTGATGGTTCCCCATTGTTTCCAAAGTTGAAGGACCACAGCGTAAGAAAACCCCAGTGTGTGCCAACACCTTTTCCCCAGGCTTCTAAACCCACCTGTCTTTGGGTGAGAAGCTGGCTGGGTCTGGAGGGAGGTGTGGAGGTGTAATATGCTTTAGCTGTATCCCAAAGCAGCAACACTGCGCTCACAAGATCTCATTCCAGTTTCCTGTCCACGTTCTGTCCTGTTCCATTCTAATGCAAGGGCCAGGTGGGGAGTAGACCTGGGGCAAACTAAGTAAACCGCCTACACCTTCATTTTCTCCTCTGTAATACTGGGATAATAAAGTAGCTATTTCATACTAAGTGACCAAATCCATGTAAATCTTGATCACTGTGACTAGCAGTAGGTGCTTGGTAAATGTTTGCTCTTGTTATTACTTTTACTAGTATGATTACGAACTGGAGAGTTTGGCTTCATTCAGCATCTGAGCCTCAGCTTAGCCAGCCAATGTTAATTGTTTGATAAATTAGCATTCTCCTTTCATCCATCAGTCTCACAAGTCTCGCAAGCTTAGCTGATGTGTGTCCCCCTCTAAGAGCTGAAGTTGCCCTGGGGTGCTGACAAGATCTGGATTCTGAGTGGAGAGGTTGAGGACAGCACCACCCCCTTGCTTGCCTCAGTGGGCCTCTGGTTCCCTTCCTGAGCCAGCCAATGCGGTGCTGAGCCCCAGAAAACTCCTAGGGAAAACCCTCTGCCAAAATGTAAACCAAGGAAAAAGGATAAAAGCAACAATTTTGGACCAGGCTGGCATAAACCTTGAGCCCAGCCTGCCATATTTACTTTTTCTTAATCTAAAATAACAGAGATAACGTGCACAATGGACTTTCTAACTTGCCACTTTTCCCTTATCTTTTTTGCCTTTGTGAGCCTAAGACATCATGTACTTTCATACAATCCCTAAAAAATAAAAAAAAAACCCACCCTTTGGCCATTCCGTTCCCTGCTGCCCATGGAGAAGAACAGACTCTATCTGATATTTCAGCTGGAAGGCAGGGGGGCGGATTCTTTCCAATGGGGTGGCGACTTCCTCCCTACTTTGAGAACACACCCCTTCCCAAAAATCCACCCTCCTGGGCAAGCAGCACAAAGGGAGCAGACCCAGCTCTGGGCGTCAGCAAATGCCCACATCCCTTCCTTTTCCTTTTACACCCAGTGGCCTGGGAATGGCACAAGAGCTTGGGGAGTCCCAGCACCAATCTGTGCATGGCCCCGCCAGGCCTGGACGTGGTCTTGCTCTCATCTCTTGCCCTCCTGGTCCATCTTCCAAACCAGCTGCTGGAGTGATAGTCCTGCACCCCAAATCCAAACATTCTTCCATCGCATCTACTTGAGAACTTGCCGTGGATGAAAATGTTTCAGGACTAGATAGTGGCGGTGGTTGCATAACATTGTGAATGCACTAAAATGTCATCGAACTGTACACTTGGAAAGGTTAAAGAGGTGAAATTTATGTCGTGTAATTTTTACTGTATTTTTCAAAAAAGCACTTGGTGTTCAGTCGTCACTGTTTTAGCAGCCATCAATGATCACTGCCTACACCTTAATTCCTCTAGGTGTTGGGTGTTATGCAAAATCTATAATCCCTTTGTTTATTAGCTAGAATGCTTCTTCTTCTCTTTTTTTTTTTTTTTTGCATTTTTCCGAAGCTGGAAATGGGAGGCAGTCACACAGACTCCCGCATGCGCCCGACTGGGATCCATCCGGCATGCCCACTGGGGGGCGGTGCTCTGCCCCTCTGGGGCATCGCTCTGTTGCATCCAGAGCCATTCTAGCGCCTGAGGCAGAGGCCACAGAGCCATCCTCAGCAGCCGGGCCATCTTTGCTCCAATGGAGCCTCGGCTGCAGGAAGGGTTAGAGAGAGACAGAGAGGAAGGAGAGGGGGAGGGATGGAGAAGCAGATAGGCACTTCTCCTGTGTGCCCTGCCCGGGAATCGAACCTAGGATTCCTACACGCCAGGCCGACGCTCTTCAACTGAGCCAACCGGCCAGGGCTGGAATGCTTCTATTTGGAGAAAATTTCTCTTATCAACTACCCATTTTCCTGAGGTACAGTTTGTACCCCCTCATCCCCATGCTTCTGCATGTGCCAGTCCATCAGCCCGGAATACCTTCCCTCCTCCTCTCTGCCCGGCTACTTCCTGCGTCAGCCATCCTTCAGGACCTAGCTGCGGTGTTACCACGGGGGAGTCTAGTCCTTCTTTCCTGTACTGTCATTTTTTATCATCCTCAATCTCCTCCACTGACTGTCAGCTCATCATAGGCAGGTTCTGTTCCCGTTCTTGGATTTGGCCTCAACATAACAGTGAGGGTTCAGTCAACATTGGTGAAACGAAGGCGAACTTCCTCATTGCACGCAATGGACAAGAGGTAAGTATTAGTGATCCACTTTATATTAGTGCGTTGACTTTGTACCATTGTGTGATTGATTACCACAGATCCAGAAGCTTAAAGCAACACACAATCCCATGTGTCAGAGCCTGATCTGGCTCGTGGGACTGGGTCCTCTGCTTAGGATCTCATCAGGCTGTCATCAAGGTGATAGCTGGGCTGCATTTTAATCTGCGTGCTCCACCAGGGAAGAAGTCATTCCCCAGCTTATTTAGGTTGTTGGTAGAATTCATTTCTTTATGGTTGTATGATCGGGGCCTCTGTGTTCTAGCTGGCTATGAGCAAGGGGCTACTCTCAGCTACTAGAGGCTGCCCACAAGTTGTTGCCACGTGGCCCTCTTCATCGGCCTTGTCCCAACACAGCTTACATCTGCTGAGCCAGCAATGGAGAGCGAGTCCCTCTAGCGTGGAGGAGGATGAACCCTAATGTATATACTTGCCATTGGAATCACGCTTACCACATTCTACCGGTTATAAACAAGTCAAAGGTCCCCCCCCACACCCACACAAGGTGTGAATATAGGGTCACCCAAGGACCCGTCCTTATTGAGAGGCTACTGTGTACCAGACACTCTACAAGGCACTTTTAGTCAATGATTCATCCAATCTTTAAACTATCTTACGAGATGAACACTATGAGAACTGTGTTATGTATTTGAAAATTGAAGCTCAGAGAATTAGGTGTTTCACTTGTTCAAGGTCCCACAACCACTAAATGACAAATCTGGGATTTGAATCACATTCTACCTGTCTAACCTTGGTTTTTAAATAGCATGTCCTAAACAACTCTTACAATTGTCCCCTTCTTCCTCTTTATCCAGGGTAACAACAGAAATAGGACAGAACACATTTTTTTGCTTCTTGGATTCTTATTTTCAAGCACAGTCAGAATGAGTTCCTCCTGCTAAGGAGGTGTAATACCAGTAGCCACAGCCACCATCACAGCCGCCTGGCCCGTGCAGGTTCGCATTTGATTCAGACAGATGGTAATGAAATAACGGAGCCAAAAACTGGTGGGCCATCAGCTTTAATCCTAGCTTGCACCCTGCGGGCAAGCAATACACACAGTGGGAAGACACTTCCCTTTCCATTCAGGGCTCCCAAAGCCACTGACTTATCCGAGTTTCCTAGAATCAAAGGTTTCTAGCTCATCAGCCTTATTCATCTCTGTTTCCCATCTCCTTCTCTCTACACAAACTCTGCACAAATTGGCTTCTCCTTCAGCACTCCACCATCTTGGCTGCCTGGCTGCCTCTCCTCTCCTCCACGTGGCCTTTATCTGCTCTCCTCTTTCATAGGCTCCTCCTAGAACATAATCACTCTTCTCCCAAACAACGTGATCTCTCCTTTTTAAAAACTTTTGGCGCAAAAGCCCTCCCCCAACACACATTAATACAATCACGCCCACCCCAAGCAAGAAGGGCAATTAATACTATCACCTGGGCGATGGGCTTCCACATGGGCAGCACCATCTTTAATGAAGTGAGCATAGTATATTTTATCTGCCCAACAGGAGGAATGTTCAGATAGGAGGTGGCCCTTCTAGGAAATGCTATGTTGCAGAGTTAGGGCAGGCTGCCAAGGCAGGGGATGAGACCGGGCCTGAATTTTCTCAATGCCATTAGAATATAATTATAATAATATCTCCTAGTTCTATACTGAGTTATCAATTGCCATCTCATTTTATTCTCAGTGTCCCTGTGAGTCAGCCGGGGTAGTGATTTCACATATCTACTGTAGAGATTATTCTGGGGGTAGTGATTTCACATATCTACTGTAGAGATTATTCTGAGGATATAAGTTTGTGTTTGGCTTAAAGACTTTACATGAATATTTCCCCATATTCTTATAGCTTCTCTCTAGGCATGATTTTAAGTGGCTGCTTAATATTCAGCTCAATAGATAATTCCTAGTTTACTAAAGCTATTTAGGTTTCTTCTTGTTTTCCCCTGACTTGGTCTATTTAGTTTTCTTCTTGTTTCACTGTTTACAAAAAGTATCATGATGAACATCTTTGCTGGTCAAACTTTCTTGCACACTTTATGCATACACACATACTTAAGATAGAGTCCCAGGAAAGAGAGGACAGACAATAGAATCAAGGCTCTCGGTAGGTATAACGCCCATTTTTCAGATGAGGAAATAGTCTCAGAGCGAGACTCGCCCCAGTTCACATGGCTGATGAATGCACAGCTGAGACTGGGATCGAAGTCGTCTGCTTCCTACATGACGCTCTTCCTTGAGTTCCTCACAGTGTGCTCTGTGAACCAGCAGCTTGGTTAACCCTGGAAGAATGTTAGAAATGCATCATCCCAGGCTCCACCCAACACCTTGTGAATCAGAATCTGCTTTTATGCATGTTCAAGTTTGAGAAGTGTTGCTAACAACAGACCCTCCCCTATAATCCAATGAAGTGCTTTGAAATGAGCCAAAACAAAGACGGTGATCTCTTCTTTCACATTTCCTTGTGTAAGGCTGTGTGCCGTGCACCCACTCCATGATGGATTTGTTCATTTCATGGTAAAACCGCAGAATCTTGAACTTGCCTCCTTCTTAAACCTGCATGTGGCCAACTCTCCCGCTCAGAAATGTACAAATAGCATTTAGGATTAATGTTCAGTATGGAATTGTCATGGTGAGGGAGAAAGAGCATTACCATCAGGAGTCCTGGTCCAGGTTCTACCATTATAACAAGCTGCATGACCTTGGAGAGCCATGGAATCATTCTTTATTGGATTAGAGACAGTGATGAGAGCACACTCTGTACATCAGAAAGCACTGGACACATCTGTGGGAAGGCTATATTTAGACATCATTTTCCTTGTGAAATGAAATGAAGGCGTTTAGACCAGATGATCCTCGGGGCAGATATTCAGAAGACCAAATCCTCTGAGGAAGCCTCTTTCGGGCTGGATTCCACCTGTGCTCTCCAGGACTAGGACAGATGTGTCAAAGCAGGATGGGGAAGAGTGAGAACTTAGAGGGACTGATCTTCAAAGTCCCTTTTAAATCTAAACGCTTCTGATTTTCTACCATTTCAACATGAAAAGGAATTGCAGAATTCTTGCCTCTGCTGGTCATCTTGTGCAGCTCTCTGCTTCCAGGGACGAGAGCGCCTATTCCATTTCTTAAGAATTTGGATTTACTTCAAATCCCATTTCTTGTTATTGAAGTCTTTCTTTTTGTATGTGATTTGATTAATTTCATTTTCCTAAAGCCCATGAAGCAATCAGAGACCAAGCTCAGGTTTTCCTAATCAGATATAATTACTGAAGACACTGATCTCTGGTTTGTTTTCCTTTTTCTTCGCTACACATGACCTTTCTTACAGGAAGAGAGTTAAAAGCTTTTACCTAGACTCTGTTTTGTGGCCCCATTTCTCAAACTTAGAGTTGAACATGATTATTCCTACTAACTAAGCAGCCCTGATTCAGCCCCTTGGAAACCTAGATGGTTAAAGGAATGTATATATCACATGCATCAGATTTCAAAGAATGGTCGGCGATGGCCGTGTTCCCTGAACATCACAGGAATGTCCTTAGAAAAAGGAAACAGCGATTTTGGGGACAAAAATCCAAAAGGCTTCTTTTGTTTTCAGGTATTATATAATCTGTTTTCTTATAATAAATCAGACTATTTAGCTTTTCTTTTTCTCTTAAAGTTCCTTTGATATGGGCAGGGGTGTTAAGCTGAGCTTTTTGATACTGAGAGTTCGGTATTTCTAAAATTCCAAAGTTCCAAGAGCAAAAACAAAAATAAAAAAAGCAGAACAAGCCTGACCTGTGGTGGCGCAGTGGATAAAGCGTCGACCTGGAAATGCTGAGGTCGCCGGTTTGAAACCCTGGGCTTGCCTGGTTGGTCAAGGCACATATGGGAGTTGATGCTTCCAGCTCCTCCCCCCTTCTCTCTCTCTCCTCTCTCTCCTTCTCTGTCTCTCTCTCTCCTCTCTAAAAATGAATAAAAAATAAAAAAAAAGAAGCAGAACAAGAAAAACACCCAGTAAGAAAGAATATTTCTATTACTTTCAACAGTAGGATATTTGCAAGGGTCTAGTATTTAATACCCCCTCCCACCCCTTTCAGGCACGGACAGGAAATTAACCTTTCATTCATTTCTCACATACTCAGCAAAAGCCTGTTAGGTGTCAGGCACACAGAGATCCCGGGGGAAAGACATGGGTCCTGCCCTCAGCAAGCTGGGCGTGGAAGCCTGCCCTGGGTGCTAGGACAAGGGCACGCACAGGATCGGAGAGCATAGAGCTATCGGGGACAGACAGTTCTTCCTAAGGGGCTCCCTTAGGAAGGAAGCTCCCCATAAGAGATGCTTTACAGGCTGAGGAGGAGAGAACTATGGGGACGAAGGAGTGAAGGGTGTTTGAAACGCAGGGAACAGCAAATACAAAGGTGCAGAGGCAACCAAGAGCATGGCAAAGAATTAAGCATGAGTGGATCACGGCAGGTGTGGGGAAGACTGTGGAAGTGCCGGGAAGATGCAGGAGTAAGGCTGTAGGATACAAAGCGGCATTTGCTGAAATAAATCAGACTGAGCCAAAGCCTCCACTGGGTAAAGATTTCAGAAAGTCGAGTTACTCTCAGGTGCTTTAGAAATAATATCTGCTAGAAGTGAACTTCAGTTTGGAGAAGGCACCGTATGAAGAAATCCAGCCTGACCTGTGGTGGCGCAGTGGATAAAGCATCGACCTGGAAATGCTGAGGTCGCCGGTTCAAAACTCTGGGCTTGCCTGGTCAAGGCACATATGGGAGTTGATGCTTCCTGCTCCTCCCCCCTTCTCTCTCTCTGTCTCTCCTCTCTCTCTCTCTCTCTCTCTCTCTCTCTGTCTCTCCCTCTCCTCTCTAAAGAAAAAAAAAAAAAAAAAAAAAAGAAAAATAAAAGAAATCCACTGGCATTACTCAAAGTAGCAATGATAAATCTTACGTTGCCTGGGTCTACCCCTCATTTCCCCCCTTTTCCCCCCTCTGAGTGTGACTGCTCCATCCCTCTCTGGAAGGGAAGGATCTCCCTCGCGCAGGCAACATTTCAGGCAGCTCGCATTTGATCTGGTTGATTCAGGAAACAGATGCATCCTCTTGGTCTCAGCACAAATTGTTGGGGTTTCTTTTTTTTTTTTTTTTTGGTTCCACCGAAGCCAGATCTCTGTCTCCATCAGCACAGAGGAAAAAAGTAATTACCGAAGTATTAGTGTGATTATTATTTCCTGATATGAACTGCTGCATTCCTTACTTGTATCTGGTTCTCTCCCCAAGCCAGGGATAGGAAATTTAAAAACAAGCCCTTTTTGGACAAAGCCTATATTAATTTTTTTTTTACTTTGTTTGCAATGGAAAACTCTTTGAGAACTTAATGAAAAAGATAAACCCTCTCCTGAAAAAATATTCCCATTTTCTCATACCGACAAAATAGAACATGATTTCAACAGGTTCACAGGCTTCTGGAAGCCCCCGAGGACCCTTGAGGAATCCGTAGACCTTGGTGAAGATCCACAGACCATGGTACAGTCAGAAATGAAACGGAAGAACTGCTTTTGATACAGGGCTGTGACCGCGGTCTGCTAATTCTGGCAGGACATTCTGGGAAGTCGGAATAAACCTGAATTGCATTGGCCATAGAGATGCTCAAGCCTCTTCTACAGCATTGATTCCAGGGCTGGGCCTCAGCTTCCCAAATGTCCCTGCCTCCATGCCAACCCAAACATGACAGGAGGAGGTGGGGCAAGAACTCACTGAAGACTTTTTATTTGCTAACGTTCAGTCTCCCCTTGGAGTTAGAAGATCTGGTGTTAGTCAAAGGTCTCTTGCTACTTACTTGTATAATCTTATCAGTTAGTTAAAAAAAAAATTTTTTTTTAAAAGATTTTATTTATTGATTTTTTTTTAAGAGAGAGGAGAGAGAGAGAAAGGCATGAGGGAGGAGCAGGAATCATTGGAAAGCATCAACTCATAACTGCTTCTCTTGTGTGCCTTCACCCAGCAAGTCCAGGGTTTTGAACTTGTGACCTCAGCATTCAAGGTCTGCACTCTAGCCACTATGCTGCCACAGGTCAGGCCCAAGTCATTTACGTTTTTCAAGTATTGGCTTCCTTATTTATAAAACAGGGATAATTTTAATACTTACCTCTCGGAGCTGTTACGAGGACTTGCTGAGATAATGAGTGTGAACGCATTATTGACCTTAAACAAACAGCCAGATATTTCTCCAGCAAAATTGATGCATTTGGGAACAAAAAGCTATCGCATTTTGGGACACGTAGCCTAATGGCGAACTTCGCGCGGTCCAGAGAAACAAAGGAAAGTTACTGGGGATTAAGAGGGGCATTATGTAATGATAAAGGGGTCGATGCTCCAAGAAGACAATCCTTAATGCATCTAACAACAGAGTATCAAAATAAGTGAGGCAAAAACTGATAGCTATGTAAGGAGAAATAGACAAATGCACTATTCTAGTTGGAGACTGGAACATCCATCTACCAGAAATGTACGGACGGATCCAGCAGGCAGATAATCAGTAAGGCCATAGTCAAACTTAACAGCACCATCAATCAAGTGGATATAATTGACAGCTATAGACTACTTCATCCCCAAATAGATCATACATTCTTCTTAAGATTGCATGAAACATTCATCCAAATGGACCACATTCTGAGCCATAAAACACACCATAACAAAAATTGTAAAAACATAAATCATGTAATGTCTACTGTCAGACTACAGCACATTTCTAAATAACACATGGTCCAAGAAGAAATCTCAAGAGAAATTTCAAAATATTTTGAGCTGCATGAAAAATGAAAATCCAACTTATCAGAATTTGTGGGACACAGTGAAAGCGGTGTTTAGAAGATTTATAGCACTGTGTGCATAGATGAGGGAAAAGAAAGACCTAAAATCAATACCCTAAAGTGGAACTTCACCAAAGAAATTATATAGATGGCATGTAAGCATGTGAAAAGCTGCTCAGCAACATATGTCATTAGGGAACTACAAATTAAAACAATGAGATATCACTCAATACACTTATTAGAATAGACAAAATACAAAACACCAACAACACCAAATGCCGGCAAGCACGTGGAGCAAAAGGAACTCGCATTCGTTGCTAGGGGGAATGAAAAATGGTACAGCCGCTTTGAAAGACAGTTTGGCAGTTTCTTACAAAACGAAACAGACTATGTGATCCAGCAGTCATGCTCTGCAGTATTTATCCAAATGAACTGAAAACTGACGCCCACACAAAAACCTGCACACGGATGTTTATAACAGTGTTCTTCGTAACTCTCAGAACCTGAAAGCAACCAAGCAGTTCAGTAGGTGAATGGGGATGACTGTGTTCCATCTAGACAATGGAATATTATTCAGCTCTAAGAGAAATGAGCTATCAAGCCGTGAAAAGACATGGAGGACATGTCCTACTATACAAACAATCAGCTCGTTAAAATAGATTTCAGTCTTTAAAAAAAAAAGACATGAAGGAAAGTTAAACCTATATTACTAAGTGAAAGAAGCTTCTCTGAGAAGGCGACAGACTGTCTGATTCCAACTCTGTGACATTCTGGAAAAGGCAAAGCTAGGGAGACAGTGAAAAGATGAATGGTTGTGGGTGGTAATGGGGTGGGCATGGACGGGTAGAGCACAGAGGATTTTTAAGGTAGTGAAACTATTCTGTATAATATGACACTGGTGAATACATGTCATTATACAGCTGTCCAAACCCAAAGAGGGCTTACCACCAAGAACAAGCCCTAAACTATAGACTTTGGGTGATAATGATGTGTCGACGTAGGTTCATTGCAACAAATACACTACTCTGATGCAGGGATGTGGATAGTGGGCAAAGCTGCGCACCTGTGAGATCAGGGGGTATATGGGAACTCTGTGCTTTCTGCCCAGCTGTGCTGTGAACCTAAAACTGCTATAAAAAGTAAAGTGTTTTATATATATATATATATATATATATTGTTTTATATATATTGTTATATATATATTGTTATATATATATATTGTTATATATATATGAGAGGAGAGAGAGAGAGAGGAGGGGAGGAGCAGGAAGCATCAACTCCCATATGTGCCTTGACCAGGCAAGTGAGGGTTTTGAACCGGCGACCTCAGTGTTCAAGGTCAATGCTTTATCCACTGCACCACCACAGGTCAGGCAAGTTTTATATATTTTTAAAGTTTATTAATTTAGAAAAAAAGGCAAAAAAATATAGTGGTGCAACCTTCACTTCTGCAAGTAATTTGAACTAAGAACAATATATAATAAATAAACCTAAGGGAAAATATTTTTACCTGTGAGCTTTTAAAGAACTGTGAAACCTTTATTTCTTTTGCATCTGTGCTTGTGTGTGTGCGCGCGCGCGCGCGCGCGCGCCTGCCTTACCAGTGTCCTGGGAACATGGCTCATCTCAGTACCCAGCACTGAATTCCCCAAACACATGAGGAAGACTAAGGTGGGCAGGAAGGAAGGGTCCTCTGGTGGTGTGGACGTGGTAGCCAGGGCAGAGGCATGAGAATGGCTTCCTTTGAGAGTTCATCACCAGGACTCCTGCCCATGGGTCAGTCTCCTGGCCAGGCTGCCCCTTCTCTCTTCCTGCCTCCTCGCAGTGGTCACCTCAGGGGATGGCAAGTGCCTCCACAGCCCCGTGTAGCTGTCTCTTCGCTGTGTGGGTCACCTCAGGTCTCAGGTGCCTTTTTTCTTTTCAAAGCAAAACTGAAATTTCACCTGAACAGTCAGCTCTGGCGACCACAAAACTTTCATTTCCTTTTTATTGTAGGGAGAAAGTTCTGAACACGATGATTTCACCCAGAGAAACAGGGTGCTGGGAACTGAGTCGAGGCTGGGTGGGGGCTTGCTTTGCACCTGTGGGAGTTCATTATGATGCGGACTCTGAGGCTCCATTGCAGAGGGGGCTGTGTAGAGGGTAGGAGCCTGTCGTTTCTTGCTTCTGTGTTTCGTTTTTAGTTTTAAATTATTCGTTTTTTCCCGGTTTTATTGAGATATAATTGACAAACAACACTGTATATGTTTAGAGTGTGCAGTATAATGATTTGACTTATATACATTGTGAGTGATTACCACCATAAGTTCAGTTAACTTCCATCATCTCACATAGATACACTCACACACATTTCCCAATGATTCCATAAGATGAGAGCTCTTAGGATTTACTCTTAACAACTTTCATATAAATCGTATGATAGTGTCCATTATAGTCATGTTGTACATAACATCCCTACTATTTATTTTCTTCTAACTAGAAGTTTGTGCCTTTTGACCACCTTCCTCCCATCCTTCCTCCCCTCCGTCACTGGTTACTCTTTTTCTGAGTTTGTTGTTGGTTTTATTTAGATGTCACATATAAGTGTGATTACACACAGTATTTGTCTTCCTCTAACTTATTTCACTTAGCATAACACCCTCAAGGTCTGCCCCTGTTGTTGCAAGTGGCAGAATTTCTTCTCCTTTTAGCACTGAATAATTGAGTACTTCTCAAGTGATTCTCATAGCCCTCCAGGTTTGGTGACCACTGGCATAGAGAAATTAAGCTACTGCTCCATCCTGCCCAAGCATAGCCAGTCCTCCCTAAACTTGCTAGATGTTTTCACGCCTCCCTACCTTGGGTCACCTCTCCCTCTCGCTGCTTGCCCTCTCCTCGCAGTATTTAAACATTACTTTAGCCTGATCTATGGTGGCGCAGTGGATAGAGCATTGACCTGAAATGCTGAGGTCGTTGGTTCAAAACCCAGGGCTTGCCTGGTCAAGGCATATGTGGGAGTTAATGCTTCCTGCTCCTTCTCCCCTTCTCTCTCTCTCCTCTCTTTCTCTAAAAATGAATAAATAAAATCTAAATAAAATAAAGTAAACATAACTTTATTATGTCACTTATATGACACAGTCAGACAGACTCCCGCATGCGCCCGACCAGGATCCACCCGGCACGCCCACCAGGGGCAGACGTTCTGCCCACCAGGGGGCGATGCTCTGCCCCTCCGGGGCGTCGCTCTGCCGCAACTAGAGCCATTCTAGCGCCTGGGGCAGAGGCCAAGGAGCCATCCCCAGCGCCCGGGCCATCTTTGCTCCAATGGAGCCTTGGCTGCGGGAGGGGAAGAGAGAGACAGAGAGGAAGGAGGGGGTGGGGTGGAGAAGCAAATGGGCGCTTCTCCTATGTGCCCTGGCCGGGAATCGAACCCGGGTCCCCCGCACGCCAGGCCGACGCTCTACTGCTGAACCAACCAGCCAGGGCCCATCCTATGTGTTTCTTTATTTCACTCCTTGACCAGGTGAGCCCCACAAGGATGGAGATCATGTCTCCTTTAACTTTGAGTTTCCCGAACCCAGGCTCACCACATACAGCAGGCTGCACACTGTAGGAAGGGGCTCAGCACGAGGGCTAAGTGGGGCTGTAGGTGGGACTGAAGTCTCGTGTGATTCACCACGTCATGAACCCGGATCTTGACCTCTCAGTGTCTAGAAGAGGGATGCCCTTTGCAATAGAACAATGGTGCTGTTGTGGGCTAGTGCTGGCCCTGTCTGCACCAGCATCACAGTAGGAGTACAAATGCTAACATTCTCTGAGCATCTCTTCCAGGAAAGGCACAGAATTTAGTGTTTTCGGTAGAGACGGGTGATTACATAGTGTTTGTTAAATTGAATTGAAAGCCTTCTTCCTCAGCTCTCTCATAATCTTCTTATGCTGCAAGGCCCAGCCAAATATCACTTCTTCTAGGTAAAGTCTTCTTCCAGCCCTAATTTATTGCTTCCTCCTTGGAGACAGCAGCACCTGGTTTCTATTTTTAGAATGGCACTTCCTGTGATGTGACTTGGGGGGGGGGCTGGTTTCCCCCGTTGCTCTCTGAGCCCCTCATAGGCAGGCCACCTATCTCAGCTCTCTTGAATCTGGGTGTCTAGACATCCGAATGAAGGTTTATTAAGTAAATGAACACCCCAGCCCCGAGTAGCCCTTTAGACTCTGGGTTTCACCCGATCATGTAAAGATGCAGTAACTTTCACCCCTATCACCTGATACTGGAAGCAAAATTTTAGAAATGAGTATTGATTCATCATATCCATGTGTGACTATGTATATATAGCATACTTGTCTGTATCTATATGTGTGTATAAATAGGTATATACATGCACATACACATTAATATCAGCTTGGTAGGCAGCACTGGGCTAAGTTAAACAGGTGACTGGCAGACAGTTGTGCCGGTTGTTCACCCTCTGATGATACTGAGATGGGTAACAGGACTGGGTCACAGCTGCATCTTGGCTCCACCGATACAGTAGACAGTTCTGGGGTTCCCCAGGTCTGAGATTTTAAAATACGCCTTGTTCTGGGTTAATCTTCCCTTTTTCCAAGCAGGATGTGCAGAAGAGGGGTTGGCTTCCATAACTGCAGGGGATCCTTCTCATGGACCTGATGATCTTGAAATGTACAAATAAAGTGGGACAGAATAGTAGAAAGTGAAACACACCTGATCGTGGCCAAATGCGGGGCTCCTGTTGGGAAAGATCAGTAGTACCGACTCTTGGGACACCTTTATTGATTAGAGTAACCTGATTGAGGCATTCTGAGCTTCAAAAGAAGCACAGGATTCTTCTGTGTGAGTGTATGATTTATTTTGTTTTTTTGTTTTTTTTTGTTTTTTAGCTCTTTATAAATGAAGATAGGAAGAAGATCTAAAGCAATGTGACACAAATTGTGGTATATTTAAAATGTTTACATTTAACAAATTAATATTTTTACCACAAAAATAAAAATGTGGCTTTAGAATGTTATTCACAAATTGTAATGAACTTCTAAAGCAATGTTATTTCAAAGTAAGGGACATGGTCTAGTATCAAGTGGAATTCCACTAGTGTCGCACCATGAGTCTAGGTGTAAGAGCTTTTGTTGATGATGCCAAAGTCTGACTTTGCTGTCTTTGTTGATGTGAGGTCTGGATTGAATGCCTCTCATCTCTTCCCCCTAAACCATATGAGGATTGCCTAGGGCCTGCTCCAGGATCTGTAGTTGAATGAACAGGAGCTGAGGATACAAAGTGTAATAATAGAATCAATTTGCTGTGAGGGCATCAAAAGGGCGCATTGGGGGAGAAGCATGGGCTGTGTGACTGGAAGCCCTGACCATTCAAATCTACAAATCCCTTTGGTCTTCCACTTAGGTAGAGTTGGGAATGCACAGGATTGGTCTCGAGAGTCATTTTGACTTGCGGACTGTATGTGTCCCTGGGCGACCTCCTCTTGAGTTAGATGTTACATACAGCAAACCGAATGTGCTGTGAATATAGGATAACGTTGATGAGGGTTGTTTTCAGGCCAATCAAGGCTTTGCTTATGCACATTCTTTCCTTCTTTGGATATAAAATCATATGCTCTTTTGGGGCCCCTCTAGGTTATCCAGGAAGATGTGGAGGCAGGTGGCAATATCTGAGGTTAAGCAGAAGGAGATAAACCCTATGAAAGGTAGAATTTGTGAAATTGTGATCTTCAACAGCCTCAGACTGAACTCTAATACTGACCTCAGGCTGACCATGACCCTGACCAAAGATAGCAATCAAGGGGAATACCAGTTAAATTATATTATGGACTGGGGTCAGCCAACTTCTATAAAAGACCAGAAATTGTATTTTAGGTTTTGTGGGCTTTCAGTCACCATCGCAACTCTTCAGCTCTGTTGTTGTAGCGTGAAAGCAACCATAGCGAATAGTAAATAAGTGAGTGAGGCTGCGTTCCAATAAAGTTTTACTTACAAAACAGGTGGCAGCAGATTTGGCCCGCAGGGACTCTGGAGTACCACAGCACAAACCTGTGCATCCTTCAGAAACGTCAAGTTTAAAACATGACCAAACAGCACTCTTGACTCCATAAAAGGGACTCCACGATTAAGTGGGCTTGAATCCCAGATCAATTATTTGCAAGTTGTGGGACTTTGGGGAAAACGCATAACTTCTCTCCTTCCAGGCTTCTCATCTGTAATATGGAGATTATACAGCCTGCCTCAGCCACCCCAGGGTGATCGTGATGCTCAAATGAACTCTAATGCATGAACAGAAAGAAGCTCTTACTAGTGCTATTATGGAATTGCAGAAATGCCTTTTGAGTTAAAGACTATAAATAAAGCTCCTTAATGGAAGAGATGGTGCTTCAGCACCTGTCATGTATTCACTCTCAGAATAAAAGTATTGACTTCATAAATTAAATAGAGAAAATATTTTTTTCTTTTAAAAAAGAGTGGGTTTTTGCCTGAACAGGCAGTGGCGCAGTGGATAGAGCGTTGGACTGGGATGCTGAGGACCCAGGTTCGAGACCCCGAGGTCGCCAGCTTGAGCGCGGGCTCATCTGGTTTGAGGAAAAGCTCACCAGCTTGGACCCAAGGTCACTGGCTCGAGTAAGGGGTTACTCGGTCTACTGAAGGCCTGCGGTCAAGGCACATAGAAGAAAGCAATCAATGAACAAGTAAGGCGTCGCAATGCGCAACGAAAAACTAATGATTGATGCTTCTCATCTCTTCGTTCCTGTCTGTCTGTCCCTGTCTATCCCTCTCTCGGTCTCTGTAAAAAATAAAAATAAATAAATAAATAAATAAATAAATAAATAAATAAATTAGAAAAAAAGAATGGTTTTATTTGAACAGACTGAAGCGATAGAAGCCCACAGTGAATGATTTGAAACTAAGACATGGGCTATTTAATTTTTGGAGTTTCGCGACATTTAGGGAGTGTTTTTGGACCAACCCACCCACACAACTTTGGACATGCAAAGGAGAGCTGCCATCGGGATATTCCATGCATATTTCCAGCTCCACTCAGATGTATCAGAAGTGTTCCATAATTGAGGGAGGGTTTTCCCTCAGGCCTTTACATTTTTCTCATCAGTAATATCCTTTTTCGCAAGAGAAGCCTAAGCTATCAGACTGAATGCCCTTGCGACAGCCACTCGTTTCAACACCGTATCCTGCGAGTGGACATGTCCATGGGCACAAACTCCTCAGACTCATGATACCAGTTTGTTAAGCAAGTCAAGGGTTTGTTTGGTGTTTTATAGAAGTGTCATGGCCAAAAGAAAAGAGAACAATCTATTATGAATACTACCAATGACAGTAAAAGGAAAATGCAGCAAAACCCTTAAAATGCTCGGATCCTTAATCAAGTAGAATAGCGCATCTGTCTTTCTATTTTGGAGTCAGTAGTGAACCATGGAAAGAGTTTGAGCTTTGGACCGGCTAGGTCTGCATTAACATTATATCTGTAGCATCTTAGAGAACCATGGCCTTACATGGCTGACAATCTGTTTCACATCCCACGGTTGTTGTGAGAATAAAATGCGTCCATGTTGATGACTGTACCCAGCACAGTGCTGCTGAGACCCACTCTTGGTTGGGCCCGCGGGAACGTCCTGAGAGGTGGGGGTGTTGTGGGCTGGGTAGCCTCCTCCAAAGGAGTCTCTACAATGGCCTTCTTCTGGGGCTTTGCTCTCTGCTCTTCATGTTTAGAGTCAATGAGACCGCTCCTGGCTGAGAGTAGAGGAGAACTGCTCCTGATCAGGGTGTGACATGGGGGAAAGGCTCCTGGGCAGTCTTGAAAGGAGTGACCAAGAGACTAATGGGCAGGGAGAGAGGTCCTGACTAACTGTTCCAGGGAGAGGAGCCACCATCAATGACCCCTCTGTTCACTCTCTATTAGCATTTCCCTCTGTTAGCTTGTATAATAAGGATTTGTCTGCATTGAATGTAATACAGTGCTTTGGAAGCAATTTGAGAATATGGTGTTCTGGTTGGGAGAGTCCACTTCAGAATTAGATTAGCTGCTGGGCAAGTTAATAGGCTTCTCCGAGTCTCCACCTCCTCCTTCCCGAAGATAACAGTGTTCATTCACTACTCTCTGTCTTTTCCTTGCATGTCTTCTGCCTCCTCCTCATTGCAACTCACTCATAGCCCTCAAGGTTAATCACTGAGTCTCTGGGTAGAATTGTTCATTTCTTTTTTTTTTTTTCTGTATTTTTCTGAAGCTGGAAACAGGGAGAGACAGTCAGACAGACTCCCGCATGTGCCGGACCGGGATCCACCCGGCACGCCCACCAGGGGCAGATGTTCTGCCCACCAGGGGGCGATGCTCTGCCCCTCCGGGAGGTGGCTCTGCCGCGACCAGAGCCACTCTAGCGCCTGGGGCAGAGGCCAAGGAGCCATCCCCAGCGCCCGGGCCATCTTTGCTCCAATGGAGCCTTGGCTGCGGGAGGGGAAGAGAGAGACAGAGAGGAAGGAGGGGGGGGGTGGAGAAGCAAATGGGCACTTCTCCTATATGCCCTGGCCGGGAATCGAACCCGGGTCCCCTGCACGCCAGGCCGACGCTCTACTGCTGAGCCAACTGGCCAGGGCTGAATTGTTCATTTCAAAACCCCTGGAACCTGCTGACCAGCCTAAGGCTGCTTACCTTTGGGTCAGGTGTCTTTCCTAGGTCTAGTCAGCATGGCCAGCAGAGAGACAGGGCGAACATGGTCACATAAAGTACCTTAGGGCTGGCCTCTTACCCAGGGACTGTGGAGACAGGGCCATTTCTGGTAGGAAGATTGTGGATATGATGTGCACCATGATTGATACCCAGGACACAGAGATAAGACAGAAAGTTTTAATGCAAGGTAGACAGTGGTAACTGGGATGGAAGAAATGCTGACAGAATATATTTTAGATGAGAAAGAACTTGCTTTCTAGCTAGGGGAAGAAGGGAAGTCTCCATGGAGAAAGGGGACTCTGGAACATCTACGACCCGCGGGCCTGTCCCTTGACTGGAAGGTGAAGGGCAGTCCCATGCAAACCTCGTGACTGGGAAGGTCAGGGAGTTTCTAAACAGGCCGATCCCATCCCCTGGCCATAAGCACTAATTTGAGGACGTGTGTATAACAAAAGTCAGGCTAGTCATGGACAGTGAGATCTTCCAGGAAGCAAACGGCCCCTCTTTTCTGCCGAATGTGGATGGGAAAGCATGTGGTCTCAGAGGCCACTGGCAGCTAGCTATCTTATAGGCAGGAGAGGAGAGGCTGCTGGGAAGGGTGCCCTTACTGTGGAGTAGAGCTTGGAGGGAGAGGGAGAAAGAGAGAGAGAGAGAGAGAGAGAGAGGGAGAGAGAGAGAGAGAGAGAGAGAGAGAGGGAGGGAGAGAGAGAGAGAGAGAGAGAGAGAGAGAGAGAGAGAGGAGACACTGTGCCCTGTACATAGCATTTTGGAAAAATATGGGGAGTGGAGGGCGATAGTGACAAATACAATTTGCTGAGAGCATTGGAGCAGGGATGCCAATATTGGAAAGGCAGATTAGAGAGAGGTCATTGGCCTGACCTGTGGTGGCGCAGTGGATAAACCGTTGACCTGGAACACTGAAATCGCTGGTTCAAAACTCTGGGTTTGGCCCTGGCCGGTTGGCTCAGCGGTAGAGCGTCGGCCTAGCGTGCGGAGGACCCGGGTTCGATTCCCAGCCAGGGCACACAGGAGAAGCGCCCATTTGCTTCTCCACCCCTCCGCCGCGCTTTCCTCTCTCTCTCTCTTCCCCTCCCGCAGCCAAGGCTCCATTGGAGCAAAGATGGCCCGGGCGCTGGGGATGGCTCTGTGGCCTCTGCCTCAGACGCTAGAGTGGCTCTGGTCGTAACATGGCGACGCCCAGGATGGGCAGAGCATCGCCCCCTGGTGGGCAGAGCGTCGCCCCATGGTGGGTGGATCCCGGTAGGGCGCATGCGGGAGTCTGTCTGACTGTCTCTCCCTGTTTCCAGCTTAAAAATGAAAAAAAAAACAACAACAACAAACATACAAAAAAAACTCTGGGTTTGCCTGGTCAAGGCACATATGGGAGTTTATGCTTTTTGCTTCTCCCCTCTTCTCTCTCTCTTCTCTAAAATGAATAAATAAAGTCTTTAAAAAAAGAAAGAAAGAAAGAGATCTTTGAGGGTCTTTAATGTGGGATAAGAGGCTCTTTGCTAGAGGCAGTAGAAAGCTATGGGAAGTACTTAAGTCCTGTGATGTGAGTGGAGTTGGGGATAAAATAATCAGCAATGTGTACAAAATAGATTAGAACGGAGAGAGGCTGCAGGTGGGGAGACCACGGGAGCTGCCTGCAGTAATCCGAGGACCTGCACTAGCGCAGCTTCAGTGGGGCTAGAAAGAGGAGAGCGATGTGGAAAAACGAGACCACAGAGTCTAGATTTTAGAGCAGGATCTTGTCATTCACTAAAGGCTGTGTGAACGAAGGGAGCAGGCGGGGTGCCTGCACGCAAGCCGAGGCAGAAGAGCACCACACCTCCAGTTCTTGGACGGCTCCTCCCAGCCAGTAGTTTATCACCATAGCAGATGGACATAACAGATTAGGTGACACAGAAGAAAAAAAATATATATATATATTTTTTTGCATTTTTATGAAGCTGGAAACAGGGAGAGACAGTCAGACAGACTCCCGCATGCGCCCTACCGGGATCCACCCGGCACGCCCACCATGGGGTGACGCTCTGCCCACCAGGGGGCGATGATCTGCCCCTCTGGGGCGTCGCTCTGCTGCGACCAGAGCCACTCTAGCGCCTGGGGCAGAGGCCAAGGAGCCATCCCCAGCGCCCGGGCCATCTTTGCTCCAATGGAGCCTTGGCTGCGGGAGGGGAAGAGAGAGACAGAGAGGAAGGCGCGGCGGAGGGGTGGAGAAGCAAATGGGCGCTTCTCCTGTGTGCCCTGGCCGGGAATCGAACCCGGGTCCTCCGCACGCTAGGCCGACGCTCTACCGCTGAGCCAACCGGCCAGGGCCAAATATTTTCTTTAGGTCCATTGCCATGGAGCAAATGGATGATGATGACATTTTACATTGCAGAATCATAACCTGGGGTGCTGACTCGTGAGCCTTACCATCGGCAAACTTCAGGAGCTATTTACCAAGATTGCTAGCCACATATTTGTGAAAGGGGCGGCAATGAAACACACATATCTGTTGGGATTTGAACTTTTTTCTCTAATTAGCGGTGTGACTCTGGGTAAATGACTTACCCTCTCTGAACTGTAGTTTCCTCAACTGTAAAAAAAAAAAAAAAGGAAGAAGAGATAAAAGCTTCTTCCCAGGCTTGTAGTCCTCACTTCTGCCTTCATCAACAAACCCCCTGCCTGTTTTTAAATAAATAAAAGATAAAAACAAGTAAAAACATTAAAAATAATAAGTAAAAGGTAAATACATTTCAAACTTCCCTCTTTTCCTCTTCTCTTCTTCTTTTTCTAAGTATGCTTTGCGTCTGCAGGCTGACCTTCCACAGGGACTCTTGGTGTTGTCACAGCTTGTTGATAAGTTTCATGCAGCTTTTATGATTAATCAGTCTTCTAGTACCATCTGCACTACAGAATTGGAATGACCTTTCCTTGCCCTGTCTTATTAATGGGGGAATAACTAATACACAGTGTTTTATGATGATGATTTGCTTACAGAGCTAAAAACTACCCCTGATGAATCTAATGGGGAGTGGGTGGTACATCTCAGCAAGGGGCTGTGGGTGTGGCAAGCACTGTGACTGACACATCTAGAGCAGGGGATAATAGCAAGGTAAAGCAATGAGGGCCAAAGGAGAAGCATAGATGAAGTAAGTACCTCGGCTAGGAAGAGCACTATTGTGGAGTGTCATCCATCTGTCAGCAGCTCCTCATCCCCCTCCGCTACCATTTATTGAATGCTTACTATGTGCTGATTGTGCTATTCTGTTCAATTCTTGAGATAATGCTATGAGGTAGGTAAAGCATTATTATTATTATTATTACGCTCATTTGACAGAAGAGGAAACTGAAGCTTAGGGTACTTAGCCAAGGTCACAAACACAATCAGTAAATGGCAGAGCAAGGACTTGAATCTGGGTTTTACTCATTTGAGAGCCCATGGTTTTAACGACTGTCCCAGATTGTCTGTGCTGAGATTTCCCGGGATGTCCTCTCTTGTCTTTTCCTTTATGGGCATGTGATTTATATCACTCATCTGGAAAGGGATGGAGTGAGAAAGGGGATTCAGGAACTGTTGTCTCTTTAAGATTACTCAGCTCTTTGATTTCTCCCCTGGGAGCCACACTGCTTGTCACTTAGAAGGTACTGGAAAGAATTAGATTGCTCCAGGGAGTTCACTTGTATGCACTTTATTATTTCTAATGATAAGGCCTAAGGAGACCTCTACACGGCATTATATTTTCTTCCAGTGAATGAAAGCAGAGGGCATCTGTTTAGCATTTGAGACATGCACCCTGGTTCACTTTGGCTAAAAGAGAAAAATAAATATGAAAACATAGTCCTCCAAAGAATTACTCCCTCTGTGACTGGTTTGCCTACTTCTTTGAGTATGGGACTCAACAGCGATCATTTACATTTGGGGCTGTCAGAAAAGGATGTCCTTACCCTTGATTGGTTGGGAAGACTCGAGAGCTCCCTAGGAGAGAGCTTGGACTCCCTCTTGGGTCTAACCCTCCTCAGTCTAGATCTGAAACATGGAAAAAGTTCTGAGAATCTATCAGGGAGTAGGATAGAAGGAGACGTCCTCTCATTCAGTATCTTCCTTTAAAGCCCAGTGTGCTGGTATCTGCCCGTTGCCCCTCCAGGCCAACGCTGCACCCTCCTCACCTGCGCTGTATCCTGGGAGGCTGCCCTATGTGTCTGCATCAGTGAGCTCCCTCACTCCTGGCTTCCAGTCTGCTTAGGCCACAGGGAAATACCCATAGGAGATCAGAGGTCCGGAGGAGAGCGAGGAGAGGATACGGTTTCTTCAACTCCCTCCCTGCCAGGGCACCCTGAACGGGCTGCATCCCTCCTCCAAAGGTGACAGCTACAAGGTGACAGATATGATCAGGTGGCCCTCTCCATACAACTGCCCTCTCAGGTCCAAGTGACTACTTCTGCCTTGCTCCTTGATGCTCTGGAGGCCTAGGGATAGTAAGGGCTCATTGTGGTAAGTGGCCCTGAGATAATGCACTATCTGTGCTGTACACATATCTCTAACCACCTTACCACACTCTGATCAAATTACCCAGTTTGGATGAGCCATTTGTTTCCTGCTGGGGTCCTGACTGATATACCCAGAGAGGTTAATGAGTTGCCTGAGGTCTCAGGAGAATTTGATTACATACCAGTATGTGCTAATAAGAAGTGATAACACTGGCATGTTTTCCAGTTTATGAAGCACATTCATGACTTTAATCTCAGGTGCCGGAAAGGCATTAAGCTTTCCACTTAGAGACTAGAAATTGACTCTTAGAGATGAGGAGAGACTCATCACCTCTGGCAAGTATCAGAAACACCCTCAAACCCAGTGCCTGGGCTCTGCCAATCACACCATGACCTGCCTCTGGGTCAGGACGGAACCTCTCATTCGTTACTCGTGCAACTCCACCTGGAGCATCAGGAGAACAAACACCCAGCGCTCCGTCTTCCAGGCCCAGAGCTGATGATGCTACGGTTGCAATCCAATAACTTGTGAAGCAAAGGGTGTCACCCAGTGGTGGGATTCAAACAATTTAACAACCGGTCCTCTGTCCTAATGACTGTTTTAAGTATAAAAAAAATTATATACAAACCAGAAGGTAGATTATTATTTAATGCATTTAATACTTAAATAACAATAAAAGAGGTACACAAAACTAGATTATGTTATAAGAAAGAGTTTTAAAATATTAATAAAAATACATTAAATAATACCCAATAAAACTGTTATTTAAGATATTTCCATATTGCTTCTTGATTGGCATCCTCACTTGCAATTTTTTTCACCTATGGACAGAATGAACATTCCTATGGGCGCTTACAATACGCTGTTGAGCAGATGAACATTAAAAGGGAGTAAGGAGTGTCAATTAGTCATTTCCACATTGGGCAGCTGCCCAGGCTCCCACCTTAGAGAGAACAAGTGCCATTTTAATAACCGGTTCACCAAACTCAACAAAAAATTAGGTATCCATTCTGCTAAACTGGTGCGAACTGGCTGAATCTCACCACTTATGTCACCCCGATTTTATAGATGAGTAGAGTGACGCTCAGAGGCTGACTATCTTACTCAAAGCCATGCAGCTGGGAAGTAGCTGGGATCTGAGCCCAGGCCTGTCTGCCTGTTCTTTCCACCACCCCACACTGCAGTACTGAGGGCTGCAGGCCTAGCCTCGCCCCTGTATTTTCTCCCATCAAACAAGTCCCAGCCGGGCCTTCGTACTGACTGGCCGTTGGCCTGGCTTTCCTGTTGGGCAGCCAAAGAGTCTTTTGTGGATAGAGCATGACAGAAAATGGATTAAGACCAAGAGATAACAAGGCGAGGCCAGCAGGCCCTTTGTCTGAGATAGCCTTTGGAAAAATGAGGCCTCCGCTCTGGCTCTCAAGGGGGTAGAGGTGACTGAGCAGCTGGGACAGGCATCCATCTGACTCACCAACCTAGCCGCAAAAAAATATCTGTGGGTCCTCAACTTTCATGACCTAAAAGCAGAGGCAGGGGCTGGTGTTGGCTGAACCTGATTGACCTGGGGTCACCTCCATTCTGTGTGGCCTAGCTAGAGGGCTCACTCCCTCAGTTTGGGCTCAGTAGTCTCATCTAAAATATGGGGAAGATGGGTACATCCAGTGCTGTGCTACCTGTCTCCCCAGTCTGTCCTTAATGAGTTTGAGTCTAGGAGCCTTCCATGACTGCCTCACTTGTCCCATGTCCCACCTGCCCTTGCCCAGTCCCTTAGCAGGATATCAGGGTTGTATTATTGATGGATCTGCATTAATAAATTCACATTTACTTACATCTATAAATAGCTGGCCAAAACCAGGTGGTGGCCTGTACTTGTGGAGGGCAGAGGATGGGACCTAGGACTTCAACTGCAAAGCCTTTTCACTAGCCACCAATTCTTGAGTGGTGTTTTGCAGTCTTAGGAAGTAGTGTAGGTGAAGAACTAGTCCAATTTCCCCGTAATTTACAACAGTACAAGCAGACCCTGTACACTAAGTGACTTGCCCATGATACGCTGTGGCCCAGTGTTAGAATGGGGCCTCCAGCCGCCCCATGCCTGTACCCTCATTGCCAAAGAAAACCATCACTCTGCTTGGGGATGGTCTCCATTTGAAGCTATTGCTTTGAGGACAAAATAGATATAATAAACATGCAGTGTATGGGGAAAACATAGAAAATAGATAAGCGAAAAGAAGAAAATGAAATGATTGATTCAATGCCCTGCTCTTTATGGTTAAGCAGAGTAGGGCTATTGTGAGAATAACTGGTGCTTGGCTTAAAACCCAACACAGACTGAACTTCTTGTTCTTGTTGGCAGGTTCAAGGGCTAGTGGTCACTCTGCTTTCTGTTTTTTGGCCAGAATTTCTGAATACTCAACTCAAGCCAAGTGACAAAGCAATTACCAGTGGACAGAGAAAGGAAGAGTGCTTCTCCTGGCTGAGTGAGGAGCCAGGATTCTTGTTGGTACAGCCCAGAGGATGGGGTGGTACCTGAGACCAGAGGGTAAATCTTCAGGGCCATTTGCTCTGTGGGAGGTTTTGCCTCCCTCTAATTCAGGGGTCCCCAAACTTTTTACACAGGGGGCCAGTTCACTGTCCCTCAGTCCATTGGAGGGCCAGACTATAAAAAAACTATGAACAAATCCTTATGCACACTGCACATATCTTATTTTAAAGTAAAAAAACAAAACGGGAACAAATACAATATTTAAAATAAAGAACAAGTAAATTTAAATCAACAAACTGACCAGTATTTCAATGGGAACTATGCTCCTCTCACTGACCACCAATGAAAGAGGTGCCCCTTCCAGAAGTGCGGCAGGGGCCGGATAAATGGCCTCAGGGGGCCGCATGCAGCCCGTGGGCCGTAGTTTGGGGACCCCTGCTCTAATGCCTCCCTTTAAACATCAGACTTCCTTCATGTATCTTCAAATAATAGCTGCAGTCAACCCTGCATTTTGGCACTGAAGTCTATGCCTCCTGTGGCCGATTTTAAAAACTCTGTTCAATGTTCAAGATACAGAATTTTGGAATGTCAGAGCCCAGAAGGACGTAACAGACCTTCTAGTCCCAAGCCACTTATTTAACACATGGGACACTGAGGTTCAGCGATGGGAATTGGCTTGTTGAATGTTATGGGCAGTGTCAGGACTAAGACATAAGCCTTCTGGTTTTGTTCTATGTGCTCTGAGGCTGGACATCAATTTCAGACACATAGGGACTCCCAGCCTGGACAGTGAGTGGGAGTCAGTGCTCATAAACCACTAATAGTAGGCTTAATCCCATAAACATAACAATGAGCTCAATTTATTGTGGAATAGTTGTTATCTCATTTAATGTTCATAGTAACCTGTGAAAGAAATATTATTATTGCAAGCTTTTCAGATAGGAAATGGAGGCTTAAAGAAGTGACATAACCTGCCCAGATTTACATTGTCAACGAGTAGGGGTTAAAACTCAAGTCTGTTTGATGCAATGCTCTGTCTCTAAGTCACTAGGTTAACCTAAAATGATCCTGTAATATTTGGGTCTGAACTGGGACACACTTTTAAGCATCTTTTCCCTTCAATTTGAATGTTTTAAGTCAATCCATATAGGACTGAACTTGATGGTTCTCAAGCTCTAAGTGGGGACATTGGAATCACCTGGAGCTTCTGAAAATCCAGACTGCTGGCCTCTGCCCCAAGTTTCTAAGACAGTAAGTCTTGTGTGGGGCCTGAAATGTGCATTTCTAGCAAATCCTCAGGTGATACTGCTGCTGCCTCTGTAGCTCTGGGGATCACACACAGAATCCTTGATTATTTATTTATTTATTTATTTGAGAGAGAGAGAGAGAGAGAGAGAGGAAGGGAGAGAGAGACAGAGACAGGAAGGGAGAGAGATGAAAAGCATCAACTCATAGTTGTGTCACTTTTAGTTGTTCATTGATTGCTTTTCATATGTTCCTTGACTGGGGGCTCCAGCCAAGTCAGTGACCTCTTGCTCAAGCCAGCGACCTTGGGCTCAAGCCAGTGACCATGCGGTCATGTCAATGATCCCACGCTCAAGCCGGGTGGCGATCTCGTGCTCAAGCCAGAAACCCCGCAATCAAGCAGGATGAGCCCGTGCTCAAGCTGGCTACCTCAGAGTTTGGAACCTTGGACCTCAGCGTCCCAGGCCAACACTCTGTCCACTGTGCCACCACCGGTCAAGCCAGAGTCCCTGATTTAAAGGAATCATTATGTGCAGAATTACTGTCAGCTGAATTTTCTTGCATTGAGTCTCATTTTCCAAGTAACTATTCAGGAGAAGAAATTCAAATTCAGTGGAGATTCTCGCCAGGAAAGAAGGGAAACAGTATTATCACTTGATCTCCGAGCTATCACTTGACAGGGTTGCTGAGGGCTCTTCAGTTGGGTTGAACTGCTTGGAAGGCTAGAGATTTAGATGAAAAAGCCCAGGATGCGGCAACAGAAAGAAACAACTCCAGCCATTTCTTCACTCCCTTCCTGACTCTCAAGGTTGAGCATCCTGGGGGAGAAAGTGTGACTGGCTGAGTTTAGGTCAGCGGTCCATTCCTGAGCCAATCACTGTGGCCAGAGAACTGTCAGGTTCTGATTGGCTCACCTCCAGTCACATGTCCACTCCTAAAATAGGAAGTGAAATGAACTCCAGAGCCTGAGAAGGAGATATGAGTGGTCCCCCTAGAGCCGTGATGGCGAACCTTTTTATAAAAACCGCCCACTTTTGCAGTGCTGGTCAACCTGGTCCCTCCCGCCCACTAGTGGGCGTTCCAGCTTTCATGGTGGGCCAATCGCGCTGTTTGGTTGCTCCGTTACCGCCCACCATGAGGGTTCACCAGCACGGCCCTAGAGGATACCTGGGGATGGTGGTGACACCAGAAAGAAGGGTGAATGGATACCAGTGGCAAAACCACACATTACCACCTTTCTAGTTGCCAAGCAACCTTTTCCTTTTTAGTTCCTTTTATTAAGGTGACATTTTTACAATGAAAAAGAGGACAAAAATAAATTGAAGAAAACAATACCGTAAATAAAAGAAACATTTTATTCGTTGCAATAATAATACATTATAGCATGATAAATGCATAATAAAAACATTTGTAATATTTTATATTGTAATTATGCTTACATGCTTATTAATTTTTAGTAATAATTTTAAGAAAAAAGTACTCATTTAGATACAAATACGTCACATCACACGCAATGGATCGACTCTGCATCGATCGAATATGAACATTTACAGATAAGTCTTCCAATATCAAAAAGGAGGACACTTTTCAAGGGAGGACGGAACTTACAAAAGAAGGACTGTCCCTTCTAAAGGAGGACGATTGGTCATCTTATGTTTATTCTCCTTCTCCACAAAGTTCTCCTGGTGGGAGGGATGACCCTTCTATAGATGGAGCAAGCCCAAACCCAGGAGGCTTTGAGTGAAGTGGAAAGAGATTAAGGCTAGAGATGTGGATTCAGCCCAGGTGCTGCCACAGACTTCCTTCCCTTCATGAATCTGTTTTTTCTTCAGCTGTGAAGCTGGCAGAGCCTGGCCCCTTGCGGCTGTGACAGGCTGTAGCTCTGGGCAGTGTCACAGGCAGCACCCCCCCCCCCCCCCCCCGGCCGGCCACACAATATCTCAGATGCGAAGGCAGCTTTCTCTAAACATGGGTGGACCCTGCCACAGAGGAACACGGCCTGCTAGAAAGAGCCTTGAACTTGGCATCAGATAAGACTTGTTTTGATTCCTGATTCCTCTGTGACCTAGGCAAATGAGCCTGACCTCTCTAAACTGCCTTATAGAAAGGGGACTGAATTGTAATCCCTGCCTGGTCTCGAAGGTTGCTGGAAGAACGAGACAGTGGATGAGAAGTGCTTTGTAAGCCCCCAAGGGCTGGTAGGTGGAAGGTGCAGCCTCCCAGGGCCCCTGCCTCCCAGGTCAGGGTGGTTCAGGGACTTGGTGCTCCTGAGGAAAGGCTGGTGCCCACATTCAATGAGCGTGGGCACTTCAACAAAGCATATGTCTGCTACTTGTAGAGCATTTGCCCTAGACCTTGTTATTCTGCACAAGGGCCACATCAGGTGGTAAATGTAGCCACGGGAGGGTGGGGTGGATGGAAGAGGGAGAGGCCACCGTTGATCCTAAGCGTTGCAGGGAGACTCTGTCTTGGTAGTTGACAGTGTGGGGGACAGAAAGCCAGGCTCTGCCCTACGATCATCCTGTCCCTCCAAGTGGGCATCTGGACAGAAGCTGCCCTCTGGCTTGTTTAGTGGGGCGGGGTCTAGCCACCTCTACTCTGATATCTCCCAACCATCTCAAATTAGTGTTCAGAATGGGTTGATGGATCTCAGTCCCCATCTCCAGAATTTGTTTTCTCCAAATTTTGTAAATGTCACCTGAAGGCATTCAGTCTTCTGTGCCAGGTACCTATGGGTCATGATCCCTGATATCTCTCTAACTCCCTCTACCCTCAATCTATTATCAAATCCTGTCTATTTCCCCTCCAGAGTATATTTTATTTCCACTCATTTTTTTCTCATTCCCACCACTACCACCTCATCTGAGATACTGTCATCTCTTACCTTCAGCTTCCTCCTAACTAGTTTTCTCATTTGGGGTCCTGTCCCCCTCCATTCCAGTGTACCTAGGAAACAGTGCATATTACTATTCTTCTCTCTAAACTTTGCAGGACATATAAATATGATAAGTCTTTGAGACAGCACTATAAAAGACATCAGTTTAACACTATTTAATCTAGAGTTTCCTGAACTTATTTGTTCATGGATATGAGCAAAGAATGCCAAATGACATCTGTGTATCAGCCAAAGTAAACTTTCCAAAATGAGAATCTGATGGTGTTACTGTCCATCTTACAGGTCTTCAAAGACAGACTGTTCCATTTAAAATGAAACCCAAGGTCCCCAAGGGGGCTGGCTTCCTGCAGGAACTGGCCCCTGCTCACCTCTCCAGCCTGGCCAGCTCTCATGCACCCCCACCTTGCTCCTAATACTCCGGCCACGCTGGTCTTCATCCAGGTTCCTGCACATCCTAACACCCCAGGGTCCTTCCGCAGGCCGTTTCCTCCCGCTCTGCCCCCTCTCCGTTCTTCACATCACTGCTTCTGTTCATCCTGCACGTCTCAGCTGAAGGGTCACGTTTTTAGAGACACCTCCATTAATGACCCTATCCAAGTAGTCCCCGTGTCTCTCCCCACTTTCCACCAATTATTCTCTCTCGTGGGATTCCCTTTGATTTCTCCACAGTATTTGCTGCCACAATTCATGGTTGTCACTGTGCTCATTTAGCTGTTTAGTGCCCGGCTCCACGACACTATAAGCGTCACGAGGGCAGGGAGAGTGCTTCCCTCTGCATGCCCAGTCCCTATCTGCTCAATAAATAGTTCTTGGGTCAAAGAACAAATGCAAAAATTAGAGGCCTTGCGCCTGTGACTTCTACACATTTCCCTCAAAGGTGCTACCCCGTGAACTAGTAATTCCAGCACCCTCTGGGAGCCAGGAACAGAGAGAAATGCTGGCTGTGCCAAGTGCGTAGAGTGGCTTACTCTGTCTCTGGTTGTGACCTTGACCATGACCCTCCCCTCCCACATGTCCACAGGTGCACAGCTGGGACCTCAAGCTCTCCTAAAATGGGTTTCAGGAAAGGATCTGATCAACTCAGGTACACTGGGAATGAAAACAGACACTACTTCTCACAACAAACAAGAAACCTGGATATTGGAGAGGACAGGGATTTTGGGGACACTTCCTGCAAGACTGACTACATCATTTGCAGGACCCAGTGTGAAATGAAAATGTGGACCACTTGTTAAAAATGTATTAAACATTTCAAGACGGTAACAGCAGAACACTATAGCGAGTTTAGAGACCTCCTAACTGCGGGCCGCGCACCCGTGAGGCTGGCCTTCTGCCTTCAGAGGCAGGCCAGCAGATTAGTTTGGATTCTCAGGGCTGGCCCTGCAGTTTGGAAGAGGCCCTCTTCTGTCAGCTCAAGAACGATACTGGTTCCAGGCAGGACTCCCAGCAGCCGGAATGTACCAGGTACAAGAGGCTGCTGCCGCCTCTTTCCCCCAATTCCCCCCAGTCTCTGTCGTTTCTAGCTAAGCCAGTCCACTCAGAGCAGAGCCAAGTTTATTTTCTTTTATCTAGTAGCTTAAGGAAGCAGGAAAGTTGTTTTTGTAAAGCTCCCTAGAAGGTAAACATCAAGACATTCTTTTGTTCTGTTTATAGAAATACACTGGCCAAGAGGGAATCTCTGTGGCTGCCACAGGCTGCTGTTTACCTGTCCTTCACACACACCTCCAGCCAGCAAATGGGGCAGCCTTGCGCAGGGGCCCAACCTTCGGGAACTTGGCCCTATGTTAGGGCTGGGAGAGGAAGAGTGAAGGGTGTGACCCTGAATGAGAATGGGAGGGGACATGGGCTCACACTTCCTGAAAGCCACCAAGGGAAACTGAAGTACAGTCATCAAATTATTTAATCAAGGTATGTCTTAAATACATAAATATACATGGTTTCATTGATTCTATTTTTGAATAGATAATGCATTCTTATTGTTCAAAACTCACAAGTTACAAAAAGGTTTTATGGCAAAAGATCAGCTTAACTCCTAAGTAACCTGGTTCTGCCTTTCCCTGCAGGTAGTAATTGTAACTAGTAGTTTGCACCAGGGTAGAAATATTGCGTGCATAGACAGACAGATGTGAATCTAGCTTCCTTATTCCCCAGCCACCTCCAATGACAGCATACTTTTAACATTGCCTTGTGCTTTGTTTTTTCACTTAAGATTATATCCGGGAAATCTTTCTGTATCAGTTTACAAAGACCTTCCTGTTCTTTTATAGGAATGCATAGTATCGTTATTGTATAACTGTATCGCAATTTATTTAATCAGGAAGACATTTTCGGTTCTTCTGGTCTTTTGTTATTACTAATAGTGGTGTAATAAATTACTTGAATGATTGAGGTTCAGGAATTCTCTTGGTTCGTTTAAGGATAACTGAAGTCAGATCCCCCCCTCCAGCTCTCGTGTGGTCACTCTGTGCGTTTGTGAGTTTGATGGATGCTACCATTCAGCCCTCTGTGGATGTCCGCAACTATTTGTCGAGGGCCCACTTCATGCTAACACTTGCAAAACACTGGGGACTTGACAGACCCTGTTGTTCTGGAGACGTGGAGACACAGTCTGGTTGGGGGGCCTTGGGAAGAGACCTAGGATTCACAAGAACTGGAATGAATGAACAAGAGAATTCCAGATAGTGATCAATGCTGTAAAAAAAAAAAATTAGACCCAGGTGATATAATGAAATGTTTGCGGGGGGGGGGGGCATCTAAATGTGGACCAGGGATGGCCTCTCTCGGATAACTGAGTTGTGCTTGGGGGGATGGCTCCAGAAGAGATACAAATCAACCCTGCATTTTAAGTTTGTGTGATCTCGAAAGCTCTTTCAGACTGTCCCCATCTGGTGGTCTAAATAGAGGGATTACTTTGTTGGGGGTGGGGGAGAGGTTGGAGGCATTTTTTCTTTCTCTCTCTTTCTCTCTTTCTATAATTCTGCTTTTGCAAAAGAGAAAATAATCTTCAACTACCCACTCCAAGGAGGGCTGCCCCTCAAGTGTTTGGAGAGAACATACCACGGGGCAGCAGCCCTGGGCCAATTCCAGGGAGGCCTGGGCCTGGGTCACTGAAGCCACCGGAGCTCAAGGTTTCCGTCTTTTCCAGCGGCCTTCAGGCTGCAGAGACCGAGCCTCACGGAGGTGTCTTTGGTGGTGGTGACTCAGCGTCAAGGACCCTGATCGCCCCTCTGTGCCTTGGGCTCACCTCCCTCCGTGGTCTGATTCCTCTTGTGTGAAAGTTCTCAGAGCCGAACAGGCAGAGTGTAGAAAACACGGATGGAAAGTCCTCGGCGCGGAAGGTGGCGATCCTTCCTTGCGTTCAGGGATGACATTAAAACCTGTGAGTCATCAGCCCAGCGCCAGCCTGACCAGTCAGGCAGAAGGCCGCTGCTGTGCCAAATGGGGGCATCCCTTCCACTCCCCACCTTGATGACATTTCCTGCTGTCTTTTCCGTTGGCAAGGCAGGCAGTTAGTATTTCTTAACACTTCTGCCTGTTAAGATCCTTCCTGTCCTTCAAGTGCCAGCTCAGGTGGCCTCCTCCATGAACCCCTGCTCCTTGCAGCTGGTTGTGAGCCTTAGGTCAGGGCAGGCATCACGCTGACTCCCTACAAGGAGCAGAAGCCTCGCCACACGTGTCCACTCTGTCTCCTCCAGAGCCTCGCCACACACAGAGAACCTCAACACGCGCGTGTGGTCTGCGAAGTACAAGTGCTGCCTGGTTTGTAAGATGACACTAGGTCCACTAATGGGTGAGAGATTAGCGCACTGTTGTTACCTGAAGTCCTTCTAACGGGTCTATTTTTCAACCAAGTCAGCATTCTCTTGTTTGCTATTTTGGATCTTATTTCACCAGAATGATTAAACAAAGGGGAAATCATCAAAAAAACCACAGCAGAGCCTGTTGGGGGCGAGGAAAAGGCAGAAGTGAGCGTATGGGGTGGAGGGGCAGGTGACAAAAATACCGTAAGCGAGCGAGAGTCCTGGGGCCCGGCAGCGTGGTCTGAGCTGGAGCCTGTGGCAGAGGCAAAGCAAGACCATATGGCAGCGCCTTTGGGGAAAGAGCTTCATGAGAAGGGGGCTGAGTCCAAATAACTTCGCCCTGGGAATCAGGCAACTGTTCTGATGTGTAAGAGTGGGAAGCCAAAATTGCTCCAGAATTTTTTTCCCCTTGAAATAGCATGAACAGCAATTCCAGCCAAAGGGCCAGTTTCCCTGCCCCTCCATTCCCGGGGCCCATTCCTGGCCTCGCCTTTCTCTGGAGGAGAGGAACCCTGTGTGTGCGTTCTGTCCCTGGGCTCCTGGGGGAGGAGGCTCTGGTCTACCACATCCCTTTCCTCTCTGGCCCCCGGAGAGGAGGCTGCCTCCAGTGCTCCCCACAGCAGAGGGCCTAGGCCCCTATGGGTCATGGCAGTGTCACAGAGAGGGATTCCCTGAAGTGGAAGAGACCTGAAAGGAGCAGGCGCCCGAGGGAGATCCACCAGCCTCACGTGTCCAAGGGCAAGGGGAGGGGAGGAGAGGGAAGGAGGCTTGGTTGTCACCAGAGCTTCTGCTGATGTGAGCTTTTTTTTTCTTTTTTTCTTTTTTTTTTTTTACAGAGACAGAAAGATAGTCAGAGAGAGGGATAGATAGGGACAGACAGGAACGGAGAGATATGAGAAGCATCAATCATCAGTTTTTCATTGCGACACCTTAGTTGTTCACTGATTGCTTTCTCATACGTACTTTGACCGCCGGCCTTCAGCAGACCGAGTAACCCCTTGCTCAAGCCAGCGACCTTGGGTCCAAGCTGGTGAGCTTTGCTCAAACCAGATGAGTCCGCGCTCAAGCTGGTGACCTTGGGATCTCGAACCTGGGTCCTCCACATCCCAGTCCGAAGCTCTATACACTGCGCCACCGCCCGGTCAGGCTGATGTGAGCTTTTCTTACCAACACTTCTGGTCAGAGGCTCGGAGCTCCTGCTCGGATGCTGCGTACCCACAACCTCTCCCCCAGAGACCCCTAGGCTGCCCTGTAGCCACCTGCCACAGTGTGGCTGAAATGTGGCTGCTCCACGTGGAGATGTACTGTGGGTATAAAATGCACCCCGAGCCCAGAGGTCTTGATATAAGAAGAGAATTTAAAATATCTCTTTAATAATTCTCACATCGATTCCATGTCAAAATGATAATATTTGGATATACTGAGTTAAGTAAAATGTTATTAAAATTAACCTCACCTAGCCCTGTCTGGATAGCTTAGCTGGTTAGAGCATCATCCTGAAACTCAGAGGTTGCCAGTTCGATCCCTGGTCAGGGCACATACAAGAACAGATTGGTGTTCCTGTCTTTCTCTCTCACCTTTCTTTTTTTGCTAAAATCAATAAACAAAAAAATTTTTAAATTAATTTCACCTATCTCTCATTTACTTTGTTCAATGTGGTTGCCAGAAATTTTAAAATTACAAATGTCGTTTCCATCCTATTTCTGTAGTCCAGTGCTGGTCTGGAGTGTCAGTTGCTGAGGCTGGGAATAGGCCTTCGGGGAAGTGTCACTGGTTTAAATGTTTTTTTAAAAATACAGCATTTTACTAAATCAGTCCTTTCTGAGCAATAACAAAAACCAGAAAGTCAGAGGGAAGAGGGCGTTTTGTCACATTGACTGTGCCAGGAGACAGACCCCAAACCTGGGAGAGGACCCCTCACAGAGTGGCACTCAATGCCATTCTACATTTACTCGAACACAGAGCCATCGAGTGCTTTACTCTGTGCTTGTTCCAGGGGCTGAGCTTCCCGCGAGGATCAAAGCAGATCCCTGCTCCCCCAGAAAAGGGGAGTCTACATGCCAGATAGATGGTCCAGAGTCTAAATGCATACAGGACATGTGAGAGAAGACAGCATGTTAAGAGGGGATAAGTGATGGCTCTGGCCAGTTGGCTCAGCGGTAGAGTGTTGGCCCAGCATGTGGATGTCCTAGGTTTGATTCTCGGCCAGGGCACACAGGAGAAGCGCCCATCTGCTTCTCCACCCCTCCCCCTCTCCTTCCTCTCTGTCTCTCTCTTCCCCTCCTGCAGCCAAGGTTCCATTGGAGCAAAGTAGGTGCTGAGGATGGCTCCATGGCCTCTGCCTCAGGCGCTAAAATGGCTCTGGTTACAACAGAGCAATGCCTGAGACGGGCAGAGCATCGCCCCCTGGTGGGTTTGTGGGGTGGATCCTGTCGGGCACATGTGGGAGTCTGTCTCTCTGCTTCCCCACTTCTCACTTCAAAAAAATACAAAGAAAGAGAAAAAAGAGGAGATACCTGATAAAGAGAGAAGTCAAGTAAGTAAGAAGGCTTTAACTCTGAATATGGTGGTCAGGGAAGGCTGCATGGAGAAGGTGACGTTGGAACCAAAGCTGAAGGAGGTGAGGAAGGGAACCGCACAGGTTCTGGAGAGAAGCAAGCCAAGCTGCAGCGGGTCTGACATATTTGGGGACAGCGTGTAGGTCGGTGACATGGAGTACACAGAGGGAGTAGGAGGAGATGGGGACAGGAAAGTAGCAGGGAGCAGACTGTGTAGGGCCTCGTAGGCCACCATGCCTTTGGGTTTTACTCCGGGTGAAGTGGGGCACTCGGGGAGAGATGAGCCTGGTGCGCTGGCTTCGGTCTTAACAGGATCGCTGTGGCTGCTGAGTAGAGAGCAAACTCTAGGGGGCACAGGTGGAGGCCAGGAGACCAGCTGTAGGCTTTGCATTGAGCAGGGTAAGATGAAAGGGTCGTTACCCTGGGTGGTCAGAGCAGAGATGAATGGCAGGAATTGTCTGGGCGGCGCTCTGGGACTCCTTTCCTCACTCCAGAGCTGAGGCGGCTCCGTTCCCGAGGCAGCGCCAGGGCTCTCCATTCCCACACACCCAGTGCTTTCCTCCTCCACCTCGCCGACTCCAGGCTGGCTCCGTGCCGGTCCCCTGGTTCACCGCGGGGTGTCTGCACTGCCGGTGCCTCTGCTCTCCTACGGTTCCTCCTCATCGTTCGGTGCTCGGTGCAAATGTCAGCCCTCAGAGAGCCCTGCCCGCAACCAAGGCCTCGAGGAGCCTCTTCCCCGTGGAGGTCTGTATTACCCAATTTCATAATGCTTCTTTGCATTAGTCACGTGTCTCTCACCTGCTGGGTGACATGGTGTTCCCAGTGCCTAGGGGGCTGCTGAGAGGACGACAGCACACATCACAGCTGCTGCGACCAGCTAGAGCTTTGTCTGTCTTGCTCCTTAAACTTGAAGGGAGCAATAAGCATAGACTCTAATGCTGGGTAAACTGGTTTCACTTGCTTGCTATGTGACCTGGGGCAACTTCACCTCTTTAAGCCTCAGTGTTACTATTTGTAAAATGGAGATAATTGCTATATTTACCTCATGAGAGTGATTTAAGGGGTAAGTGACAGAATGCATATAAATCGCTTATTCCCATACCTGGAACGGATCACTATAACCATTAGTAGTTGCCTATTTACATCATTCTTAGTCTCCCATTGTCTAACATTCTCTGAAATGTTCTGAATTTTATTGCCCTCACTCAAGCACTCTAGCACAGCGCTGTCCAGTAGAACGGTCTTTGATCATTGAAATGTTCTATGTCAGCGCTGACCAAAATGGAAGCCACCTGACCAATGCGGCTATTGAGCCCTGGCTATGTGGTCCCTGTGTCTACAGAGCTGATTTTTACATTGTATTTTAATTAAATTCACATGTAAACAGACACATGTAGCTACCATTTTGGACAGGGCAGCTCTTGAAACTGTGAGTGATGGGAAGAAAAAAAATGTTCTTTCATGAAAAATGTTTTGGAGAATTTTAAATAAATGCAGTAAGTTGTTAAGGGTGCTTTACAGATCTAAATTCACTGTATCGAATTTGAAACACATGAATATCTCATATGGACTTTGATTTGCTTACAAAATGTTGGAATGTTTAAATATATGAAAATCATTAGCAAAAAGGGACATTGCCCCCTTCCCTTCCTCTCTGTTCCTCTACTTTCTCAACTCGAGTTACTCGACTTCCTTTATCTTTTTCTTTTTTCTTTCTGGGGCCTCATTTTCTGGCTAGAGCTGAGAGTAGCTTCAGTGGGTGGAAGGTCGACAGGGAGCAAATGGCCTTGACTCATTCCTTGTCTCTTGCCCAGCGATACCCTGGCACTGTCTCGGGACTAGTAGGGAGCTACCACCTTGGTTGTTCATTAGATTCAGGTAATACAGAACAACGCAGGACGATCAGTTGAAAAATCATCAGGTCCTGGCTGGTTGGCTCAGTGGTAGAGTTTTGGCCAGGAGTGTGGATTCTTAGTCAGGGCACAGAGGTGAAGCAACCATCTGCTTCTCCACCCCTCCCCTTCTCCCTTCTCTCTTTTTGTCCCTCTCTTCCCTTCCAGTAGCCATGGCTTGATTGGAGCAAGTTGGCCCTGGGCGATGAGGATGGCTCCATGACTTCTGCCTCAGGCACCAAAATAGGTTGCTGAGCAATGGAACAGTGGCCCCAGATGGGCAGAGCATCACCTTCTAGGGGGCTTGCTGGGTGGATCCTGGTCAGGGCACATGTGGGAGTCTATCTCTCTGCCTCCCCACTTCTCATTTAAAGGAAAAAAAAGAAAAAAGAAAAATCATGAAATTTTGAGCTGGGACATGCCTGAGAGATTATCTGGTCCAATCCCTTCATTTATAAATAAGGATATAAAAACACCAGAGAGGGGAAGTGACTTAACCAAACCCCGTGCTCGTTCTATAACTCACAGTAGATGACCCACATATTTTTCCAATTCTTTTTCTTAGAAACAAAAGCAATTAAAACTCAGCTATACTAAACCAAACCAGACTTTTAGATTTTGTTTTCTATTCTTGAGTCCTTTAGACAAATCCAGTAAAAGTTTTTGGTCTTATGCATGGGAAAAAAAAACACACTAAAGACATTTGGGGAATCTGGCTGAAGGATACAGTGTAATTCTTGTAATATTCTTACAATATCTTTGTAAGTCTGAAATTATGTTAAAATACATTTTTTAAAAACTAAACTTTTACAGGGTCCTAAAAAAAAGAAAAAATAGAAAAGAATTTTAAAATTCAAGAAACATTTTTTTTTTGCTTTGGTAAAAATAATCCATGTCTGTATGGAGAGAGATATTACTTCAGAAGAGATTGTTCTCAGAATATATATATATCAATAGTTGAGGGAGCGCTGGGCTTCTGTTTAAGCATCTGCTGTCTTAAGGATCCAGCAAATGCTGGCTGAGTGCTTCCAATAGAGGGCGCTGCAACATTACAAGAATACATCACATCACAGGGCTTTAGGGTAATATTACTTAAAGTGGATTCTAAAGTGTCATCAAAAAGAACAGAGGCATTGAGAATCTTAGAGCTGAATGATATCTACATCCCATTTTACAGATGAACAAACTAAGACTAAAAGAGGAAAACCAACTTGCCCAAAGTTGTAGCCACAAGCAGCACCACTGTCTTGCAAATACCCATGGCCATCACTCATTCATTCACAGTTTCTTTTATGCCGGGCACTGTAGATACTAAACACTTTATGTGCATTATCTATTTAGTCACATCTCCATTCCCCCTATTTTATTTTCCCAATTCTGAATATGACACTCAGAGAAATAAGTCACTTATCTGATGCCACTAATAAATGAGATTCTGGCTATGCTCATAGTTAATGTACCATTCAGTCCTAAAAGTTTGTCGAGGTACCTACCCTTAAAGAATCGATCACCTAAAAGGGAAGGCAGAGCACAAGCCATCAAAAGAGAAATTTATCTCAGTGCCTACTGATGGTTACATACACCCAAGGAACCTGAAATTCAGTAAAGAAAGATTCCTGACATTGAAGAAAGCAGAAAAGGATGGTGCCACCGACATGCTGGACCTATGAAAATGGTCCTGTGAGTGACCTATGAAAATGGGTAGGTTTACTCGAGGCTGCTGGCTTGAGTGGCATCTCACTAGCCTGAGCATATGGTCGCCGTCTTGAATGTGGGATCATAGACACGACCCCATGGTTACTGGCTTGAGCTCAAAGGTCGCTGGCTTGAGCAAGGAGTCACTGGCTTGGCTGGAGCCCCCCATTCAAGGCACATATGAGAAAGCAATCAATGAACAGCTAAGGTGCCACAACTATGAGTTCATGCTTCTTATCTTTCTCCCTTCCTGTCTGTCCCTTTCTCTCTCGCTCACTAAAAAATAAAATAAAATAAAATAAAAAAGACAGTGGGTAGGTTTAGAGATGGTAACAAGAAAGCAGAGAATAGATTGCAGAGATGGAAAGAAAACAGGGGGAAAGCATAGCCTTGTTGGGTAGGGCAGTGAGTCTAAAATCTTGACTTCTATCCCATGTCAGTCCCCGAGAGCTAGAGTTGTGAGCTGCACTGCCAGAATCATCCGTGATCCCTTCACTTCTCTCCATTGGTACTGCCACCCCCTAGGTCAAGCCGTGTCGCCCTTCACCTTGACTCTTCAAAAGCCTCCAAAGTGATCACCTTGCTTCTTTTCTTATACTTTTCACAATTTACTCTCCATTCAACAGCCAGAGTTGTCTTTTCAAAACATATGTCGGATCAGGTCACACTGCCGTGAACAGTTTCTCATGGCTTCCCATGCACTTTGCATAAAACCCAAACTCCTCCCCAGGCTCAGCTTGAGCTGGCCCCTGCCTGCTTCCTCGACCCGTCTCCTACCGACCCCTTCCTTGTCCAGCTTGCTTTGGTCACACTGGCCAAAACTCAGAAACGTTGTGGCTACTTTAGAGCCTTTGCACTTGCTTTTCCTTTGGTCTGGAGCAGGGGTCCCCAAACTATGGCCTCGCGGGCCGCATGCGGCCCCCTGAGGCCATTTATCCAGCCCCTGCCACACTTCCGGAAGGGGCACCTCTTTCATTGGTGGTCAGTGAGAGGAGCATAGTTCCCATTGAAATACTGGTCAGTTTGTTGATTTAAATTTACTTGTTCTGCTGACCTGTGGTGGCGCAGTGGATAAAGCGTCAACCTGGAAATGCTGAGGTCGCCGGTTCGAAGCCCTGGGCTTGCCTGGTCAAGGCACATATGGGAGTTGATGCTTCCAGCTCCTCCCCCCTTTCTCTCTCTCTGTCTCTGCTCTCTCTCTCTCCTCTCTAAAATAAATAAATAAATAAATAAATAAATAAATAAATAAATAAATTTACTTGTTCTTTATTTTTAATATTGTATTTGTTCCGTTTTTTTTTTTTTTCCACTTTAAAATAAGATATGTGCAGTGTGCATAGGGATTTGTTCATAGTTTTTTTTTATAGTCCGGCCCTCCAACGGTCTGAGGGACAGTGAACTGGCCCCCTGTGTAAAGAGTTTGGGGACCGCTGGTCTGGAGCACTCCCGGGTCTCCACGTGACCACCCCTTTCTCACTCGGGCGTCCCCTCACGGCGGCCGCACAGAGAGGCCCGGATGTGGGGCAGCCTCACCATCTTTCTCCCCCTGAATCCTGCTTTGTTTGTGCTGCTGTATGTGCCACTGCGATCTCAGCGGGACATTGATGTGATATCTTCATCACTATCTGAAATCAGCTGGGTTGCTTGTTTATTGCCCACCTTTGCTCTCTCGAGGGTACGTGTCATGAGGACAGGAACTTGTTTATCACAGCCAACCCTGCAGCTGTGAGTGCCTGACACATAGCAGGCATGTGATACGTAGTTATTGAACGCACAAATGGGTGAATGAATGAGTTTGATTGAAGTAGAAAATTCTGACGCAACAAAGCAGGGTGGGCAAGGAGGTAGAGATATTTGAGAGGGGTAGGACGAGATTGAGAACGGCCTCAGATGGTAGGCCAAACCCTTCAACTATATTCTGTAGGCAGTAGGGAGCCACTGAAGGTTTTGGCTTCCTGAAAGCAAGGTTTGTCCATTTAGTTTCCAAGTAGTATGTGAGATGGATTGGAAGGGAAAACCTGGATACAGGCAGTCAAATTAAGAGACAAGTGGAGCCTGAGGAGGTGGCGTGGGATCATAGACATGAGCCCACGGTCGTGACTTGAACCCAAAGGTCGCTGGCTTGAGCTCAAGGTCACTTGGTGGGGCAAGAGGTCACTAGCTTGGCTGGAGCTCCCCAGTCAAGGCACATATGAGAAAGCAATCAATGAACAACTAAGGTGCAGCAACTATGGGTTGCTTCTCATCTCTGTCCCTGTCTGTCTTTCTCTCACTGATAAAAAGAGAGAGAGAGAGAAAGAGAGAGAGAGAGACAAATGGAAACCCAGTGAAATGCAGTGATTTTTAAAAAACGAAATAAATCACTTGCCTTCATCCTATATCAACGAGTGCCACCACTCATTGCATGGAACCTACCGTGTGCTTTCGTTCCAGTTCCAGCGGCTCAGCAGAGCCAGCAGGAATGTCCCCCTGCGGAGTCAGGTCTGAAAGAGAACTGGAAATGGAATCAGAGGGACAGAGGCTTTTTTGGCTCATCCTGATTTTGCAATTATGGTTTGTGCGTAACAACAACACTGGAGTCATTCTCTAAAGGGATAACAATCAGGTGGATCATAGGATTTAAGAATTTAAAAGTCTTAGCCCTAGAAGGGACCCAGTCCACATGCTTTTACAGATAAGGAAAGGTGAGATTAGAGGGGGAAGTGACTTGCCCTAGGCCAGAGTGCCAGAAAACACTTCATCTCTCTGGGTTGGGTTTCTTTGCCTAGAAAATGCAGAGACGCCTGACCAGGCGGTGGCGCAGTGAATAGAGCATCGGACTGGGATGCAGAGGATGCAGGTTCGAGACCCTGAGGTCGCCAGCTTGAGCGCGGGCTCATCTGGTTTGAGCAGAAGCCCACCAGCTTGAACCCAAGGTCGCTGGCTCCAGCAAGGGGTTACTCAGTCTGCTGAAGGCCCGCAGTCAAGGCACATATGAGAGGGCAATCAATGAACAACTAAGGTGTTGCAACACACAATGAAAATCTAATAATTGATGCTTCTCATCTCTCTCCGTTCCTGTCTGTCCTTTTCTATCCCTCTCTCTGATTCACTCCCTGTCTCTAAAAAAAAGAAAAAAAAAGAAAATGCATAGATGGCCCTGGCCGGTTGGCTCAGTGGTAGAACGTCGGCCTGGCGTGCGGAAGTCCCCAGTTCGATTCCCGGCCAGGGCACACAGGAGAAGCGCCCATCTGCTTCTACACCCCTTCCCCTCTCCTTCCTCTCTGTCTCTCTCTTTCCCTCCTGCAGCCGAGGCTCCATTGGAGCAAAAGATGGCCTGGGCGCTGGGGATGGCTCCTTGGCCTCTGCCCCAGGCGCTAGAGTGGCTCTGGTCGCTACAGAACAACGCCACGGATGGGTAGAGCATCGCCCCCTGGTGGGCATGCCGGGTGGATCCCGGTGGGGCGCATGCGGGAGTTTGTCTGACTGCCTCCCCGTTTCCAGCTTCAGAAAAAAAAAAAAGAAAAAAAAAAAAGAAAATGCAGAGACGCAGTCTTCTGCACAAGATCAGCTAAGAATTGTATGAGGGCTTTGGAAACGGTGACAGGAGGGGTGTTCACCTGATACTTCATTATTATTTGGCCGTAACTGCCAGCTTGGCTTTAGCTCAGGCCCAGATTCAATCTTTCAACAACCTTTTATTTAGTGTTAATACAGGTCCTGTTCTGAATGCTGGAGACCCTACATCCTCTTTGCGCTTACATCCTGGTGAGGTGTGTGTGTCTGTGTGTGTGTGTGTGTTCGCTGGTGACAAGCACTATGGAGAAAAGTAAAGCAGGAAAGGGGGGTGGAGCGTTCCAGCGGCAGGGGAGAAGCTGGAATTGTAAATGGGAGGAGGGTGTCAAAGAGGGCCTCTCAGGGAGAGTGACCCCGGATTCTGGATTGCACATAGCACTCAGAGGGAACCATTCAATATTTAAAGATTTTTTTGTTTTGTTTTGTTTGTTTTTTAAAGAAACATAGGCCCTGGCTGGTTGGCTCAGCGGTGGAGCATCAGCCAGCATGTGGAAGCCCTGGGTTCGATTCCCTGTCAGGACACACAGGAGAAGTGCCCATCTGCTTCTCCACCCTTCAACCTCTCCTTCCTCTCTATCTCTCTCTTCCCCTCCTGCAGCCAAGGCTCCTTTGGAGGGGGTTGGCCCCCTGCGCTGCAGAAGGCTCCATGGCCTCTGCCTCAGGCGCTGGACTGGCTCCAGCCAAGACAGAGCAATGGCCCAGATGGGCAGAGCATCGCCCCCTGGTGGGCATGCCGGGTGGATCCTGGTCGGGCGCATGAGGGAGTCTGACAGCCTCCCCGCTTTTGGCTTCAGAAAAACTAAACAAACAAACAAATAAATACATACATAAATAAATAAATAAATGAAAAAACCCAGCCCTTGTTGGATAGCTCTGTTAGAGCTTTGTCCGGAAACGAAATGCAGAGGTAGGTGCGGAGAAAAGAAAAAAAAGAAAAAAGAAAGAAATGCAGAGGTTGCCAGTTTGATCCCTGGTCGGAGCACATACAGGAACAGATTGATATTTCTGTCTCTAAAATAAAAAAGTATATATATAATAATATATGTATTTGTTCTTGGGCAACAGAATCTTGAGAGAAGGGCTGATTTCGCCAGGGTGTGCGGTGACCGCCGTCTGACACTGTGGTTAGGAATACAGGCGGCAGAAATGAAACCTCTATCATCAGCACTCTTAGACCATCAGATGTACCTTTCTGCTTCCTTCTCACAAACCAAACCCCAGCAAAAACCACCAGGGTTTAGCAGAAACGATTTGCATAAGGATTTATCCTCACATCTTCTCTGAGCAGTTTGGGGAAGGAGCAGGAAGCGACGCTGGCTGAGCTCTACGGTGTTGGTGTTGGTGTTGGTGTGCTGAGCGCAGTCCTGGGCCCCTGCACGCCCTCTCACATTCTATGCCCCGGGCGGCCCAGTGAGGGAGAGAGATACTGTTCCATTTTGTAGGTGAGGAAACTGAGGCTCAGAGTGCCCGTGTGAGTTGCCCAATGTGAATACAGCTGGGAAGTGACAGATAAGAGGTTGAAACCCCGGTCAGCTAGGCTCCATAGCCTGTGCATTCTCTGTGACGTCACAGCCCCTTCCCTGCGGTGGAAGCTGGAGGTTTTGAAAGCCACTGCTGAAACCTTTCCCAGAAGGAATCTGGAAATTATATAGGCCAACTCCTTTATTTTACAGATCAGATAAGTTAAAAATACTAACACATGCCTGACCAGGCGGTGGCACAGTGGATAGAGCATCAGACCGGGATGCGGAAGGACCCAGGTTCGAGACCTCAAGGTCTCCAGCTTGAGCGCAGACTCAACTAGTTTGAGCAAAAGCTCACCAGCTTGGACCCAAGGTCGCTGGCTCGAGCAAGGGGTTACTCCATCTGCTGAAGGCCCGTGGTCAAGGCACATATGAGAAAGCAATCAATGAACAACTAAGGTGTCGCAACAAAAAACTGATGATTGATGTTTCTCATCTCTCTCCATTCCTGTCTGTCCCTATCTATCCCTCTCTCTGACTCTCTCTCTGTCTCTGTAAAAAACAAACACACACACAAAAAAAACCAAAACAAAACAAAAAAAAACGAACACATGCCTACACACCTACTAGGTGGGTGCGGTGGGTACCCTTTCCCTGTCTTTGCAGATTAGAAAACAGAGGTTTAGAGAGATGCTTGAGGTACTCGCCTAAGATTACACAGCAGGTTAGCAGCAAACTCATGCCAAACTCATGCTCTAAGGCAGCCTCGGGACATCTAGCTCTTCCACTCTGAGCCATTTCAGGTTCAGGGTCATTGCAAAGAGAAAGAAAAACTGTGAAGCCTACAGGGGCCCCAGAGTCTTGTTCATGAGACCCTCTGGACAGAAGGGATGAGAAGAAAGTTTACGAGCTTCCCCAGCCCTCAGTCCTGCTACCCGTCGCTCCTACGTAGGTAGGGATGGGGATCCAAAAGCTAGCCTCTCTGGGTGGCTTTTATTCAGATTTACAGCCAAGCAGTACTTATTCAGCCCTCCTGGACTCCAGTCACTCAGTCCCAGCCCTCCAGGTCCTGGCAGGTTAGTGCAGGACAGATAAGCAGACACTGGACCCTGGGCCTCAGGTGCTACCACTGGGCTCAGCACCAGGTGCGGTGTGGCTCAGAAACAAGAGGCTGGGCGGTGCCATCAAGGCCACTGGAGCTGGCAGGTGCCTTCACAGGGTTATGCTTCTGGTAGACATTCCCTGAAAATATCCCCTTCTGTGTTTCTCAATGAGCAGTTATCTTTTAAGGCTTCTATTAAAATGATTATTACAGGGGAATCGCGGCGTGGGTGGGGGTATGAGGCCAATAACAGTGAGCAGCCATGAGCCAGTGGGTGATGCTGAAGTCACCACTGAGACTTGGCTCTGCTTATGCTGCGTGGACACACATCTGTGGTGATATTGGGTTTGCTTTTCCAAGTGCTTTGCTTTGGGAAGCAGGCTGGTGGTAGGCACGGAGGGCTGATGTGTGGGCTGGTTGTCTTGGCTCCACATTCACGGGGTGAACCTAAATAGCAATGAGAATGGCAATAGCAAATACTGTACATAATGGACCTCCATACAGGGGCTGGGAAGCTGGTGTGCGTGTTTCTTCCGCTGAGTGCCTGGTCTGAGGGGCTAAAGCTTGGAGGAGGGGCTAAATCAAGAGGAGGCGTGACTCACAGGTACTCTTCCCAGCACCCAATCAGGTCACTTGATTTTTCTTTCCCTTTCACAGATGAGAAAGCAGAGGGTCAGGGAGTTTCAAGGTTCCACAGCGAAGTCAAGCCTGTTTAGGCACCATTTCCTCATCTGTATATGGTGCGTATGAGAAAAGAACTCAATCTCTTCTTCTATGTTAATGAGAAAATGCCCTGGGTGGGAAGAAAAGGAGGGAAGGAGGGATCTTGGCTATCTTGGTTTCCAGGAGTAAAGCTCCAACTTTTGGAGCTGTCTCTGTTTGGGAAATTCACCAGGATGGGCCTTTGTACAAACATGAGTTAAGTCCCCGCCCATTGTCCTTGGGGAGGAGGGCGGGGTCAACCAGTCTCCAGTCAGATGCGGACTGCATCGAAAGATCTCTTTAATGATGTACACTGGCATCGTTTTAAGGGACCTTTGAGGAGTTCGGGGAGAAGCAACCTTCCTGAGAGAGTAGTGCCTCCCTGGGAGGTTATTGAAGCTCCAATAACGGAGAGTTGGAAGGTACCGCTGGCCCGTGTAACTGCCTGGTCTGAGCCCTCAAGTCATTCATTCACTCATTCCTGTGTGTCGCTAGCTCAGCCAGGCTTTGGGAATACACCTGCCAGTTTCCCCCAGTTGAACTTTGGGGAGTTAGAAGGACAGCAAAGTAGCTCCAAACAGGCCAGCTAAGATCAGAAAAGACTGATGGACACGTGAAGCCCACCTGGGGTCTTAATATCAGGATGGTGGGAGAGTGGAAGGCTTTGAGTCATATTAATATTGGGATATTTTAAAATCAGAATGATCAAGTGGGTGATGAATTTATGGTTAGAGTCTGGAGGCAGGAAAATGCAGCTTAGAGATGTGTTTGGCTATGAGAGATTATCTTTTAACTTGAATTTAAATGCCTTTAGGTGGGGATTGCATTCCCAACTTCCTAGGTTCTCACCACTCCCTAATGGCCTCGGCTGATTCACGTATTTACATATCCGCCATCTGCCCAGCCCCCGTGGCTAACAGAATTTTTCATTCTGACAGTAGAAGTCTCCAAGCTTTGGGAATCTATTTATTTAAGTGTTAATGAACCAAAGGCATATTTGCAGAATGTGGTGTGGTTTTTAACTTCGAAACCTTTTTCTGATTCTCACTCTACTTGAATGACTAATCACAGCGGCCTTTACTGGTGATCTTTACTGATGATGATGATAATTGGTGATAAATAATGTTAAATAAACTGACACTAATCCCACAAATGTTTACTGAGAGCTGCTATGTGTCAGCACTTCTCTAGGTCTAGGGAGGACAGCAGTGCAGAAGGCAGACAAAAGTGGAACTTGAATTCCAGTGGGGGTGGAGGGAGATAAACAACAGAGAAGATTCATGATTAAAACACACAGTCAATTAAATGATAAGTACTAAGGAGAAAAAGTGAGGAAGGAAATAAGAAGTGTTGAGGAGGAGGAGAGGTTATAGAAATGCGGTGGCTATTTGAAGACTTCACTGAAAAAAATGAATATTTAGTGAAGACTTGAATGAAATGTGAGAGGTCATCTGGGGCAGAAACATTCAGAGAAAACAGCCTATGCAAAGGCCCTGAGGTAGGTCTAGGCCTTACATATTAGATCAGCCCTATCAATATACCATGCCCGGTTATAAGCACTTTCCCTCCTGTGAGGGAGGGTACTGCTATTGTTCCCGTTCACAGATGGGAAGACCATTTCCAAGGATTCTAAGAAACTTGCTCCAGGTTAGATAAGAGGCAGAACCAGGCTTCTAACCTGGTTCTGACACCAGAGCTCCTGATCCAAACTGCTAAGCTGTGTTAAAGGAATGATTTCACTGGGCTGTGTAGACCCAGGTACAGAAGGGAAGATTTACACCTCTAGCTCTAAGCGGGCTTTCCAACCCTGGAGGAAAGCCCTGGGTGTGGTGGCAGGGGAGGGAGTGACTCAGGCCTTGGCCGGCTTCCTGCTGAGTCATACTGCTGATGGGCCTTGAAGGGAGGCAGTGGCATGGAGGCTTCACCCCCTCACACTGGCAGGTTCCTGCCTTTCCGAGGAGGTGCCTGGGGACAGCCCTGAACTGCACACCGTTGGTGGATGAATCCGCCTGACTTTCCCAAGAGCTCTGTTGTGAAATTGTGGGTGGACTCCATTTCCTGGTGGGACCCCCAACCGCCAGCAAGAGGGAACAGCTCTGGAGGTTGACTTTCTGCCCAACCTAGCCCTGCACTCTCCAGCATGTCCTGGATGGACACTTCTGTCCCTTGTCAGGCTGTCCATCTGTCATCTCTGGTAAACTATTCGAGAATGACTGTGTGCTCGGTATGCCACTGAAAGGAGAGCAAAAACTGGCGGGCGGCCACCCCACCCCCTGGGACCTGGTGCTGCTCAGCCCCTCGATGTATTCATTCACAAATACAGGAGGAAGGAATGGGTAAGTGCCAATGTGTATACCAAGTTGGTTCAGATTTCAAAGCAGGGGTTAATGAGTTAATGAATAAAAACAGCTACCATGTACTGAGCACTTACTGTGTGCCAGGTAGTCTAAGCATGGAACATTTTTATCTCATTTCCATAACTCTCACAACACCTATTGATCAGGGCACTTTCCTTTTTGTACATAAGGAAATGGAGGTCGGAAGTAGGCAAGGGCAGAAAGGACAGAGGGAGCAGAATCCTGGAGTCAGGAAAGTGCAGGCTGGACTCAGGGAGCTGTGAAGGGCTGGGGTGAGAGGAGTGAGGAGTTACAGTGAGCAATGAAGCCGGAAAGGACAGTGGGACTGGATGTGAAGTTGGACTTGAGCTCATGGTGGCCGGAAAACACTGACGGTTTTTCAGCGTGTTTCTCCTTGGGTTGGAGCTTTGTGGCTTTGGTTTAGCCGACAGGGGTAGTCAACCTTTTTATACCTACCGCCCACTTTTGTAACTCTGTTGGTAGTAAAATTTTCTAACCGCCCACCGGTTCCACAGAAATGGTGATTTATAAAGTAGGGAAGTAACTTTATCAAATTTATAAAGCAGAGTTACAACAAGTTAAAACATATAATAATAATTACTTACCAAGTACTTTATGTCGGATTTTCGCTAAGTTTGGCAGAATAAATCTTTATAAAACAACTTACTATAGTTAAATCTATCTTTTAATTTATACTTTGGTTGCTCCGCTACCGCCCACCATGAAAGCTGGAACGCTCACTAGTGGGCGGTAGGGACCAGGTTGACTACCACTGGTTAGCGTCTCGCGGGAGGATGAATAGTGGGGACTGAACAAAAACAGTAGAAGGGATTCAGAATCTTTGTGGTGAGAAGACCTTTCACTTGTTCCTTACCAAGAACTTCTGTATTTTATTTTTTAACGTTTTTTCATTTAGAACCTCTGTATTTCTTGAACCTCTGCTCCAGAACATGCTTGGATAAGAACTGTGGTCTAGCCTGACCAGGCGGTGGCACAGTGGATAGAGCATCGGACTGGGATGCGGAAGACCCAGGTTCGAGACCCCGAGGTCACCAGCTTGAGCGCGGGTTCATCTGGTTTGAGCAAAGGCCCACCAGCTTGAGCCCAAGGTTGCTGGCTCGAGCAAGGGCCACGGTCAAGGCACATATGAGAAAGCAATCAATGAACAACTAAGGTGTTGCAACGCGCAATGAAAAACTAATGATTGATGCTTCTCATCTCTCTCTGTTCCTGTCTGTCTGTCTGTCCCTGTCTATCCCTCTCTCTGACTCACTCTCTGTCTCTGTAAAAAAAAATAATAATAATAAAATTAAAAAAAAAAAAAAAAAAGAACTGTGTTCCACAAAGTGTCCTGACAGGCGCTGCCCACCGCAGGCGGGTCCTTTCCTTTGGGGCCACACCCACCTCCTCTGATTCACCTCATTGGCTGGCTTTCGCCAGTTTCCCAATTCTAATGTGCACATTAGTTGTATCTGTGTAGCTAGCACTTTCACATCTTTGCAAAATTTCTTCTCCCTGTTCCTATTCTGTGATCTGGTGAGGTGGCTTCAAAACACCTTCTTGCGATATTGTCATTATTTACCTATCCAATCTAGTCTCTCTCCTTCCTGGCCTAAGTAACCCCAGTTTTGTTCAGCGTGACCACGTGACTGCTCCAGGCCATGGACCATGATCCGTCTCACCCAACAACCCTGTGTCCCACATTCCCAGCCTCCCTAGTGGCTAGGGGTATCCATGGGACCCGTTCTTGCCAGTAAAACTGAAGGGGAAGTCTGCTCTGGGGCTTCTGAGAAAGCTGTTGATTTTTTTTGTCAAAAGGGAACAGTCTCAGCTTCCTCCCTCTGCCAGGCTCTTCCCCCTGCCCCCAACTTAAATAGTCCTGATGGTTGGAGCTCTCTGCAGCTGGAAGGAGGAGGTTAGCCTCGTGTTGTAAGCAGCCATCATTTGGAGAATGCATGCTTACATGTTTGTAACCAAAGGCCCAGGTCTCCTTTCTAGATGGTAAAGGTGTAGCAGGGCCCTCAGCCTTCTTCTGCCTGCAACACCTGTCACACTGACTGACAGGAGCTATATGAGGGCTCCCGTCACACGTCACCTACCTACCCACCCACAATCTCAACACACCCCTCCCCAATGCATACACACCCCTTCATCTCTATCTTGTTGGTCAGAAACTGGCCCACGGAAATGAGGAACGAGGATACCCAGGATGTCACCACCTACCAAGACCACTTCAGCTCCACAGCATCCTCAAAATGCCCTTGCAACACCCTTGTTTGAGAGACGCAGGGGATAAGAAACAGAGCTCAAAGATAAGCCTGTGGGGTGGGCAGGGGTGGGGTGGTGCAGTGTCTGTCTGATCTGGGAGGGGCCTTAGGGGTTATGCCCTCATTTGTTCCTAGAACACATGCTTTTAATCGTTTAAAAAATTATCAATTGAGATATAATTGACTAATATAACACAACATTATATTAGTTTCAGCATACATGATTCGATACTTGTATATACTGGGAAATGATCACCACAATACGCCTCCTTAACATCCATCACCACATAGTTACAATTGTTTTCTTGTGTTGAGAAATTTTGAGATCTACTCTTTTTAGGAACTTTCAAAAGTCTGCCACAGTATTATTAGTCATAGTCACCATGTTGTGTATATTGTATCCCATGACTTATTTTGTGTTATAACTGTAAGTTTGTACCTTTTTTTAAAAATTTTATTTATTTATTTTTTACAGAGACAGAGAGTGAGTCAGAGAGAGGGATAGACAGGGACAGACAGACAGGAACGGAGAGAGATGAGAAGCATCAATCATTAGTTTTTCATTGCGCGTTGCAACACCTTAGTTGTTCATTGATTGCTTTCTCACATGTGCCTTGACCGCAGGCCTTCAGCAGACCGAGCAACCCCTTGCTGGAGCCAGTGACCTTGGGTCCAAGCTGGTGAGCCTCACTCAAACCAGATGAGCCCGCACTCAAGCTGGCGACCTCGGGGTCTCGAACCTGGGTTCTTCCGCATCCCAGTCCGACGCTCTATCCACTGCACCACCACCAGGTCAGGCAGTTTGTACCTTTTGACATCCCCCCATGCATCCATTTTGCCCCCTCCACACACTTCCTGCCTCTGACAACCACCAATATGTTCTTCACACAACACATTTTTGTTGAACGTGTACTTTGTGCCAGACTCTAAAATGGTGAGGAAATACGAAGTGCAGCATATGAAAGATACAACAGAAAGAATGGACTCTTGAGTCTCCATCTTCCCTCCAGCTTCTCAAAGAGGAATAACTTTGAAATAAAACAGATGAGACTCAGATTGACATTGACAAGGCCTGATTATTGGGTGGGATTTGGACGTTAAAATGAGGCGTCACAAGGGGTTTAGAATCTCCTGTCTTGGAAACCTTCAGGAATGAAGCCCTAAACCACTGACTCATCTTTATTTGGCAGCTCCTTGGCGTAGCCCATAAAGCAAAGGCTTCTGGGTAAACAGAATTAGGTTTGCATCCTGATTCTTTTCTTGAAATGTGTGGATTTAGATAAACTGCTAAACCTCTCTGGGGTCTCGGTTTTCTCTGAGTTCTTGTGAACATTGTCTGAAGATAGCAATGCTATGTAATGCTTTTTGAGGGCTTACTATATTCTGGTTGTGGTCTAAGCTCTATATCTGTATTGACTCATTTAACTCTTACAACAGATGAAGAAATAGACATAAAAAAAGGTCAAGTAATGTGCTGGTCAGTTGCAGAGCCTGGCTTAAAAAATGTTTTGCTTTTTTTTTTTTTTTTTTTTTTAATTTATTGATATAGAGAAAGAGGAAGGGAGAGAGATACACACTGATTTCTTGTTCCACTTATTTATGCATTGATTGGTTGATTCTTATGTGTGCCCTGACTGGGGATTGAACCTCCAACCTTGGCATATCAGGATGATGCTCTAAACAACTGAGCTACACAGCCAGGGTGCAGAGTCTGGCCCCAGAGCCTGTGCTTGTAACCAGGTCACTTCCTGCTGCCCTTATTGCTAAAATGTAGAGGCCTCCCCATTCTAATCGCTGAAGAGGATGGTGAAAGGCTAAGAGGCACGGGCTCTGTGCCCGGAGAGCCATGGTTCACATCCCATGCTTTATCATTCATTAGCTGTGAGACCTGAATTACTATGAGCAAGTCATTTAACTTCTCTATCCCTGTCTTGATTTCTGTAAGTGGCACTGGTAATAATGTTCTTAGGGTTCTTATGAGAATTGAGTGAGTTGACATGTCAACTTAGAATTGAACGTTTAACCTGGTAAGTGCTCGATAAACATAGCTGACTATTATCTTCCAGGTCTCTTCACTCCCCACTGAATCATGCTCCTCCCTGTTACTCACCTAGCACCCTACTCCCTCCCCACGCATGTAGGGCAACTTGCAACCATATGTCAGAGTAACTACTTCACAGAGTTGTTACGATGACTCAGTGAGATAATGTGAGTAATACACAGAGCTTAGCACACGTTAGGCTCTCGGGAAGTGCAAGGTGTTATATTATTACTGTTATTATTATTATTATTTACACTGGATTTCTTCCATGGTTAAAGATCACTGACATATCTCCATGTTGATAATTTCACCAAATCTCAGGCACCCAACCATTGTACCCCACACCATTACTGATGTATTTCTTTTCTTTTTTTTTTTTTTTTGTATTTTTCTGAAGCTGGAAACGGGGAGAGACAGTCAGACAGACTCCCGTATACGCCCGACCGGGATTCACCCGGCACGCCCACCAGGGGCGAAGCTCTGCCCACCAGGGGGCGATGCTCTGCCCCTCTGGGGCGTCGCTCTGTCGTGACCAGAGCCACTCTAGCGCCTGGGGCAGAGGCCAAGGAGCCATCCCCAGCGCCCAGACCATCTTTGCTCCAATGGAGCCTCGCTGCGGGAGGGGAAGAAAGAGACAGAGAGGAAGGAGAGGGGGAGGGGTGGAGAAGCAGATGGGCACTTCTCCTGTGTGCCCTGGCCAGGAATTGAACCCAGGACCCCTTGCACGCCAGGCCGACGCTCCACCACTGAGCCAACCAGCCACAGCTTACTGATGTATTTCTAAAAACAGGGAATCATGACAGAAAGCTTTCTGACCATTCTCATTCTATGACTATTGAAAGAGCTCTTTTAAGTGTTATTTAGACAAAGACCCTTATCATGTAGCAAGCTGCTCTGTTTTCTTGCCCTTTCTCGCACACAACTTTTCACTCAGCACCAGATCAGCACGGATCCTTTTCGAAGGCATCGTGAATAGTGATGAAACCCAGCATCTGCGGCGCTAGCAATGCAGGACCTTCAAGGAGCAGGATGACAGGACGGAGCGCAGTGACCAAGTTTGTGTACGCGCAGCTGACGGCAACAACATCACGACTGTCACCGGCTCTCAGCAGTTGGAGATGCCATCAACACCTGGCATTTTTTCCAAGGTGTAAAAATATTAAAAAGTTATACATTTGACTAAGTATAATATTAAAATTTAAGTGTTTCCTTTAACAGTTGCATGGTTCCTTATTTGGTTTTCCAGAAGCCACTGTGATTTGTTTAGATCAGGCCCGCTTGGGTTTTCCTTCTAAGTACTGACTTGATCTTCAGCATTGAGCTCTGCGTTGGTCAGAGCAGTGCTAGCCGCTGTGAGAGGCAAACCCGTGAACCGCATCAGGGAGCACTCACTATAAAGGTTTACTTCTTGCTCATGTCAAGTCCAAACCAGGTGTTCCTCGTTGGCAGCAAGAGCTTTACCCCATGTAGTCATTCAGGGACCAGATGCGTAGAGGTGTTGCCAGTGTCTATAGGTCATTTCAAGGGTTGCCCTGGGCCCAGAGGCATAGAAGGTTTTACAGCCTGAAAATGGCAGTGGCTGGCACAGCATACTTTTCTCACCTTCCATGATTAAAACTTGATGACATGGCCGCATCCAACCGTGAGGGAGGCTGGGAAATGTCCTCTAGCGTGTCTGCAGGAAAAAGAGGACCTGGGTTTGGTAACTAGGTTTGAATCTCCGTTTCAGGTTCTGTAGGGAATCAAAGCACAGCGATGGGCAGGCTGTATATGTGCATTCATTTTACCATCACCGCAACCTCACAAATGGGTATTATCTTCATTTTACAGGTAAAGAAACTGAGGCTCAAAGAGGTGAAATGACTTACCCAAGGCCACATTGCTCCACAGTCATGGAGCCAGAGGTGAAGCCTCATCTGCCCGTGTTCTTGCCTACTTGAATTATACAAGAAAGGCGAGGAGAGAGAGAGAGAGAGGGAGAGAGAGAGAGAGAGAGAGAGAGAGAGACACTACTGTCTTTGTTGTACAAAGCTTATCACATATAGATATCCTTTATCCTTTGTTTTTCCCACAAGACCAGAGATTTCACGTGTAGCCAGTCACCTCTTACCAGTGGATGGAGGGGACCAGGCTACATGTTTGTCACTCACAAATAGCCTGGATTCCTTTTGGCTGGGTCTGGCTAGGATGTATTCTCTTCTGAGTACATGACAAGAGCAGTTATATCGACAATGGAGATATAGCTATCAACACAATGTTCAAGTAGATGAGGTGTTGATATGGATAGAGATATTCAAATGAGACTCAAGAGGTGAAGACAAGCAAGCACAATGTGTAGATGTATGTTGAGTCTTAGTTTAAAAAACCAGCATTAAAAATATTTTGAGAACAATTGTATATATTTGAGTATGGACAGAGTATGTGGTTATATTAAGTAATTATTGCTAATTTTGTTGAATATGATAATAGTGTGTGGCTACGTAGAATAATGTCTTTATGTTTTAGAGATAGATGTGTATTTAGGGGTGAAATGTCATGATGTGTGCACTTTAAAACAGATCAAAAACAAAACAGCAACAGGTCAACGGATGAAACAAATGAAACAAAATAATAACTTAAATATCAGTAATGAGGATGTTCATTATATGTATTTTTTTTCTGTGACATATACTGCTTGATATAAGACAGTAGGGATGTTTGGATGGGGCCTAACAATGAATAGTGCTTATCCCTGGTATTTTCTTATGTTTTTTTTTTATCGATTGATCACTTTTCTCTATCCTCCCCCCACCTCGGCTGTAAGTCCATGGAAACAGGGACCTTGCTAGTTTCAGTTATTTTTAGCACCCGTGTCCCACCTAGCACAGTACCTAGTACAAAGTTGGGTTTTAAATTTCTTTCTGCTCTGCTCAGTGCTCACTGATGTTGGCACTCATCCATCATGGCCGCCTTTGTTTTGGCTCCTCCTGGCTCTGTCTGCCATCTCTGGCTCTCCAGCTTCCCCCATCCACAGCCCTGCCCTGCCTGCCTCATCTCAGTCTGCGCGGGTCACAGGAAGCGGAAGGCCGCTGGGGGTCCTCATGCCCACCATAGTCTCAGCATGAGCCTGCAGCCATCTTCCGCTCTCCTCGTAACTTGCTGCCCTCGAATGCTGGAGGGCCGGGACCTTGCCTCACACTTCCTGGCAACTGCGGAAGCCCTGGGCGCTGCACGCAGTCAGTGCCCTGGGATCATTTATTGATTGACCACGTGTGTTCACCCCACCTGGGCCCATATCACTCTTCATGGAAGAGAAATATTTTCATGTGTTTATTTTTCTCCCATTATGTTTAATTTTACAAGTAACATATGGCCATTTTAGAAAAACTAGAAAACGGAAATAAACTAAAAGAGAAAGGATTAAAATGATCTGCAGTCTCATCTCCCATAATTAGCATTTGGTACAATTATGAACTTTTGCCTGTGCATACATTAAATTGTTTTTCTCTATGTAAAATAGGATTATTTTCATCATCTCCCACCCACCCAGCAAAATATTGAGTCTATCCTTCCAAACAAGTAAATCTATGCCATCAATTTTAAAATAAAAATAATTTAAATTTAGTTTTTGTGTCTTTTCCTTTAGGCCATTATGTGTAATAGCTGTAAAGTATTCTGTTATGAGGCTTTATCATAGTTTAACTAGTCCCCTCTTGGTGGGCAGTGAACATCCTTGCATACATCTCTCTTTGTACACAGGTCATCCATCCCATCATTCATTCAGCAGTTTGTTTTTTATTGAGTTCCCTCCGTGTATTGCGCTTTTTTCAAGGCAGTGGAGAAATAGTAACAGTGGATTTTCTGGGGTAAATATGCCTTTATTATTTTTGTTGTATTTATTATTAAGGACTTTTAATACACACAGTGTTGTCAAAATGCCTCCAAAGGGACTGGATTGGTTTCCTTTCCCACCTGCAGTGTGTGTGTCTGCGCGCCATCCCACTGCATCCTAAGAGCCAGCTCCTGCCTCCTCTGCCGAGAAGGGTCCGCAGAGCGTCTGCGCTCACTCCCTGCTCTCCCTTCCTTGGCCGCTTTCTTGGCCACAACCCCTGCTTGGCAGTAGCACCTCTGGCCTTCCAGCTGCCTTTCCCGGCTGCCTGACCCCGCTCCCTGCCTACCTCTGAGCAGGCCTAGCACCTCTGGCCTTCCAGCTGCCTTTCCTGGCTGCCTGACCCCGCTCCCTGCCTACCTCTGAGCAGGCCTAGCACCTCTGGCCTTCCAGCTGCCTTTCCCGGCTGCCTGACCCCGCTCCCTGCCTACCTCTGAGCAGGCCTTGGGTTTTGAGGTTCCCTTCAGATATTCCCTCTCCCCATGTAGTGCTTCCCACCGGCTCAGCCACTACTCCAAGGTCCCCACGTAGAGGGCTCAGACGACCAGAGGGCAAGGGTCAGGCAGGCGTCTGGGGCTCTATGGCTGAAGGCGGATTTTATCCTTCCTTTGCTTCTTAGTCTCATTTCATCAATACCCTCAGGAACCAATCGGGGCATCTCCTTTGATCTGTGTGCAGGAACAGGTGGAGCTGAATCTCAGCCTTGGGCCTAGATCCTTCCCGGGCAGAAGGGACGTCCTTTGGCTTCCAAGGATTAGTGCAGAGAGAGCAGCCATGTACTTGGCTGTGACCTCGGAAGCAGAGGGGTCAGCACACCTATGCAGAGAGCGTTCTGGGAGCCCTGAGACCGGCTCTCAGTTCTGGCTCTGCATGTCCTGTGTGACCACAGTGGACAATCTCTGGGATGTCTGCTGAGCTGACGGCCGCATCTCCCGTCTGTGCCTCTGCTCCCCGGTGCTGTTGGTCTTTGAATGCTATTTTTTTAAAAATAATTTTTTTTTTTTTTGGGGGGGGTGACATCAATAAATCAGGATACATATATTCAAAGATAACATGTCCAGGTTATCTTGTCATTCAATTATGTTGCATACCCATCACCCAAAGTCAGATTGTCCTCTGTCACCTTCTATCTAGTTTTTTTTTTTTTTTTAATAAATAAATTTTTATTTTAATGGGGTGACATCAATAAATCAGGGTACATATATTCAAAGAAAAGATTTCCAGGTTATCTTGTCATTTAGTTCTGTTGCATACCCATCACCCAAAGAGAGATCGTCCTCCGTCACCCTATCCAGTTTTCTTTGTACCCCTCCCCCTCCCCTCCCCCTCTCCCCTCTTCCCTCTCCCCACCCCCGGTAACCACCACACTCCTGTCCATGTCTCTTAGTCTCGCTTTTATGTCCCACCAATGTATGGAATCCTGCAGTTCTTGTTTTTTTCTGATTCACTTATTTCACTCCGCATAATGTTATTGATTGCCATTTTTATACAATAGTAATCCTGTTGGGATTTGAAATGGACCAGGAGTCACTGTCAGGACCTGGAACACGGATGAGGAAGCTGGGGGGAAGTGCACAGGGATGCAGAGAAGGGCGGCCTGCCGGAGACACGCGGGGCAGGTGTGCAGAGACGACTGGCCTGGGCTCCTGGTGGCTTTCCAGTTCTCGGTGCCAGGCCTGGGGGAGGCCCTGTGTGTTCCTGCCCTGGGCCTCTGCCAGACACCCCAATGGCTTCATAATAAAGCTCCTCATTTTGCTTAAGCTGTCTCTCTAACCTGCAAACAAGCAAACACAAATATTAGGTAAGATGGAGAACAGGGCTGAATGAGTCTTTCTGAACCTCCATCTCCCCATCTGTGAGATGGGAATACTAACAGAGCCTATGTCCCAGGGTTGTTGAGAGGGCTACAGGTAGTCATGTCTGCAGGGCTGGAGGCCAATGTCTGTCTTGATTCATCAGAGCCCATGCCTAACAGGCACATTTCAACATTATTTTGCCTGTATGTGAAAGGACTTTGTAAATTTTTTTTTTTAAGTGAGAGGAGGGGGATGGTGAGGCAGACTCCCGCATGTACCCTGCAACCCCATCTATGGCCAATGCTTGAGTACAGAGCTATTTTTAGTGCCTGAGGCTGTCAGGCTCCCACAGAGCTATCCTCAGTGCCCAGGGCCACGCTTGAACCAATGGAGCCACTGGCTGAGGAAGGAGAAGAGGGAGAGAAGGGAGAGAGAAGTGGGGGGAAAAAAGACGGTCGCTTCTCCTGTGTGCCCTGACCAGGAATCGAACCTAGGACGTCCATATGCCAGGTCAATGCTCTATCCACTTAGCCACAAGCCAGGGCTTAAGAACTTTGTAAATTTTAAGATGGTAGAACATTGTGTGTGTGTACCTATATGTATATATTCCACCTGCTATCCCAGTCCCCATTTGTCCTTTCCTATAAACTTCTCCATGGCTTTAGATTGTTACTGTCTTTCTTTGGGCCTTCGTTTATTTATCAGTAAAATGAAGGTTTGAGTGTATGACTTCTACACTCCCTTCCAGCTCTGGGAAGGGAAGGTCAAGTTGCCTGGCTAACGCTGGCTGTGGTCCAATTGCGCAGAGAACACACCTGCCTCAGGTTGGTGCTGAAGGCCAGGGGGCCAGGAGCCAGGGATCCTCCCAGGGTTGTGAAGGTCTTGCCCCGGGCATAATGTACCTCAAGGTTGTCATTGTGTCAGCAGGGATTAGAGTAAGAAAAATCTAGTTTTGCCAGAAAAGCCACAACCTTGAGGCCACCTGCTGTACCTTACCTACTCTGGAATCACAGTTGGACTGTAGACTCCTCCTCTCTCTTTGATTTTCTCTGCTTAGGATGATGAGCAAATCAGAAACAGGCCCAAGATCAGCCCAGCCCAGCCTAGCCCTGCTTGCTTTCCCAGGGCCCAGGGTCTCAAGGCAAAAATGCTTCGTGTTCTGTCTGTCTTTGGTGACTGACTGCAAAGCTCGAGGCTTTGGCCAAATTAAGCACATTGTTATTTTCTTAACAGCCCAGAAATGAATGGCAGTCAGCTGAGGAGGGTGGAGGCCCAGAATGAGGAAGATCTTATTTCCTCCCCTACCCACCACAGGGAGCAGAGGGAGCAGAGTCCAGCTGACGACAGCACAGAACCCTTATTGTTAAAGGACTGCTAACACTAGGCCAGCTGTGTTACCCATTCGCAAATGGTTTAACTTCTCTGAGCCTCAGTTTCTTCATCTGTAGAATGAGTGGGTTGGTCTGCACGGCCTTCACGGTTCTTCGTCATGTGTCACATTTTACAATTCCCCGAATCTTAGAACGATAGACTCTGAGAAGAACAGTGGCCTCTGTCAGCAGGGGGGGTCGCCAGGTTCAGAAAAGATGCCCGATGAAAACGTCAGTGATGGAGGAAATGACAGAAACAGGTGAAGATGAATGGAGGAAGGTGAGGAATTTGTTTATATGTTCCTGTCTTGAGATGGTTCACTTACCGTGTACAAGCAGGAAACTCAGGAGTCTGTATCAAGCTGTCCTCGGTGAGAGGCTGAAGAATTGTTTTGGACATGTTCCTGGTGGGGCAAGAATTCTGCAGAGGGACCTACTGTGGCCGGTGCCTGCCCTGGGAAGCTGCTCTGTATTGGTCAACGCAAGTGTTGACTTCAGGCAGGTCTGGTCAGCCTCCTGGTTCTACCTCCTGCATGTCTTTGAGCAAGTTCCTTAAACTCTAAGCTCTGTAGGCCTCTTCACCATATAACGGGATCATGACAGTCCCTCTGGTACAGGGTTGTGGTCAGGCTAAAAGGAGACCAAGTGTATAAAGCAGCTTTCACAGAGCCTGGGACCGAGCTGCCAATCGTGGCAATAGGTATTATTACTTAGGGGTTTACCCTCTAACTTGGATTAGAGTTTCCAAGTATGTGAAAGGACACCCTCTAGGTATTCTGCTTATATGTGATAGTCTAGGCCTTTGAAAATTTATTTTGCTGGCCCTGGCCAGTTGGCTCAGCGGTAGAGCGTCGGCCTGGCGTGCGGGGGACCCGGGTTCGATTTCCGGCCAGGGCACATAGGAGAAGCGCCCATTTGCTTCTCCACCCCCCCCCCTCCTTCCTCTCTGTCTCTCTCTTCCCCTCCCGCAGCCAAGGCTCCATTGGAGCAAAGATGGCCCGGGTGCTGGGGATGGCTCCTTGGCCTCTGCCCCAGGCGCTAGAGTGGCTCTGGTGTGGGCAGAGCGACGCCCCGGAGGGGCAGAGCATCGCCCCCTGGTGGGCAGAGCGTCGCCCCTGGTGGGCGTGCCGGATGGATTCCAGTCGGGCGCATGCGGGAGTCTGTCTGACTGTCTCTCCCCGTTTCCAGCTTCAGAAAAAAAAAAAATTTATTTTGCTTTATAGAAAAAAAAATCCCGCAGACTTACAATGAACGTGAGAGGATTTTCTCAGTGTGGCTTGAGGAAGCTCGCTGCACCTGTGTGCTGTTTAGTGCAGATTCCTGAGCTCTGATTCCAAGTAGAAATAGAATTCTGGTTCTGAGTCTCTGCGGGTGGCTCAGGAATAAGTGTGGTCACCAAATCCACTGACAGAGGCTGAGAGCCAGGCTCTTAAGCAGTTTGCTGCCTGGCTACCCAATAGACCAGGCCAGCACATCTCAAACTCGAATGTTTATAGAAGTCTACTGGGGATCTTCATAAAATGCAGATTCTCACCTAGTAGGTGTGTTCGGCAGGGTTCTCCAGAGAAACAGAACCAACAGGATGGATGTTGAAATACAGGATATAGGATATATACATATGTCATATATAAATAAAATAAAGCATTGGCTCCTGCGATTAGGGAGGTTGGGAAGCCCATGATCTGCCATCTTCCAGCAGGAAACCCAGCAGAGCCGGTGGCGTGTACAGCTCAAAGCCCGAGATGCTGTGGGGTGACGGTGTAGACCCCCATCTGAGTCTGAAGGCCTGAGAAGAGGAGCACCAGGGCAGGAGAAGGATGCTCCAGCTCCAACTGTCAGGCAGAGAGAGAATCCCACCACTCCCCACCATTTTGTTCTATCCAGACCCTCAACAGATTGGAGGAGACCCACCCACATCGGGCGGGGCCAGCTGCTTCACTCAGCTCACCAATTCAACAGCGAATCTCTTCCAGAAGCACCCTCTCAGCGGCTACATCCAGAAATAATGTTTAACTAGGCACCTAGGCATCCTGTTGCCCATCTGAGGTAACATAAAATTAACTATAACAATGGGTCTGGGGTGGGGCTAGAAATTCTGCATTTCTCACCTGCTTTCAGGGGATGTCCATACTGCTGGTCAGTGGACCACACCTTTAATAGCACGATTGTAGGGGCTCTGTAATTGTACTGGTCATGAGTGCTGTTCATCAGGCATTTCTAACTCTGCTTTCTGGGCACTTGGTAGGATTGTCCTTTCTGGCCCCTTGTAGTTGGGAGGGGCCACATGCCTAACTCGGGCTAATGGTCTGTGAGTGAGAGAGAGTTGTGTTACTTCCAGGAAAGAGTACTTAATTTCTGGTTCAAGACTCTCCAAAGCTCCCCCCCCACACACACACACACAGCAATTGGCAATGTTTCAATGTTTCAGATAGTGTCTGCTCCAGCAGATGGCTCCTGGAGTGAGGGTGATGTGAAGCCCAGACCTCAGCTGTGGAGTGAGAACAAGACATCCATGTTTGCTTTTTTTGGTCATTGAGATCTGGGGAAGTATTTGGTCATAGGGATCTGGGGAGGCATAACTTAGCTCATCCTGACCAAGACACTAATCTAACCCCTGTTTTACAAAGGAAGAAACTAAGCCCAAGAAGATGACTTGTCTGCACTCTGACACCAGGGTGATGAAGTTGTAGAGCTCTGACTGTCCATCGCCATGCCTTTCCCACTTGGGGCTCCTGGAATGCGTGTCAGGCGCTTTGCATGTGCCACTTCCTGTTGTCTTCACTACAGTGAATTGCCGTCCCATTCCTTACGTGAGGTAATGAGGCCAAAACTGTGTAGCAAGTATATGGGATTTGAACCTGTTACCATCTGATTCTAAGCACATATTCTTCCCATTATACCACCCTGCCTCACAGCTGCCAAAAAGATATTTTAATATCTGTTATTACATGGTATTTACTTCATTCCAGGCAGTATTATCAATGCTTTAGCTATTTTTATGTACTTATAACAATCCCATGAGATAGATGTTATAATCAAAAATGCCTTCATTTAGGCCCTGGCCGGTTGGCTCAGTGGTAGAGCGTCGACCTGGCGTGGAGGAGTCCCAGGTTCGATTCCCAGCCAGGCACACAGGAAAAGCACCCATCTGCTTCTCCCCCCCTCCCCCTCTCCTTCCTCTCTGTCTCTCTCTTCCCCTCCCGCAGCCAAGACTGCATTGGAGCAAAGTTGGCCCGGGTGCTGAGGATGGCTCTGTGGCCTCTGCCACAGGCACTAGAATGGCTCTGGTTGCGACAGAGCAACACCTCAGATGGGGCAGAGCATCGCCCCCTGGTAGGCATGCCGGGTGGATCCTGGTTGGGCGCATGCGGGAGTCTGTCTGACTGCCTCCCCGTTTCCAACTTCAGAAAAATACAAAAAAGAAAAAAAAAAAGAATGCCTTCATTTATAGATAAGGATACTGGGGCACAGAGAACTTAAGTAACTTGTCCAGGGTCACACAGCTAAGAAATGGCAGGACTAGGATTTGAACCCAGGCAGCTGACTCTAGACCATACTCATACACACTACAGTTTATTGCTACAAGCATAGCTCATGCATATATCCATTGAATATGACATATATGTTGACATGTGTTCATATGCCATTTATATACATAATGTAACTAGATTGCCATATATGAGTTGTATTTGCTTATTTAGATTGCAGGGTGTTTTCTTCCCTACTGGCAAGATTCCACTACACAATGGTTATAAGCTCCCTAACTTTTTACCCTACCCCTTATCCAGGTATTCCATACAGCCAGCAGAATGTGATTAAAATTTCTTTTAACCTGAAGGAATAAAAAGTAGAATTCTTTTCAAACCTGAATAAAATTAATTGATTTTGAACAAGCCTGGGAGGACCCAGCTGCCAAAAAGCCCTGGGACCTGGGCCTCCGGCTCACTCCCCTCTTCTTGTCTTTACATTCTCAGCCCTCTCTTTGTTTGAGGTGATGTTTCTGCTGCAGGCTTGACTGCCCCCCTACTCCCTGCCTGCCACTTCTGGTCTTTGTGCAGAGCTGTTCTCAAGCCCTGGACAAAAGCCCCTTGTCCCCTAGGTCTCCTTGTCACACACTCCCTGTGTTCCCAGGTGCCCTAAGACCATGGGTCCTGGCTGTGTCTTGCCAGAACACAGAGGCTCTGGGCTTCCTGGGAGCCTCAGAGCTGTGAATGCAGTGGGCTCTTCCCTGTGGGTGACTGACAGGGGAAAGGCGGGACTCAAGGGCAACGGCTCTGTTCCTGTTCTCCAGACTCTGAGCTGGCTACATTAGGCTTCCTCCATTCCTGCACTGAAAATCTGACACATGCAACTGTTTGTTAGTGAAACTCTGTTTTACACACACACACACACACACACACACACACACACACACACACACACACACGAGGGGGAAATGCCCAATGTTGTAAGTGCTTGAAGAAACAGAAAGGCATGGCAGAGACGCTCCCTGTTCATGGCAGGTGATGAAGGCTCTGTTTAGGGAGGAATTGAGGTCTGGTTGACAAACATGGAGTTCTAACCACAGCTCAGTTATTAGTCCACAGGAAACATCCTGTTACTATTATAAAGATGAAGTGCTCCTTTTTTTTTTTTTAAAGAACTTTCTAAGTCTTTCCATTCTAATTCAGTTCTCTGTGAGGCAGGAAGGTCTCAAGGCAGCCATGCCTGTGACATTAGCTAATCAGACTCCCAAGAAACATTCCATTCCGCTTAGGAGGGCTTTGGAGAATGGTTTGCTCATGGTGGCTTTTAAAATAAACTGAGGGTTGCCAGGCTGAATGTACTCCCTGCAGGGCTGGTGACCTGGTTCCAGGCTGGTGCACAGTTGGCCTGTCTCCTGGTGGGATGGTGGACATGCCATTAAACATGGCTGCCCTCCCGTTCCCAGGTCTTGGGGGATGAAGTAGAAAGTCTTGAATCCTCTGTCCCTTTGGGAAAATGGAGGCTCAGGAGAGTAATAATAAAAGTAATAATAACAGCCAACACATAGAGCACTTTATATCAACTTATCTACAAATGTCAAGGGGAGGGACATCATGGCATAATGGCAAGAAAGACACGGTTTCATCCTGATTTTGCCGCTCTTAAGTTGTGGGACGCTGTGTAAATAACTAAACCTCTCTGGGACTCAGTTTTCTTGTTTGTCAAGTATTGATAATGATACCTATTCTACAGAGTTGTAAGAAGTAGAAATAATTAATGTAAAGTACCCAGTGTAGTGCCTGGTATCTAATAGGTACCTGATCAATGGTCTTTAGTTCTATTGGGGACACCATGCAGGCCAATGATAGGATGAACAGTGTTTTACAATCTTGCTTTACAGCAGGAATGACCCAAGGAGCTGGTTAAAATCGCATATTCCCAGGCCACATCCACCATAGTCTATAGAAAACAATGGGAGTCTATATTATCACAAGCCACCCAGTAAATTCTATTAGTCACTTCTGGAACACACCCAGAAACCCTCCATTCCAACCTCTTGGTTTGGCTCTTTTGTTTCCTATGCACCTGGCCCTGTATTCAGCAAAGATGTAGCTTTTGCTTGAAGGTTAGACATGCTTAAAAGGTCAAATATCATTATACATTATATTCTCAGAGAGAATGCGTCCTGAACTCTGCACAGTTGACTTATCCCTGAAAATCTATTTGCAAATAGAATTAGTGTGTGTGTGTGTGTGTGTGTGTGTGTGTGTGAGAGAGAGAGAGAGAGAGAGAGAGAGAGAGAGGGAGAGAGGGAGGGAGGGAGAGAATAGGCATATATACAATACCTTAGTTTGCAATTCAAAAGAATGCATTCAGTTCAACTAAATAAATATTGCTTGGGTGACTGTTATGTGCTGGGCATGCAGTGATAAAATGCAGCCCACTCTTCAAGGGGCTTACTTAGAGACCAGTGAGAAAGATGGTCAAATAAGAAGGCAATTACAACATTGCGGTTAGCTAAGGTTCCCACAGGGAGCTAGGAGACCATAGAGGGGGATGTGCACCCAACTCAGGGTTGGGGCATCCAGGAAGTTCCAGGGGAAGTAACGGCTGAAGAGTCCTATAAACTGGAATCAGGTCTCATTTTCTTTTTGCAAAGTGAATGATGCTTTCCTATTTCATCCTTGCAGAGAAATGAACTTTCGCATCATGGTACGATGCATTTATACAAGCATCCTCATCTGTGAGATAAAGATAATATTACCGTGTTTCCCCCAAAATAAGACAGTGTCTAATATTAATTTTTGCTCCTAAAGATGCACTAGGTCTTATTTTCAGGGGTTGTTTTATTTTTCCACGAACAAGAATGCACATTTATTGTTGAACAAAAACTCAGCATTTATTAACATACTGTAGTCATGTCATCACAAACATCAGCATAACCAGCCAAACTCTGAATTCATGAAGGAGACTCTATTTCTATGTACAACCACACAGCTAGTAGTACCAGTAGAGCCAAGTAAGTGTACCATATGCCAGATCTGGGTCCTAATTACAGAACCCACTCCAACGCCGTCTCTCTGGCTCCCAGGGACAGGGGCGCGGAGAACACAGCTCACAGTATGATTTCCTACAATGCAGGGGTTCAAGAACCCCAAGCCAACCAGTGGGTGAGGTCAACCAGGCCTTTACCCGGTTGCTGTCTAAATGCAGGCCTGGCGGTGACCTAGATGCATTTACACAAGCACACAGGGGCACAAGTTTTGAGTTCCTGCTAGGGGTAAGCACTGAGTGAGGTGTGGCAGGGTAAGCAGGGTGAAAAAAACCCAGTCCCTGCCCTCAGGGAGTCTATACTACACCTCCTCAGGATTAACTTCTGTTCTCATCCGGGTCGTTAATCCAGTGTGCTCTGTTTATGACTGAACAGGTACTTTACTATTTAGATCTTAATTCCTTTTACTGCAAAGGCTGTGTGTTCTCTTTCATCACCATGTGGTGGGGAAATCCGGTTCCAACCAACACTTTAGTGCGGGCATCCATTTCATCCAGGAGAAAATCAAAGTGTATGCTGGTGTTCACAGAGCTGCCTGCCATGAAGCCCTGGAGACCTGGAGGGATCCATAGGGTCTGGAGGGTCTGTGAGTGCTGGGACAGCCCGCAGGCCTGGCAGCTTTCCTTCCCTCTGGGTGTCAGGAACACAAACGTCTTTCAAACCACCTGTCTCTGCCCAAGAAGGGGAGGAGGCCAGGAGGGAGGAACAGAATTCTTGTGAGTTATGATCACAGCAGTCAACAGGTGAGGTCCCCTTACCTTCTCTACTTGTCTGGAAGGAGCTGTTCACCATTTCCCAGGCGGGGAACCCGAGTACAAAGGGTACCTGGAGACAGTGTCAGCCACCTGGTGGTTTGCACCCGGCTGCACAAAGAACCTAACCCAGACTAGTTATTCTACCCCCTCAAAGTCTCCCCCAAATAGGACCCCCAGCCTCCCAATTCCATGCTTCTCAGAAGACCAAGCCTCCTTCACCCACTTTCTGTTTCTTTGCCAAGTTGCTCCCACTTTCTAAGATGGTGCCCCCCTCTATCTGCCTGGTGAAATTCAACCCACCCTTCAAAGCCCAGCTCAGGTGTCCTCTCTCCCCCTGGGTGGAATTCATCTCTCCCTTCCCAGCACTCCTGGGTTCGGCCCTTTCTCTCGTTACTTTGCTTGGGCAACTGGCTTAGCTTCCCAGGTCCTCAGTCTCCTCCTCTGTGCCTGGGCACAGTAATAACATCTGCAGTAATCTTTAACCCTTTTTGGGGTCCTGGGCTTCTCTGATGATGTGATAAAAGCTGCCACAGAGCTAATGCTTAGTGAGGCCCACTCTGTGAGGCTTAGTGTTGAAGAATTTCCCTCATTATCTCACATAATTATTGATCAAGTTTCTCTAGCCAAGTACTACGCTGTTTCCCCGAAAATAAGACATCCCCCCAAAATAAGACCTAGTGCAATTTTTTTCAAGCTTAGAAATATAAGGCCTCCCCTGAAAATAAGACCTCTAGAGCGTCTTTAGGAGCAAAAATTAATATAAGACACTTATTTTTGGGAAAACACAGTAAATGGTTTTACATAGAAATAGAGTCTCCTTGATGAAATTCAGAGTTTGGCTGATTATGCTGATGTTCGTGATGACATGACTACAGTATGTTAATAAATGCTGAGTTTTTGTTCAACAATAAATGTGCGTTCTTGTTCGTGGAGAAATAACACAACCCCTGAAAATAAGACCTAGTGCATCTTTAGGAGCAAAAATTAATATTAGACACTGTCTTATTTTGGGGGAAACACGGTAATATTATCTTTATCTCACAGATGAGGAAAGGAAGCCGAGGAAGGTGAAATGCCTGTCCCCAGGCCACACAGCTAGTAGTACCAGTAGAGCCAAGTAAGTGTACCATATGCCAGATCTGGGGTCCTAATTACAGAACCCGCTCCAACGCCGTCTCTCTGGCTCCCTGGCCCAGGGACAGGGGCGCGGAGAACACAGCTCACAGTATGATCTCCTACAATGCAGGGGTTCAAGAACTCCAAGCCAACCAATGGGTGAGGTCAACCAGGCCTTTACCCGGTTGCTGTCTAAATGCAGGCCTGGTGGTGACCTCGGCAGCGATTTCGGTCAGCATCTGGTGACCCAAACCACGGGCCACGGAGAGGGACCGAGGCTGGGGCGCCAGTACCGATGAGTGCAGGCTCGCGGCGCGGAGCAGCGGAGCCGCGTCCCGGGTCCCCAGTCCCAGGAATGTGGGAGGGCTGGGCGGAGAGGGCGGCAAGGCGGGGGCGCTTCCTCTGCCCGCGGGAGGGGAGCCACCAGGGCGCGCGCGGGGCGCGTCGCTCCCCTTCCCCGCCACCCGGCCGGCCGGGCGGGGGCGGGGGCTGCCACGGAGGGCGGCGAGGGGCCGCGGGTTCGGCCGCCGCCGGGCCGGCCGAGCGGGAGGAAGCGATGAATATTCAGAGGGGGAGGGGAGTGGAGGGCGGGAGCGCTCGCCGCGGCTCCCTGCAGCCGGAGCCGCATGACGCGCAGAGGAGGCAGCGGGAGCCTCCGGAGCCGCCGGAGCCGCGGGAGCCGGGATCCCGTCGCCGCGCACGAGGGGTGGGCGCCGATTGCTCCGCCCCGCGAAGCTCCTGCGCGCCCAGGGACGAGTCCACTCCGCGACCGCCGCGCCGGGCCCAGCCGTGTGGCCGCCGCCGCTGCCATGTCCCCGGGGAAGCCCGGGGCGGGCGGAGCGGGGACTAGGCGGACCGGCTGGAGGAGGCGGAGGCGGAGGCGGCGGCTGGAGGCGGCAAGCGGGGAGCCACTCGAGCGCACGGCGGGGCCCGACTTGCGCGGCCCGGGCACGTTCCAGGGCGCGCGGGGCATGAAGCCCGCGGCGCGGGAGGCGCGGCCACCGCGGCGCTCGCCCGGGCTGCGCTGGGTGCTGCCGCCGCTGCTGCTGCTGTGTCGCCTGGGCCAGGTGAGCGGCCGGGGCCCGGGCAGGGGACGGAGGGCGGGGCGGGACTGGCATCCCCGGCACCTGCCCGCGCTGCCCGCCTGCGGGGTTCGGTGCGGGGTGGGGGTGGCGAGGGCCCGAGTCCAGGAGACCCCCCTCCTGGAGGGCTCGCGGGAACCCGCCGGCCTCGCAGGCCGGTGACCGAGCCCATTATCCGGCTACCCGGCACCGGAGGTCGAGCGGCCAGCTCCGAGGTGCCCGGAGCCTCCTTGTGGGCGCCCCCACGGGCTCCAGGCCGTCTCTGGCTCGCCCTTCCCGGAGCTGGTCCCGTCTGTCGGCCGGGCTCGCCTGCCCCAGGCGGCCGGAGGGGGCGTGTGTGCTGAGGGCGCCGGTGCGGAGCGGGCCGACCCGGCCTGTAGGGCCCGAGGGGCCGGGCCGAAGGGCAGCGGCGGCGGCCGGGGGCTGGGCAACCCGGGTCACCAGGCGGGGGGCGAAGCGCGGGGCCTTCGGGCCGAGGGCGCTGTTTCTGGGGAAAGTTCCCACCCGGGGGCAAGGGGGCTGCACGCAGACGTCCCTCCCGCGGACGGTCCTCATCCCGGGGAAGCCGCTCGCTTTCCTGGGGGTTTACTTCGTGCTTGGTGGGCGCCGGCTCTCAACCCCGCCGCCCTGTGTTCTCGCTTCGCTTTTTCAGATAATGCTGCGCCCGGCGTTTTGGTGAGCCGGCTTTCTGAAAGCTCCGTTTCCCCTTGGTGGTGCTATTCCCACCGGGGGGAGGCAGGGCAGCTGGGAGACCTCCCCCCTGCACGGAGAACTCGAGGGGGAGAAGTGAAAGAGCCAGGCGCCCAGCCCTGGCCGCAGGCCCCTCAACAGCCTTCTAGGAGCCCGCTTGGGTCTTCAACCCGCAGTGGAATGGGCCCTGTTGTGCATTTTGTTCACGAAAATCTCGCTTGTTTTATGCACACAGCAGCTCTGAGGGGATGGTGTTTGAAACCTGGGAAGTGAATGACTAGGGATGGAACCTGCTTTCAGGGAAAACTTTTCACTCACAAACACAGGATGGTCTGGGAGCAGACACATGAGCCTTGGGGAGCAGCGCAGCCCAGCAGGCAGGCGGAGAAGGGACTCTGGGTGCTAATGTCCCCTCACAGTTGTCCTCGGTGGGCTCTGAACAGGCTCTCCTGAGGGGCCTACGAGGCACTGTGACCTGCAGAGGATACTGGATCAAGTGTCAGAAGGGGCTGCAGGGCCAGGCTGCAAGGCTGGAGGGCTCTCCCGGACTCTGCACTCTCATTTAACAGCATTTGTAGGATGGGTGTACTACCACCTGCCCATCGGTTGTTTGGAGCTTCCCCTGGCCAAGGTCTGAAAGAGCTTTGTAGATGTTGAAGGGAGTCCAGATAGGATTATCATGAAAGTACCCTGAAGTGGCTGTCTTCTCCCTGTTCCTGTAAGGCAGCTGGGGAGAGCAGTTTATGAGATTAAAAAAAAAAAAAAAAAGGGCCTCATAATTGAAGATCTGTTGTGTCCAAAGTTTATACCAAAGAAATCCTTGATCTTCACTTATTTTTAGTTTAATTTGGTACATGTATATTTTATTATATTACATTATTAGTTTTTCTGCTTTAGTTGTGATGGTTGTTACCTATGCTTTGAATCAGTGAAAAATTTCTTGGGTAAGTTTATTTCTTGTCCTTCCTTGTATTTCAGTAGCATGTTGCCTGCCACTCCACACTTGTGTCTCCGATTCCTAGATTTCCTTCGGTTTGGGTTTGTTCTGTAGAAACTCAAAAGTTTATTTATTTTCTATGTCTAGTTTTTGGATACGTTATAAAATAGGAAATGTAAAAGGCTCTCTGAAAAAGCATCTTCAAGGTCCACATTTGGCAGTTCATATTGATATTGGATGTTTCAGGGAATCAGTGCATCCTTGAGCTGGACCAGACTTTCAGGGTAGCTCAGACCCCTCATTTCTTTTATTTATTTATGATTTTATTTATTTATTTTAGAGAGGAGAGAGAGAGAGAGAGAGAGAGAAAGAGAGAGAGAGAGAGAAGAGGGAGCAGGAAGCATCAACTCATAGTAGTTGCTTCATCTGTGTGCCTTGACCGGGCAAGCTTGAGGTTTCAAACCAGTGACCTCAGCACTCCAGGTCGACACTTTATCCACTGCGCCACCGCAGGTCAGGGCCCTCATTTCATTTAGATGAGGGTGTGGAGGCCCAGAAAAGGCAGTGATCAGACTGAGGTCACCTGGCAAGACCGGAGAGTCGCTGAGATTGTAACCCGTGTTGCTGACCTGCGCCTCCTATTGTCAGCATGCTGTGTGTGTGTGTGTATGTGTATGCATGTGCCATATTTTCCCTTTGCTTTTAACTTATAGGCACTGCCCTACCTCACTGAATGTATTCCTGAAACTGTGGGTGTAGACTGAGTTTTTCAACATCAAATCATATTTGAAATTGGAAGTCATATTTGAGACTTCTGAAGCTTGTGTGTTTAGGAAATGGGGGGTGAAGATACCTGACTACCCCAACACTGGATTGGTTTTGTGTGGAGTGGATAGTGTGTGTTCTAAAATGGAATCAACTGTAGCAGGTTAAGAAAATGGCCATGTCTTGGAAAAGACGCAGATCTCTTGGGGAGTGAATGAGGACGGGTGTGGAAGCTGGAAGGCTGAGATGCTGGGGAACTCAGTGCTTAGTAGGGCTGGAAAAGCAATTTTTGACCCTGGCATCTCATTCTCTCCAAGACAGGAAGGATGGTCAGGGATGATTCCGGCATGAGGACTTTGCTGGTTGCAGTGTCTGACTCCACCCATTCTCACAGCCTTTTTGCACACTAATTTTGGTTTATGTGTATGTTTTAGGCAGTGTGACAAAGCGATTTTTCCCCCTTGCCTCCTTCTCTTGAGAAATGGAGTCCTGACAGATTCTTTAGGAAATCAGCTCAATAGTGGGTTGCTTTACAAAGAAAAAAGCTGGTGTCTGGTGGCTGTTTGGTTGGTCGTACAGTGTAGTGGGTTTGCTTTTTTTCTGCTTTCTTATTTACTGGGGAATAATAACTGTTTTGTGTTTGTTATCTATTATAGCTAATTCTTGAGCTTGCTTACCTACCTGCTTCAGCCAGAGTATGAAAAATATTTTGACTCCTCTTTATGCTGTTTGCTAAATTCTCATATGGGTGACTTTAAATATTTTTATTTTGCTTCAGAACAACAGCGGAAAAACCAAATGGTTATGTTTTGTTTGCAGACAGTTTAAGAAAACAGAGCAAATTGGTTTATGGTTAGACTGTGACTTTGAGCTGCCTTCAAGTTCAGCCCCATGATAAAGATAACCACGGAATACCCAAGCTTTCCAAAGCAGGGAGAATGAATCCTGGCTCCCGAGTGAGCAATTTTGGTCAGCAAAGAGGTTATTTAGCTCCTAAAAGTAATTTTTGCTTGGGGTTGAGGCGGAGGCAGAGTTGCTGAGTGACTGTAGGCCTGGGTTTAGCCAGCACACCATCGGCAATTACTTAGTTCATTCACTGCTGGGCCAAGGGAATTATTTTGAGTGTAGTTGTAAGAGGCAATTTTCTGTGCATTTCCCTTCTAACATAATGCTGTTGGTAACATTGTAATTAATAGGTAACATTACACATGGCAGGCTAAGGGTTTTAATGCATTACTTCATTTGATCATTTCAAAAACAGGAAGAGGTGGGTGCTGTCATGTTCCCATTTTATCTGAGAGAAAACTGAGGTTCAGAAGTTACCAAAGATTCTTAAGTAGTAACTGGCAGAGCCAGGCAGGATGTCTCCTTGGCCCCAGGTTACTGTCCTGTGCTGTGAGAAGTCGTGCTTAAGAGGCCTTCAGTGAACAACTAAGCGATGCGACTTTCGTGGCAATGGGCAGGCTTGTGGGGCCTGAACTCTGATGGGGCTGGGGTTCATTTTGGGTTCTCTGCATCCTAAACCCTGCAACACCTGCTCCATTTGTAACAGGGACAATCCAGGGACCCTCTTTCTTGTTCATGATTTCTTTGGGAGCCTGAGTTTACGAGGCAGGCCTGTTAGTGGAGACAGAATGGGGTCTGAAGTGGGAAGACCTGGGTTCAAGTTTGCACTCGGCTTCTTGAGTAGCTGTGCACTTGGGCAAGTCGCTTACCCTCTCTGTGCCTCTTCATTTCCTTGTCTGGGAAATGGGACTAACACTTCCTTCTCCACTGGGTGTTTGAGCAGATCCAATAAGATAGAAGAGGAACTGCTCTATAAAATCTAAGGCACAACTCAATGGCTGGTTGTGGCTGCTGCTGTCATCTGGGGAGAAGTGGGCTTTAGATTTGGTAGCTCGTGTCAGAAGTACCCATCGCCCGTTTTCTGCGGAGTCTTTCCTGGGGCGCATGCAAGATGAACTGAGCTCAGTCCCAAAGTACTTTCTTAAAAAGAAATGTTAATTAAGAATTATTTATTTTTGGAGGGTGTTAGTGAAAAAAGAAATTGTAAGTTGCATTTTAAGCCTGTGATTTTGTAGGTAGAGTGAGGCTATCTGTAGCAGCGCGGTAAATACGTTTACTTGAGTAAGAAGGTGACTTATAGAGAAGTATTGTTAAATAATTCTGTAAGGTTGTTGTGGTTCAGGCAGACTTGTACAGATGATACCTTGCTGAAGTTTGGGAAATAACAGGCCCCACGTGGAGGCCACTGCACAGAGCAGCTCGCCCTCAGGACTCTTAGGCCGTGGGGGTGAGACATTGCTCCTGTCATCTGAGCTACCCGACCACAGTTGTGATACAGGCTGTGCATGTGGAGGTCCTTGTCCTGCCGAGAGATGGCTGGCACAGGATTTTCTAGAGAACCAGAGGGCCAGAGAGTCTGTGTGGCGATCCCTGGGGCGGTGGCCACCTCAGGCCAGGGACGTTCGTAGCAATTTTTGTCCCCATCTCCTGTGGCTGGCTTTCTAGTGGCGTTTCTGGTGACCCCTCAGGGACGGGAGCTGTAGGAAATCTGCTATTACTTCCTTATTAGTGAAGCTGCAGCCTTCCCATTGTCTCAGAGTTTCCATGGCATGTAATGCCTGGGTGAGGGCTGGTGGTGAGATAGCAGATGGGGGGCATTCTGAAAGCAAAGTAGTGTCAGCTCCCACAGAAGGTCTAATTTTAAACATGCAAATAATTCTCAGTTCCACTTTTCCTTCTTCCTGTTCGAGGGAAGCGGTACCAGGCTGCCACTGCTGAGGCTTGAGCAGTGTCGTTGTTATGCCACAGACCAGCTCCTTCGGCAGGGCAGGAATGGGGTGGTGCTTTTCTGGGTGCCTGTGCCGGGTCCATTGTTATCTCATGGCTTCTGAGTGAGTGCGTGTGTGAAAATGAAAACTCAGCACCAGTCGAGTCTATAAGGTGGTGTGATTCTTACTCCTTCTGGGGAGAGGAAGGTATGAAACCCTTACAGAGTCTGTAAAAGGGAAGAATCCCCTCCCCCACCAAGGAACATTTTTGTAACTTTGCATCCAATTTCAGAGCTTTCACAGAAGCTTTAAAATAGCCCCTGAAGTCCAGGTTAAAAAGCCCTGCCATCTGAAACTGTGTAACTTAGAAAAGGATCATTCTCTTTAATTAACGATAATACCGGAAGGGATCCTTGCCTTTCCTTCTAGGGGAAAAAAAATGTGTCGATGTAATGTAGACAAGTATGTATATTAAGCTTTCTAAAAATATATATACATTTATTGTACTTAGACTTAATTTACCTAGTTAACTTGGAGATGATTTCATATTTGAACCAATAGCTTTAACTCATCTAAAAACTAATTATTGCCTCTATTATATTAGTTGACTTTTGTTTTTCAGAGGGAGAGAGAAAGGGGGAAAGTTACGTTTTCCTTTCATTTTGGGCCATTTGCATTTCTTCCCCCTTTTTGTTTTCTGTTCACTCTTCGTCACTTAAAAAAAAAAAGAATGCCTTTTGTTACTGATTTGCACAAGCTCTTGGGGATTAAGGAAGTTAGTGTTTTGGCTCCATTTGTGTGGCTTAGATGTATATTTCCAGCTATTTTAGAGTTAGCCCTTGATCCAAAGTAAGACCCCTGGATGGTGAAGCAAGTCTAGAATTTGGAGCCAAGCTGCTTGTTTGGAATCTTGGCTGAATCCCCTAACTTGCTGTGTGATCTTGGACAGCTATCTTAATCTTTCTGATCCTTGCTGTTTACATCTCTAAACTGCTAATAAAAAAAATAATGACAGTAATAATTTCTCTCACATAGAGTAGTTAGATAGGTTAAGTGAGATCACATTATGTTCAAGTTCCTTGTAAATGGGTATAGAAATAGAAGAGCAACTTAACAAAATATTTAATTTACTCAACAGTTACATTTAAAGTTGGGCAAAAGGCCATACTTATGAGTTGTTAAAATTGTGCTACAAAATCTTTTTTTTAATTCATTTTAGAGAGGAGAGAGAAAGGGAGAGAAAGAGACAGAGAGGGAGAGAGAGAGGATAGAGAGAGAGAGAGAAGGTGGGGAGGAGCTGGAAGCATCAACTCCCATATGTGCCTTGACCAGGCAAGCCCAGGGTTTCGAACCGGCGACCTCAGCATTTCCAGGTCGACGCTTTAGCCACTGTGTCACCACAGGTCAGGCTGCAAAATCTTTTAAATTGGATTTAAGAGATTAAATCTATAGTGGATTGTGTACATACATACATATATATGTATTAAAATATATATTGCGGGGCAGTGTAGGCTTTCCAATAGCTCGATTTAAGTTATATTTTTCTTTTGAAAAGTGTATATAATTGAGTTAATACATGACCACGAGGTGTGAGTGAGGAGTGGCCATTGTGGTTTTAGCCTCAAAGGAGCGCAGGGATGCTAATCATGTCCTGTAAAAAAAAAAATCAGACGAAACACAGGGTCCTTCTGGCATTGGTTTAAGCACTTTTCTCTATCTTGTGACCTGGCCAGCTTGGCTGTGGCCACCTCCTGTCTCTGGGTACATTTTGTTTAGGGCTAAGAGGAGTATTTATGGCAACATCTGAAAGTTGAAAGACATAATCCTTGGCTGTAATTGCGGGAGATGGAAGGGAGGTGGGAGACCCAGGGAGTCTGTGCAGACTCTGCCACCTGTTTCCATGGCAGCAAGGTGATCCTGCATTTCCTGCTGCCGGCTGAGAGGCCACCGCATTTTCCTGTCCTTGTGTCATGGGGGTTCTCTTGCCTTACTGAGAGTGGACCACGCTGGTGGACCTGTCCCAGGGCCTGGAGATGGAGACCTATGTGGTGGGTGTGGGTACAGAGGGACAGCCCAGCCCAGTGCTGAGTGGACCAGTGTCGGAGACAGACCAGATTCCTCCACTTGCTAGCTCTTCCAATGCTTGGAGCCTCGTTTGTTCTCATCTGGAAAATAGGGACAACAAGAATACCTACCTCATAAGGTGGAAGAGGAAATCAATCTGCGTAACAAGATCTTACCATGAGACAAACCTTCCAAAGATGATGGCTGTTGTTTCATTATCTTATTTTGCTTGGACACTGGCATAATTTACTACTGCAGCTTGACTTGGGGTGGTGAACGTATGGTGCCATGTACAGATGATGTAATGGAATGTTACCCCGAAACCTATGGAATTTTATTTATCAATGTCACCCCAATAAATTTAGTTTAAAATTACAAAAAAATTTATTTTTACTTTATAGTTTACAGGCCCTTCGACATATATGAGCTCATTCCATCCTCACAGCCTTCCTTTAAGAGTCATTGTTATTCCCCCGAAGGTGTGGCTCAGACCGGCCCTAAGTGCCTTGTCCAATTTAGGTGTCGTCTGTCCTTTGCACAATAATAATGTACTGTCGTGGTGTACATTATTGAACACTACTCCAGTGTCACTTTGCTTACAAGAGGCAAATTGGGCAGTTGAGTCTGCTAGTTTGGTTCATACCTAGTCATTAGGTTGAACCATATGAAATTACTGTTTTTGGTACTTTGACTATTGTGTATAGTTCCACCTAATATGTTCCAGAAAATGTGCTTTTTAAAGTACATTTAAACAAACCAAATCATAGATTTGCATGCTGTAAAGCAGTGTATTTAAAACTGTGGGTCGTAAAAATCAATTTAGTGAGTTATGACCAGTATTAAGAGAAAGAATAGAAAATAGCAGTGTTTACTATATAAGTGGGGAGGATAAGTAAGTATACATATGTGTGTGTGTACATGTGTGTGTGTGTGTGTGTGTGTGTGTTTGTGTGTGTGTATGTGTATACTGAATTTCATAGAAAATGAATTTGTCATCATGGGTTCAGTCATTGCCTAAAAAAACCCTAGAAGCCACTATTTATAGGGAAAGGAGTGATGGAGGGTGCAGGGTGGAGGGGGGTGGAGAGCAATGTCCAGTCCCAATTATGCATCGTCACCGCCCCCGTGTATAGTGGCTGGCACAGGAAGAACCAATTTCTGTAGAGATCCCGTTGGAAGGCAGTGGTGGACTGGAAGCCGAGGAGGCCTGCCCTTACATAGCTGCCTTTCTGGAAACTTCAGAAGGCCTGCCCCAGCAGGACAAACCATTGGCCATGCTCTGTGTTCTTTGGTGAATGTATTGGGTAGAGAGCCAACATGTACTGTCTGCTGTGTTGTGTACTCTGGATGAGAATTCAGGACCACCTGAGGCGAGCTGGGGCTCCGAGGGGCCACTGCCCTCTGGTGAGACGTGGGGACTCAGACTGACAGCCAGACTGACTTCAGGGCCCGCTGCCCTCACTCGTCACACTGGTCTGCACAGGACTCACCTGACCCCCTGTCTGGGGGCTGTTAGCCCAGTTGGCTGGAGATTGATTCTATTCCTTTTTCAGTTCAGGCCTTTTTTTTTTTAAATATAAAAAATTAAAAAAATAAATAAACGAGGAAAGCAAAATTAACTGTTATCTCTATTTCCCCCAAAGTTAACCCCTGGCGCCATTTTGATGGGTGACCTTTGTCCTTTTTTATTAATTGATTGATTTTTTTAGAGAGACAGAGCAAGGGAGAGAGAGAGAGAGAGAGAAGCATTCATTTGCTGTTCCGCAGAGCTGTGCATTCACACTGGTTGTTTCCCGTATGTGCCTTGACTGGGGATTGAACCCACAACTTTGGTGTTCTGGGATGACACTCTGAGCTAACTGGCCAGGGTCATCTTTGTCTTTTTTTTTATTTTTTATTTTTCTGAAGCTGGAAACGGGGAGGCAGTCAGACAGACTCCCGCATGTGCCCGACCGGGATCCACCCGGCACACCCACCAGGGGGCGATGCTCTGCCCATCCGGGGCGTCACTCTGTCGCGACCAGAGCCACTCTAGCGCCTGGGGCAGAGGCCAAGGAGCCATCCCCAGCGCCCGGGCCATCTTTTGCTCCAATGGAGCCTCGGCTGCGGGAGGGGAAGAGAGAGATAGAGATGAAGGAGAGGGGGAGGGATGGAGAAGCAGATGGGCGCTTCTCCTGTGTGCCCTGGCCGGGAATTGAACCGGGGACTTCTGCACGCCAGACTGACGCTCTACCACTGAGCCAACAGGCCAGGGCCTATAACTTACATTTGTATCTAAAGTAAGTAATTGTGGAACGTGCATCCCTAGGGACAGCACTGGAGGCCACAGTGTTAACCTGAGGCTTCTTCCTGTGTTGTCACCATTACTCAGTGGAAAGTCTTTTTTTTTTTTTTTTAATTTCTAATCTGGATCTGGAAACAGGGAGAGACAGTCAGACTCCCGCATGCGCCCGACCGGGATCCACCCGGCACGCCCACCAGGGGTGACGCTCTGCCCACCAGGGGTCAATGCTCTGCCCATCCTGGGCGTCGCCATGTTGCGACCAGAGCCACTCTAGCGCCTGAGGCAGAGGCCACAGAGCCATCCCCAGCGCCCGGGCCATCTTTGCTCCAATGGAGCCTTGGCTGCGGGAGGGGAAGAGAGAGACAGAGAGGAAAGCGCGGCGGAGGGGTGGAGAAGCAAATGGGCGCTTCTCCTGTGTGCCCTGGCCGGGAATCGAACCCGGGTCCTCCGCACGCTAGGCCGACGCTCTACCGCTGAGCCAACTGGCCAGGGCGGAAAGTCTTTTGAAAGAAATTTTTACAATACAAACAAATATGGGGATATTATAGATTAGATACCAAATTTGCATCCAGAATTTTTCAGCAAATATAGGAGAGGAAAAAAAATGTCTACCCTGCAGACCCCCTGGGGGTGAGTTTTTTCCCCTCTCTTTGTTTTTCTCAGGGGCAGTTTTCTCAGGGGCAATGTTGCAAACATTCCTCTTGCCTGTGAATATTCTTCTCTTCCACAACTTTTAGCTCTTGGGTCTTGTTGCATTGTGTGTGGGGAGCACCTTACGTGGCCCCTTACCGTGTCTCCTCCATCCTGTCCTTAGTCTGCTAGTTTGTTTCTGAAAGTTTTGTTACGATGAACACTAAGAAGATGACTTTGTGATTAAGTCTCTGAACACGGATCTGATGATTGTCTTTAGTGTTAATGGAGACAAAAACAATAAAGAGCAACTACCACAGGTTGGATATTTATAGGCACTTTTGTACTTATAAATTCATGTAATCCTGTGAGGTAGGTGCAGGGAAGGAAACTGAGGCCCAGGGGAGCTATAATCTGGTTCATGGCCACACACTGTGCTAGAACCTTACCCAGCTAGCTGTGGGCTTCTTTGGGGGCACAGGAAGCTTGGATGGATTGCCTATGTGGGCCAGGTTGTGTGCGAGTCTCCCTGGAGGACAGCTGGACTTGAGAGCTATTCTCACAGGTGAGTCACCTTCCTGTGGGATGGGTGACGCGCTGACACTTGCTGCTCAGAGCCACGACCTGGGGGAAAGTCAGTGCTTCCTAAAGCGAGGGAAGACGAGAGTGTCTTCGCTACCAATTTTAGAACCTGGAGCCGTAAGTGGTAAAAGCTGTCTGAAACTTTTGGGCTTTGGCCCCGAGTGAATGAATGACATCATTGCATCTTGTTAGGGTCTTGGCCTTCCAGTTGTGAATTTGTGAATGAATTCGGATCTCACAGAGTTTGAAGTTGCGCACGGATGACACGAGTTCAGGGTATCTTGTTAGAAGGAGCCGCATAGGGAAGGGCGTGGGTTTGGTGTCAGCAGAAGCTTGGATCCGAGGTCACGTTCTGCTCCTACAGCCACTTGACCCTGCATCTGCCCAGGGACTGAACCACCTGGGAACCTGTCACGTCATCTGGAAAATAGCTAGGAATTGCCAGGCCACAGTTAATACGGTTAAGCGAGGGGAGATGTGTCTAGATTGTGGCACTTAGTAGATGAGCTCTTCACTGTTTGCTCCCAACTCTCCCCTCTTTATTACCATACCTCCAGACATCGGGGCTGCGGTAGCCGTGTGCCCAGGATTGGAGGAGACCTGCTCTGAAGGAGTCCACGCGACTTCTGCCAGCCTGACACCCAGGTGCATTGTTGTCTAAAGTGACCACCAAATCCTACGGTGTGAAGAGAAATTGTAGGGGATATAGGGGTGAGTGCTCTTACATAAGGATATTGATGTTGTCCTATATTCACTTTGAATCGTAACTATCTCTAAAAGAGAATAATGCTAATTAAACTAGAACAGGAGCTCTCAAGAGAGATCACGTTGCCCAAGCCGGCCTTTTCTGGAGGAGAATTAATATTCCTGCTTGCCTGTTCTCTCTGCTGCAAGGCTGTCCCCTGTCCCCATCTATCAAGTTGTTACTTCAGGCCGGAATTACTCAACAAGGACTAACCCCGAGTTTCAGATCTAGCGCTGTCCAGCCTCTCTCGACTCTTTTACGTTGTTGTACCGACCCTGCTATGGAGAGCGTGGCCTCCTCACCAAATGCCCATGGCCTGACCTCATGCCTGTTCCTATTCCTCGAGCTCATCTCGTCCTGCAAGCCAGGATGCCACCAAGCCTGGTTGCCGCCTTTCCCCTTAGTCTCTGACCCTACATTCTCATTATACTTTAGACTTGGGGTGAAGTTATTTTCATAGCCCAGACCTGGGCTTCTCTAAAATCAACAATAACCTCCAATTTTACTTTGCTGTGTCTGGCTCCTGCAAGTCAATCACGATGACAGTGGAGTTCAGATGGCAAAAAGTTGCCTACGTTGGCCGTCTCGTTCTGGGCTTATTCATGGGACTGAGAGATACTTGAATGCAGGGGCTAAAAGCGCGGACCCTGGAGCCGAGATGCCTGGATGGGAATTCCTTGTATTACCTTGACCATGTTGTTAAACCTCTCTGCCTCAGTTTTCTCATCTGTAAGGTCTAGTGATAATGGGGTTGTTATAGGATCAGTATGCATTGCGAAGAATTATTCCATGCACATTAAACACCAGCAACAATAAAAAAGGAAAAAAAACAATGTGTTGGGTCTGGGGAAAGACTCAGTCTCTCCACCTGACCACAGAGTTTCATTTCTTTTGGAAGTTGTGCACAAACACTTCGCCTTTGCTCTCCTCTGGTGTGTGACATTTAGCCTTTGCAGCTGTCTGACACTGTGGTCGGGGTGAGTGGGCCGATATCTCCTCCTTTTGACCAGTGTTTCCCAACCTCAGCACTATTGAGATTTGGAGCCCGATAATTTGTTGTGCCGGGGCTGCCCTGGGCACTGTGGGGTGCTAAGCAGCCTCCCTGGCCTTTGGTGGCCAGCTGTCAGAAGCACCCTAACTTACCCTTACTGTGATGGGCGAAAATGTCTCCAGATACTGCGGAATGTCCCTGGTGGAGAACCAGTGCCTGTGCTCTGGGGGTCTTCAGAGCGGGGCTGCTTGGCCTTCTGTTCATTCCTGTGTGGTTGCGTTGGTTACTGATTCCCCTGCAGTGAGGCCATAGGTCGAAAGTAACAACAGCATTTACAGATGTGACAAACCTCCAGGTGGCTGGGTCTCAAACGAGGATTCACAGCCGACTCCCTGCTTGTTAAGCAGCCGTTGTTGGGGTGCTAGGAGTCTCGGCAGCCAGGGGGGATCCCTCCGCCGCAGTTCTCCCTGCGTTCTCAGCCTGGGGCTCCTCCTCCCCGGAGTGGGGATCGCTGCCAGTTTCCCCAGCCTGCCCGGCTGGGAAAGGAAGCCGGTGTTAATGTGATATGTGTGGTGCTAAGCTCTGCTGCAGGGGATGTGCAGTGTGTGCAGTGCAGGGAAAGGCTCCGTGTTCATTAGGAGCCTTGAGGCCAAATGTGCCAAGTTCCACACAAGGGATAGACCCGGCGAGGGGAGATCCCATTACAAAGAGATTCACTGCCAAGTTCCCCCTCCCACCAGCTCCAGGGAGCGGCTTGCAGCTTTTAGAGAATTTAGAAGCCCCAGGGCAGAAACCTAGAGATAATGTCTTCAGAGCTAGGGATAGGGCGACCAGCAGGAATGAGGCAGGAGAGGAAACCCAAGACACCCCCCAACCCCCAGGGTGATGTGCCAGCCAGGGGCAGAAGCAGTGACGTCTGAGAGCTCCCTGGGCACAGCTTTTCAGGAATGCATCCCTGTGTGAAGCCCGGAAAGGACTCCTCGCTCAGAGTGGGTCCGATTCTTTCCCCCTAGTTCCAGCCAGTGATTCGGAGATGTCAGCTCTACTGTCCCACACTGTGTGCCGGGTTCTCATGTCATCCTGACAGTTATCACGTCCCTTTTAGGGATGAGGCGCAGAGAGGGACCTGCCCAGAGCCAGGGATGTGGTTCTTCCGTAATCTCTCGTGTCCTGCTTTGTGGTCCACGGCTTCGCTGTAGCTTTCAAACCCGAATTTTCTCGTGTGCCAAATGGGGATCAATAAACACATCAGAGGATGGTGATGAAGATTCATTGAGAGGTTGTATGGGAAGCCCCGGCATGGTGCCTGGCACGCAGGAAGTGCTTCCTCAATGCCAGCTGCTGTCAGTATGATCGTTTCAAGTCTCAGTGATACCACAGGGCTCTCGCTTTGATGAGCTTTTCCAGAGATAGGACTGTATGACTTAATCATACATACACTCTACCTCAGGCCCTGTTCAGTAAATGTTTGGGGTGCAGCTCCCTGGGGTAGGGGGTAATGTCACTTGGGGAGGACAAAGAGTCTGAGATCCAGGATATAAAGCAAAATCCACCCTCAGGGATGGAATGTGTGATCTCACTGTCTGACAGGTCTGAAGCCTGCAGGGTTCTTTGCCCTGCACCTTGGTAGTTAATCATTGCCAGTAAGAAGCTAAAAGGGATCGTTGCCTCAAAGAATGGCAGAGTGAGAAGGGACCTAGGGAGATGAGGCTATGGAAGACCAATGGGTTCCAGTTTGTGTCCATTCTCAAGTGATTGGTTGTGGCTGCTTGCTGGGTCCCTGCTTAGAAGGGGTCCTCAGACTACTTAGGATGGACTAACTAGAGGAGAGAGTGCTGGGATCAATTAGTGATGTCTGCCACTGACACAAGAAAGGCAAGGGGTGGCACACACGCTGTTTATTTGCTCTTTTGTGTTATAGCTGATGGCACTGAGGCCTACAGCTTTGCTCCCTGGAAGGTCACCCAGATCTTTTAAGACAGTCTAATTCTTGAGGTTCATCCCGGAGAAAATGGTTTTTGCTTGACTGTCTTCAGCGAGGAGCAACTCGCTATCTCAGAAGGCAGCGTAATTCCGTCTTTGGGCCTTTCTCCCAGTGAGTTCTGACACCATGGAGGGGGGAGAAAGCCTTCCAAGACCCTTTAGGTGGGGTCTTCTCAACTGTGACTGCCCCTGGGAGCTTTTACAAAATACTGATTGGAGGCCCCCTCTCCTGGCCAGTGGCACACACCAGCCCCAGCATTGTTTTATTGTAATTTTTCCAAACTCCTCATGTGAGGTTAATGTATATAGCCAGAGTCGAGAACCACTGAGACAAAACCTTTTCTTGGAAGCAAGCCTAGAAAGGACGCAATGATCCAGGGTGGTGTGGAGTTAGTGGCACGAGGCGAAGGGAAACCAGGGGACCCTTTATGAAATGCCAGCACTATCCTGGGCACGTTGACTTTCATGCTGAGACTCTTCTCGTCCCGCAAAGTTGTGTTATTCTAGTGCTTTAAACCCTCTGTGCCTTTATTCTGCACTTAGATAAACCCAGCTGGTGGCCTGCAAGACCCTGAACCTCAGATTGGATCACCAGGCCCCTCCCTCCCCTCCGACTTGATCCAGTCCACCCGCCCCCTGTGCAGACTCCAGTCACACTGGCTCTATTGTGGTGGACCCTGGCACCTCCCGCTCTCCCCTGGGGGCTCGCTCTTCCGGGTTCTCCCGCAGATTCTCCTGGCTCCTTCTCAGGCCTTAATTTGTCCTTGCCCAGAGCCTCTCTCCCATTATCCTGCTTCATTTCCTCGTCATTATCACCATCTGAAACTATCAGTTGATTGTTTCTGTTCCCCCACCCCCTGGAGTAGTAATTGCAGGAGGTAGGGACCCTGTCTGTCTGCTTCTCTGCTTCATTCCTCATGCCAAGGACATGAGTCTGCCTCAAAACGATGTTTGTTGAATGGACACGTTGAAAGAAGAACAGTCACATGAAGCTGTTCTTATCCCCAAGTTACAATGGACGAGAATTGTGGCTTACTGCCGCCTCTCAGTCTTACCTTAGTTCCAATCAACTCATAACATTTTAACCTTTTGCCCACCGCAGCCCTAACTGCATGTGTGCGCGTGTCTGCGTACAGCTGTGTTTTGGGGGGGGGGGTCACAGCAATCCCTGGGGGTGGGGTTTAGCTTGCTCTAGTAAAAGGAGCACAGCTTTGGAAGTGCTTTGGACTCGAGTTTGGATCCCAGCCCTGCTGCTGTTAGCTGTGTGATCTTAGGAAATTACTGAATCTCTTGGGGACCAGGTTTTCTTCTTTGCAGAACAGAGAAGCACGGTGCTAATTTGCCGTCATTGAATGCGTTCTGTGTGCCACGCACTGTGCGAAGAGCTGTGTGTGTTTTGAGCAAATCCTCATGACCACCTGATGAGGCGGTTCTCTGTGTCTTCCTTTTACAGGAGAGGAAGGCGAGATGCAGAGGTTAGGCAGCCAGCCTGAGGGCCCACGGCTAATCAGTGGAGGAAGCAGGGTCCGAGCTTTGGCAGCTTGGTTCTCGTCAAGGTGTTAGGAATTTGTGAAATCATGCCTAGTGGCCCCAGAAGAGGGGGTGGTGTAGAGACACTCGGTACAAGTTAGTACCTCCTCCCCCTTTGACCTTTACTCTCCCAGTGACATTTAAGTTTTCTTACTGTTTTTGTTCTCAAGTTGGTGACAAAAGTACCAGTTTCCTGCTTGTGGGGCAGGGAAGGAGGGGAGGCTCACTTCCAAACACAGCTTCTTGCAGGCCTGGAGGGTTGAGCGCTCGTGCTCAGGGAGGATGGGCGATTGAGGGCATTTTCCCACTTTAGAAAGCTTCTGCCCCAAATATTTATTGAGCATCCAGTTTGTGTCAGTTGTGACCCCGACCAGTAAAAAAATGGAAACAATCACCGTCCATCTTAGCATCCCAACCCTTCAGTCCTTCATCTTCCGGCTGGGTGACCTGGGCACTCTTCTTGGTCCTGACTGTTTTAATTGGAGATGGGGATTGGTGACCGTGAGGGACTTGGGTGTCACACAGCTGAGGCATTTCTGGGAGGGTTTGCCCTGTTTTGACAAATGGAAGCATGAACATGAAATGGAACACATTTCAAGTGGCTGCTTTATTTTGGGGTGTACAGGACTCGGTTGCTGTTGAGATAGATTGGGCTTCAAAATGAGGGTTTTTTAAAAAAAAATTAAATTTTTCCCCCTAATTTTATTAGAGTGGTATAACAACATTAGAAGAAATTTAAAAACTAGAGAGAAAAAAAAGCCATCCCCAGTCACAACGATTTTAATTTTTAAAAATTTTATTTTTTAAAAAGACTTTATTCGTTTTAGAGAGAAGGAGACAGAAAGAGAGAGGGAAGGGGGAGGAGCAGGAAGCATCAGCTCCCCGGTCACAGAACTATTTTAATTTTAAAGTAGTTACAGCTATGATTTTTTCCAGGTGGCTTCTTATTTAAAATAATTGTGATCACAGAGCAGGGACAGTTTTAGATTCTTTAATGACAAAAGGCTAAATGAAGAAAACTTTTTTTCCCCGTGGTGATAGATGGATGACATATAACCATAAATCTTAATAGCGGCGGATGCTGCATGGAGTCGAAGTACTGTAATTCACTTAACCTTTTTCTTATTTAGAGCTTTATGCAGTAGCCAGTTTTTTTTTTGTTTTTTTTTTTTACTGTTTTAAGTAGTGCAGGAATGAACGGTTTCACATAGTTAGGTTTTTCTGTGAAGCAGAAATGACTTCTGGATTAGTTTCTAGACATCTGTATAATCTTTGACACAACTGGCCAGATGACTTTGCGAGAGGGGGGTATCGTTTACATTGCTGTTAGAATGTACGAGACTGCCCATTTCATTACGCCCACACTGGCATTGGGTATTATCATTTTTTATAAACAGATTTTAAATTTAATATTTGTATTTGCAGACACGCCAGCTTCGTTGTGTGGTGGCTGCCTCGCACTGCCTTTTAATGACTCGTGAATGTCTCGTTTAGAACCTGTTTTGTGTGGTCTTCTAAAACATTCATTACTTTTTTTGTATGCTCAGGAAGATGTCAAGTCGCCGTGTTTTGTGCTGCAATTAACACCTATCTCGTGGTACTTAGAAAAATTCTGAGTGCAGCCAGGAACCAGCTGGGCCTAGTTGTGTATTACCTGACTGCAGAGATAATCAGGTATATTTATTTCACTTTTTAGAGCTAATTTTAGGGGTGCCTACTCCCCATCATCTAGCTTCAAACCCAAATTATTTGATGGTGAGATGGACATTTGCAGCATGAAATATTACAGAGGGCCTACTAGATACCTAGAGACCAGGGATTTTCAACATTTTTACGCTTGGGGACCGGTGAAAGTGGGAGAATTATTTCGGGGACGACTGAAGCAGAAATGACCCTGAGCATAAGCGAATTCGACTAAGACCATTGGGTCTATAATCTTCATACGTTATCAGGGCGGTTAACTCTCTCCCAGATTGGCATGACACTTCAGGAGGACCGGCGGTTGTAATACACTGATCTAGTCCTTTGTGCTTACACCCTAGAGGTGGTGGCAGGTGCTAGCACAGAAGGAAGACAAAGTTGAATTCAAACCCCGGCTTTGCCTTCTGCATCATGACCTGGATCACGTCACCCACCTCTCCCTCCCTGCCTCACCGCCACCGCCTGCCTTTGTTTCCCCACCTGTGAATCAGTCTGACGGTGCCTGTGGAGGTCAGGGTTGAGAACACTGTGATAATAAGGATTTGGTGCACAAGAAGTTCTCGGTATCCTGCTGTTGGTATTGACACAGGGGTGACCTGAGGGGTGGGGACAGAAGAGGAGGAAGATAGGCCAGTCCGGGTGTCTTTTCTTTAGGAGGTTTCAGTTTAGCTGGTGAGATAAGAGGGGCTGGCTGTGACTTGAAAGTCACAGCCAGTGCGGGCCTCAGGGTCACCACCAGGAGCGGAGAAGAGAGGTAAGGCCAAACCAGTACTCTTGGTTGCTGTTTGGGGGTGAATGTTGGGAGCCCAGGATTGCAGTGGGGAAGAGTCCTTCCTGGACCGTAAGGGCATCATGCCTGGCAAATTCAAAGTGTCACTGGGGACTCGAAGGTTGTGGATGTCTTTAGAATTTAGACTCTGTCTTGTAGAGAATGAGGCATCATGGGAGGCCTTTCTTTTTGCATTGTAAGTATTAATCATTTTATTGTTTTGTTACATGTTTTGATGGCCACTTAAAAAAAAACCCCAAAAACACCCCAACATGGCCCTGGCCAGTTGACTCAGTAGAGTGTCAGCCCTGCATGTGAAAGTCCCAGGTTCGATTCCCAGTCAGGCACAAGAGAAGCGACCATCTGCTTCTCCACTCTTCCCCCTCCTTCTTCTCTCTCTCTCTCTCTCTCTCCCCCTCCCGCAACCATGGCTTATTCGAGCAAGTTGGCCGCAGGCGCCGAGGATGGCACCATGGTTGTGCCCCAGGCACTGAAATTGCTCATTTGCTGAGCAACGGACCAAAGGCAGAGCATCACCCCCTAGTGGGCTTGCCGGGTGGATCCCAGTTGGGGTGCATGCAGGAGTCTGTCTCTTTCTCCCTTTCTCTCACTTAATAAAAAAAAAAAAAGAAACAAAACAAGACAACAAAAAAGGTTTATTGTGATGTAATTCACATACCATAAAATTCACCCTTTTAAAGTGTACATTGTGCAGCTGTCACCATTATCTAGTTCCAGAGTTTTTTCATTACCCCCAAAGGAAAACCCACGCGCCTTCGCAGTCATTCCCTATTCTCACCCCTCCCCACCCCAGCTCCTGGCAACTACCAATTTGCTTTCAGTTTCTAAGAATTTGCCTATTCTGTGTGTTTCATACAGTGTGGAATCGTATAAAATTTGTGCTTTTGTATCTGGCTTATTTCACTTAGCATAATGATTTCAAGGTCCCTCCTTATCAGAACATATATCAACACTTCATTCCCTTTAATGGCCAAAGAACATTCCACCAGAGGGTGTACCCTTTTTTTTATCGCTCCCTTCACGAGCTGATAGACGCGCGGATTAATTCCACTCTTTGGGTATTATGAATAATGCTTCTGTGAACATGTGCGTGCAGGTTTTTTCATGGACATATGGTCTCAGTGTGGTGGGCGCTGGAGCTGGTGAGAGGTGTGTGGAGTCCCTGAGTGGCTGAACCGTGCCAAGGCCGTGTGTCTCTCTGTCCCTCCCAGGCCAGTCCCGGGCAAGTCCTGTGTGCTCCATTTCTTTTTATTTATTTATTTGTAATTTTATTTTAATTTTTGCTTATTGATTTCAGCGAGGGAGTATGGGAAGAGAGAGAAAGAGAAAGGAAGGAACATAGAGCTGTTCCTGTGTGTTCCCTGACCGGGGATCAATCCATTTCTTTTAAATGGCCCAGGGAGGCAGGGTCTGTTCTTATTCCCCTTTTATAGGTGAGACTATTAAGATTCAATGAGATTAAGTCAGTCCCACAGCTAGAAAGCGGCAGATCCCAGCTGGGTCCGGCTCCACGCCGGCAGCAGGCCCCCTGCCCTGGGTAGACCAGGTGACTACAGTGGCCTTGCTGGGCGGGGCCTGGAGGCTGAGGAGCGCTGTAGGCGGACAGCGGCAGTGAGCTGCAAGGAGCGGGGTGTGGGGTGAGGGGAGATGCTTCGGAGGCAGCGTCCGTGGGGCCTGGTGTATAGATACGACCTAGGAAGAGTACTGGACTTGGAGTTGTGAGAGTGGTTTGGGTTCTTGGCACGGCCTGTGTGATCTTGGACTGATCTTGTCTCCTTGAAGCCTCAGGTGCCTCATCTGGAGCCTGGGGCTCTTTCCCCGCCTCCTGCCCCCCTCAAGGCTGATGTGAGTGGTGGGGGGTGGGGGAGGAGGTAGAGGGAGGGGCGAAGAGGAGAAAGAGTGGGGAGACCAGGACCTGTTCAACTGCGGAGCTGACAATCTGGAAGGCAGGGGGGCACATGCAGCAGGGGCAGGCAGGTTGTGGGGGTTGGGAGCCAGCGGATTTGGGAGGACATCACTGCCCCTTTAGGGAAGCTCTGAACCCTGTGAAAGCTCCTATGCAGGGGCTAATGAATGAGCTGGTTCTAGTCCAGAGACTATTGATTTTTCCTAGTATTTGAATCTCGGCTTTTGTTTCTGGGAAGAGTGTGGTATTGGCCTGCGCTCAGCCCAGCAGCCGCCCCCAGCACAGCGCTCCCTCATTGTGGCCAGGCATCACCTTCACACCAGCACGGCCTTCCTGGGTCCCCGAGGTCACTGGGGTGGCCTCTCCTATCTGGGCTGGTCTTTGTTCAAGTGTCAGGGCTGACCGTCCCCTTTATCACTGATGTGCAGCTTGCCTGGGCTTTGTGAGAAGCTTGTCATTGCCAGTTAGAAAATAGAGACAGAAAGCTCCCCTTTGGAGTTGGTGTTGCAATGACTTGCTCTTGTTCTGACTCCAGTATTCTGCTTGGTTGTCATGAATCAGTCACATTTTTTTTTTTTTAAGTGTGACAAGCACATTTGTCTTTCATATGAGAAGCTAGGCTTATGGAATGCAAGTTAGATTTTTTTCTTAGACCCCAGTTAGAGAGCAATCTGATATGTCCTCCTTTGTTCTGACTATGAGGACATAAGGGGACAGAGGTGTGACAGCCTTCCTGTATGTGTTTCTGCTCTCTTGCCTCCAGGCAGCAGCTGTTGGGTGGGGGCTGTATTTATCAATGTATATCATGAAGTACAGTCACTGTTCATTTATAAAATGGGTCAGGCCGATTCAGAAGAGAAAGGCGCTCATCCATACTGTTCACTTGGCAGGTGTTAAAACTGAGGCTCAGAGAAGGGAAGCGGCTTACCCAAGACCACACAGCTTAGCCACAGTCGGAGCCCAGCTGCCTGGTTCTCCCAGACACTAAAGTTCCAATTGTGAGCACGCAGGTTGCTCTGGGAGCATGCCTATCTCTGCCCTGTTTCTGATGGATGTGGAATTGGTTTTCTGAGCGATGAATTCTGTCTGACGTGTGCCTGGTGATCTGCTCACCAGAGAAGGGAAGACGTTCATTCCTTTTGGGCAAGAGTTGGAAGTGTCTGTTGGATCCTGGCATCTCTCTTGCTTTTGGCCATCTGAGGGAGGCTGACCGTGCCTGGAGCCTGGAAGTGCTGGCGCCAGATGGCTCCCACCTGCTACGCCCCCCCCCCCCAGCCCATTTCCTTGCACTTATAGCCAATAGGGAAATCAACCTAGTAACTGAAGGACCTTATGATTGGCAAACGGGGAGGCTGAGTTTGGGAGGTGGTCTGGGGATAAACGGGTGGGAGGTTTCCTCCTATAACAAAACTTGCTGATACAACGGTGAAAGTCATTGTCTTACTCATCCTCATCCGAGATAAGTCACACAATGGGTGATATGGGGTGCCGAGTCGTCCTTCTCACACCCCCCCACCCCCACCCCCCGTGAGAACACAGTGAGATGAACTTTGTGTGGGCTGGTCGGTTAAAAGAAAAACACAAGAAGCCATGGGTTGGAAGCAACCTAAATGTGAAGCGGTAGGGGGTTGCGGAAACCATGGACGACGCAGTCCTCGAAGGCGCTTTGAGAGACTGCTTCAAGACATGGGAAAATTCTTGTGATGGAAGACATTTAAAGATGTGGGCTACAAACTGACATAAGGGATAAACCCGAGCGGGTAAAATGATCAACCAGTCAAACTCAAACATGCATTTCCTATGGATCTGTGAGTGCACTAAGGTGCGGTGTTTTTTTTTTTTTTTTTGTATTTTTCTGAAGCTGGAAATGGGGAGAGACAGTCAGACAGACTCCCGCATGCGCCCGACCAGGATCCACCAGGCACGCCCACCAGGGGGCGATGCTCTGCCCCTCGGGGCACTTTGTTGCGACCAGAGCCACTCTAGCGCCTGGGGCAGAGGCCAAGGAGCCATCCCCAGCGCCCGGGCCATCTTTGCTCCTCGCTGAGGGAGGGGAAGAGAGAGACAGAGAGGAAGGAGAGGGGGAGGGGTGGAGAAGCAGATGGGCACTTCTCCTGTGTGCCCTGGCCGGGAATCGAACCCGGGACTTCTGCACGCCAGGCCGATGCTCTACCACTGAGCCAACCGGCCAGGGCAGGTGCGGTGTTTTAAAGGCAGGTTAGGCAGGCCTGGGCAAAGGCTGCCTGAGCTCTGCCACAAAATTCCCGTGTGCCCTTTGCAAGCGCAGGCTTCTCACCTGGGCTGTGGGAGTAATATGCCAGCTCTGGGTTGTTGTGAGAATGAAATGAGATATACGGGCCTTCAAGGATAGGGCTCTGTGCCTCCAGTCTTGACCTCCGCACTTGAGCCCCCGGTGGCTTTGTGGTCAGACTCGGCCATGCTGCCTGCTGCTCCAAGCCCATCCAAGCCCCCAGTTCCTCTGGATTCTGGATACACGCACTGTGTGTGTGTCATGCTACATTTCTTGCAGTTCCTCCTGTGTGATGTGCCCTGTCCTGCCCCCAGGCCCTTACCCATGCTGCAGTAACTTGATTTTTTTGCCTCCCTAAATAGAATGCGTTCCCCAAGGGCACCATGCCCCAGGACCTGATACCCAGTAGGTGCTTGGTAAATGTTTGTCGAATGTATGGAAGGGGCAAGACTTGAGTTGGGCCTTTAAACAAAAAGTGGAACTTGGTGAGCAGGGTGAGAGCATCGTTTCAGGAGGCAGGCGGGGCAGAGGACAGAGGTGGACACTACGGCCTGTTCGGGGACCGGACACACTGGGCACAGCAGAGGTGAACATGGGCATAGCCTGCCTTTCAGCGGCACAGTCACCTGGGAGTCACATACGTTATAAAACATTTGATCTGTAAGGTTTGATCAGTGAGTGTTGCTACTTTTAGTGGCTGGGGGCTTCTTCCTGAGAGACCTGTCCGGAGCAGGCCTGTGTGCTTATTTGTGCGTGTGGACCAGGCTGCCGGCCCTGTGCCGGTGTCAGACGGGAGCTGGACGTGGAGGTGGGAGGTGGCCTGGCTTCTGTGTCTACCTCACCACGTACAGGGCTGGCGGGCTTGAGTGGAGTGATGTCAGAAAGGAAAGTAATGCTTAGCAGAGGTCCAGAACACTGCCTTACACACAGGATGTTCCTCTGGTTCTTCCAGCAGGGGTGCCACCGGGAATGTGGCAGGCTGCACGTGGATGGTTGGTGTTACTGAGGCAGGAGGGAGTCCTGGGGACTCCGGTGACTCGGAGAACACGCCCTGTTTGAAGGGGAGTGCTCCCCGCCACCATTTTTTAAAAACCCTCCTCCCAGTTTTATTGAGAAATTATTGCCATACATCACAATATGTTTATAGCATGATGGTTTGATTTACATGTTTACATATCTCGTGAAAGGATTACCACAGTAGGTCCCGCTAAAATATACATAACGTTTACCGTTTCAGCCATTTTTAAAGTGTGTAATTTAGTGGCACTGATGTCCGTCTGTCCACGGTGCTGCACACCTGTCACCACTACCCATTCAGGCACTGCTCTTCGTGCTTGACAGATTCCAACTCATTTGATCCTGCTCACTGCAACCCGACGAGGTACTCCGACTTTTAACGCTTGTTACAGAGTTGAGGGCTCCGAGGTGCAGACGGGTTAAGTAACTCATCCAAAGGCCACGTACCTAGTTAGTGTTGGAGCTGGGACTCGAACTCCAGGGAGCCCAGTGTGGGCAGTCATTCTGATTTGTAAGAAAAGCTAGAAATAGAGAGTGTTTAATGTTAATTTCCTGCTTTATGGGAGTTGATGCTTCCTGCTCCTTCTCTCTCGCTATCTCTCTCTTTCTTTACTCTCTGTCTAAAAAAATGAATAAATAAAAAAAATTAAGAAATTCATCAAATTAACCAAGCAAATGCTGTGGGGGCCAGATGACACCCATCTCACAGCAGGGTGGACAGAGCTGTCACAGTGACTCGGCCGACCCCCACCCTGCCTGTCTCCAGATTCCGGGACTAATGTACGCGAACGTCTGTTGTCCCTGTGGAACCTGCGGAGAGCGGTAGGACTGTCAGACATGGGGTTAGTAGTAATAGCAATTATAGCTAATGTATCTACCGAGAGCTGCCTGTTCTGAGCAGTTTCATTCTCATGAGAGCCCTCCAAGGTCAAGATATTGTTAATCTCCTTTTGCAGATGAGGAAACTGAGGCACAGAGAGGTTAGATACCTTGTCTGAGGTTGCACAGCAATTTGGGGGTTGTGGAATCAGGATTAGGACCCAGGCGGTTGGGCTCCAGAGTGGAGCTCGGTCCACGGTCCTTCCTGTTTTCATTTGGGCCCAACTTTGAGGAATCCCAGGGAAGGGTAAGTGACAAGCGTCTGCTGAGCCCTGATGGTGACCCTGTGCCAGGCGCTCTCTCTCACTTTATTTCACTTAACCGTCACACCAACCCTGAGGCGGTGGGATTTCTTAGTGACCTGCCGAGATCACATGGGGAGGGAGTGGCAAAGCAGGGTTTTAACTTGGGTTTGAAGGACTGCAGAGCCCACAGCGTGCTCTTTTTCACATGGGAAGGTGCTCATGAACCGATTTTCAGTTTTTAAAAAGATAGCTGCTTAAGGAGAGCGCCCGGAAAACTAATAAGGAGGAGTTAGGGCAGCTCTGTCGAAGTGACTGAGCTATACCAGTTTGCTTCGCGTGTGCATTTAGGGGACTGTCGGGGGGTCACGTGAGTCTAGGTCTAAAGCTACTTGGGGGCGTGGGGTAGAGAGTGTTGACGTGGGCGTTCCTGGGGTGAGTGCCCTGCCGCCCTGGCCCAGGTTTGCAGCTCATTCCTTTCTTTGTGAATGCCCTGCCGGTAGCAGCCTTGCTGATCTGCTGGTTCTGAGCCACACCCTCGAAGTGGTGCTGATTGAATTAACCACAGCCCAAGGTGGTGTTCTCAAGGTTGGCATCCGGGAGGTTTTGTCAGAAGGTCTAGCCAACCAAGATGTTGACTGCCACTCCTGTCATTCAGCCGATTCCCCTGAGCACCTGCTCTGTGCCAAGCCCTGTGCCGGGTGTCGGGAGTAAGAGTGGAATGCACTATCCCTGTAGTCAAGGACCCCCTGATCTAGTGGGGTTCCATCTGCGATGCAACCTGTAGGGAGATAGGTCCTGCGGCGAGCAGGACATGGGCGGGTGGGGACATGGGAGGGGAGAGGTGCACCCGGAGGGGGCCTTGGGGACAGAGCCTTCGGAGTGAGCCCCTTGAGTGAGTGAGTGTCCAGGGGTCTCACCCCGGCACCCAGCTCAAGGTCTGTACACAAGGGTTGCCGAGGATGCATTTCCAGGTTGCATTCAAGATGGAAGCCCAGTGAGGCAGAAGGTTAGTGATAAGTGACACCAAACTCCATTTGCGCCCATGTTTGCCTACAGGCCACTTTAATTTCTTTTAAACACATGGAATAGGCATCTGGTTCTAGGAGGACCATGAATCTGGTGGCCATTAGCTGTGGACAGCAGGCCTGGAGCTCAGCGGCGTGCAGGGTTCTGAACTCAAGGCCACCATTCTATTGTAGTCGGAAGCCTGGTTCCTGCTGGTACTTGGTACTCAGTACTCAGTACTCAGGACTGGGTACCTGGTAGACACTTGCCAGCTGCTTCACAGCTGAGTGGATGGGCGCCAGGACCTGTGGGAGAGGCAGGGAGCTGAGGCTGGGAGCTGCCCGGAAGTGCTCAGTAAATACTCCCTAATCATTTCCTGGCAAGCCCTGTGGTATGCCCAGGAGAGCCCTGGCTGGCGTGGGGGAGGGGCTAGTCATTCCGGCGGCTTGACCTCCTGCCCTCTGGCTCTCTGGGAGCCGGGGTGTTGGCACCAACCTGCGGGGCGGAGGCGGCAGGGACAGCGGCAGTGGGTAAATACGCGCAGCGAGGGGAGCCTGTTGCCAGGCAGCCTCTGGACTTAGCGAGCTAAACAGAAGCATGTGACGCACCCTGCGCCACCCAGGGACTCCGGGAGCTGGGGGCCTGCCTGGGGCACACACCCAGAGCCCTCCTACCACGCTCTCCTCAAAGACTGGGCTGCCTGAAGTGGGTGCTGAGGGCCCTGCCCTGCCCCCGTCTCTGGGACCTTTGATTAGGGTATTTCTGTGCATGCAGGTGACCCTGAGCCAGGAGCCTGGGAGTTGGTCCTGCCGAAGCTGAGCTGACTGGGCAAGTGGGTTCTGGAATGTTCTGGGGTAGCCAGAGTGTCCATGTGTCCAGGCAAAGGGGATTGTGTAGGTCTTGAAGGATCCATTTGATTTTCAAAAATGCAGTGTATTTCCATGTTAACAGGTGGTGGTGGTAGAGGGGGTTGGCTTAGAGAGTGGGGATGCTCTTTGTTCCTGGGCTGTTGTGGGACCATCTCCCTCCTGTCCCTTTCCTTCTTAGGCTCAGTTAGAGTCCCCTGGGGCCTTGAGGACACTTGTGGATCTATCTTCTAGTGGGGGGGGGATGCAGATAAAGGGGTATTGTGGTCAAGAAGGTGTGGAGAACTTTGGGCTAATCAAAACCAAACAGGTGTCTCTCTTGCAGGGCTTCTAAGAACCTTCAGTTTGCTTCTGACTCTTTAGGAGGGTGAAGGTTGCATAAAGACCCAGATTTTTGTTTTATCTCATATCTGTCTGTTTCTCTTTTTAGAACTAGTGTTTTCAGGAGCCTGATGCAGGAAATTTATTCATTCATTCAACAACTACCCATCGAGTACCTATTATGTATGTGCCAGTGAGCATTCTGGATGCTTGGGATACATTCAGTGGCCACTTCAGACCAAGAGACCTCCCTACTGTGGAGGAACTAGCATTCTTGCAGAAGCGATGAACTGACCTTTACGGAGCACCTGCTGGGTGGCAGGCATGCAAGTGATCATATGTTACCTGTTTAACCCTCACAACAGCCCGGTCAGGTAGATGGACCATTTTACAGATTAGGTTATTGAGGCTCGAAGGGGTAAAGTGACTTGCCCACTTTGGCTGAGTTGTGGGATTGTACCTTTGAATTGCAAGAGGAGCTGGTGACGTAAGGAACGCCTGGAAGAGACGTCAGGGAGTGTGGGAGGGAGGTTCCAGGCCTTGTTGCATTCCAGGCCTTGTGTCCCTTTATGAATGCCCGATGGAGAAACTTTTCTCAGGCTCGGAATCGTGCAGGGACGATGTGCTTCTTGAGAACATCTGGTTTGATGACGTTTCTCAACCAAAGAGCCTGTTTTTCTTTGGCTCTGGTTAAAGCACCTGAGAGCTAGATTTGTGCCCCATCTTGACACTTCTGCAGAAAGGGGCCACATAGCACACATTTCTAGTGTGATCTTACCCTCGGCTCTGTTATTTCCCCTACACTTACTTTCTCTTGGCCTGATTCCCTTGACCGTTTATTTTACTCTTTTGTGTTGTTTGTATTATTCTAAGTCACCGTAAATACTTTGGGGGTGGAGCTGAGTATAACTAAATTTTAAAAATTGGCGGTTGGATGACTTGGGGAAGGTCCCCATCTCGTCTGTGGGGAGGGGAGGCAGGCTCCACGTTCTGTCTGCCACGCTCTGTGCCTTTCCGGATCAGGATCCACCAGGAGCCGGGTCTGCTTGCTTTTGCAGCCACCGTTTGGTGCAGGGGTCCCCAAACTTTTTACACAGGGGGCCAGTTCACTGTCCCTCAGACTGTTGGAGGGCTGGACTATAAAAAAAAAACTATGAACAAATCCCTATGCACACTGCACATATCTTATTTTAAAGTAAAAAACAAAATGGGAACAAATACAATATTTAAAATAACAAGTAAATTTAAATCAACAAACTGATCAGTATTTCAACGGGAACTATGGGCCTGCTTTTGGCTAATGAGATGGTCAATGTCCAGTTCCATATTTGTCATTGCTAGCCGTAACAAGCTTCCAGAGCTGTGACGCGTGCGTCCCACGTTACCGGAAGTAGTACTGTACGTGACGTCGCGCTTTGTGGAGCTGCCACATACAGTACTCCAGGAGCACAGGATGCGGATGCTGACCACCTCTGAAAGAGGTGCCTCTTCTCACTGACCACCAGTGAAAGAGGTGCCCCTTCTGGAAGTGCAGCAGGGGCTGGATAAATGGCCTCAGGGGGCCACATGCGGCCCGCGGGCCGTAGTTTGGGGACCCCTGGTTTGGTGGGTCCCACGGGAAGCCAGGCTGGTTGGGTGGGAGGTCTTGAGTGGCTTGAACTGACCGGAATGTCACACATATGGCTGGGGGAAGGCTCCGGCTGGTGGAGTCCTGCTTGGTGAGGGCCGCTCAGCCTCTCCTTGCTGCTGCTGGTGCACCGACTGGCAAGTGGGGTGGGGGAGAGGCGAGCACTGCTCGCTCCCACAGCCTCTTCCATCCGTTATCCTCATGGCAACCCTGCGGAGAGGGAGGAGAGGAGCAGGTGGCGTCGATGAGGAAACTGAGGCCTGGAGACCTTACATGATCCTCCTACTCGGTGATTCCTGAGCCTGCACCCCAACAGAAAGCCAGGTGGCCCTGAGGAGAGCTCACGTGGAAACAGGGACCAGCTTAGGATTTGGACCATGGGGCTTGAGTCCTGGCCACAGCTGTGTGCAGGTGGGTAAGTCACCTTTCTAAAAGGGGCATCCCAATTCCTGCCTACCAGCCTCCCTGGATTGTTGCAGAAAAATGGAGAAGATGAGCATGGAAGTGTTTGTCTGGGGTTTGCCCCGGGCCTGTGCTGTGCTCCGTCAGCACTGTGCTGCAGCCGCTGTCAGTGGTGGTAATGATGGTGGTGGTGGGCATTTTTAGGAACATTCGCTTCTGTACCAGCCATTGTGGTAAACTCTGCATATCTGATCCTAATGAATGCGCAGAACAAGCAGATGAGTAGGGGCTAGTGTAGACCCCCTTATTTTAGTGAGAGAGAGAGAGAGAGAGAGAGAGAGAGAGAGAGAGAGAAGAGGCAGGAAGCGAGAGAGATGAGAAGCATCAACTCATAGTTGTGGCACTTCAGTTGTTCATTGATTACTTCTCATATGTGCCTCGACCAGGGCTCCAGCTCAGCCGGTGACCCCTTGCTCAAGTCAGTGACCTTGGGCTCAAGCCAGCGACCGTGGGGTCATGTCTATGATCCCACACTCAAGCCGGCAACCCTGTGCTCTAACCGGTGACCCTGTGCTCAAGCCAGCAACCCTGTGCTGAAGCCGGCAACCTCAGGGTCTCAAACCTGGGTCCTCAGCATCCCAGGCCAATGCTTATCTACTGTGCCACCACTGGTCAGGCTAGTATAGCCCCTTTTTACTGGTGCAAAAGGTGAAATAACTTGCTTTAAAAAGATTAATTTAATCAAGATCACAGAGCTCTGAAGTGGCAGAGCCAAATCTGAACCCAGGCAGCTGACCCTACAGCTGAACTTGTCTCCACTGTCATATAAGAAAGAGCAGAAGCCTGGGGCCTTTCTGGGTGATGGCAGTTCTGCACCAGTGGCGCAGCGGACATAACCGGCGCCCGGGCATGGCGCTTTATTGGCGCCCCCTCCCCTTCTAGTATGCTTTTCTTGTTTGTCTTGGAGACCATTTGGCGCCCTCTGTGAGTGGCGCCCGGGGCATGATAGACCCCCTTGCCCCCTCTCGCTGAGCTACGGCTCTGCACAGCAGTGTGGGAGGGAGGGGCAGTAAGGACCAGCGGGGCAGGGTGCGGCCAGGGAGCGGGCAGCAGAACCAGGCCAGGACTCAGCGGGGTAGCAGCCTGGGGTGGCGGAGCTCACCTCCCGGCTTCAGGTGGTTCACCCGTGAGATGGGGCTGTGATAATCGGCCTCATGGTGTTAAATGAAACGGGATGCACAGATGCTTGTATGTTGCTATCCAAATGTCTGGGATTTGTAAGTGACATTTTGCAAACTTGCAGAGCAGATGTAACTGAGTTAGAAGAGCTACCTCTGTTTTTTTTTTTTTTGAACCACCCTTTGCTGAGATGACTGGATCACTCCCAGTATGTGGCATTGGGTCATCTCCTGGCTGGGGCACAGTGTCTGCCATCCGCTGTCCAGCCCGGCTGAGCCAGCCATGGACCCCTGCTGAGCGTGGGCGGGCTCACCTGTGAGGCGGATACCCCCTACTCCCTTACCAGCGGATACCCCCTACTCCCTTACCAGCGTGCACCTTGTCTGTGCTCTTTTGGACCGTGGTTGACTCCTGGAAGTTTTGCAGTTTTAAAAGTACTTTGTAGAGCACTTTAGAAACGTAAGTTAGTCCCTGCACTGACAGGGAACAAAACCGAATGCACAAGTGATGGGTCTGAGAGGCCGGGTGGGGAGGTATGTCTGTGTGCCTGTGTGAACGTGATTTGTTTCTGATTTAAAAACGTTTATGCTTGGCCCTGGCCGGTTGGCTCAGTGGTAGAGCGTCAGCCTGGCGTGCAGAAGTCCTGGGTTCGATTCCCGGCCAGGGCACACAGGAGAAGCGCCCATCTGCTTCTCCACTCCTCTCCCTCTCCTTCCTCTCTGTCTCTCTCTTCCCCTCCTGCAGCCGAGGCTCCATTGGAGCAAAGATGGCCCTGGTGCTGGGGATGGCTCCTCGGCCTCTGCCCCAGGCGCTGGAGTGGCTCTGGTCGCAACAGAGCGACGCCCCGGAGGGGCAGAGCATCGCCCCCTGGTGGGTGTGCCTGGTGGATCGCGGTTGAACGCATGCGGGAGTCTGTCTGACTGTCTCTCCCCGTTTCCAGCTTCAGAAAAATACAAAAAAACAAAAACAAAACAAAACAAAAAACAAAAACGTTTATGCTTATTTATGTGAAACTCGGGCAGTAGAGAAAAGCCCAAAGTTGAAAATAAAAACCACCTCGATTCCTACGGCGTAGCTGCATCGTTGACTGTTTTAGTGTATATTTGTTCAGAGTCTTTAACTCTGTGTACGCGCAAAGGGTTTATAACTTTACATTCTGGAAACTGATCAGCACTTAACTTCTTCTCTTCGTTCATCTACTTTGTTGAGAATACGTTCTGCCAAGTGCTAGCAGAGCGCCAGGCGCAAGGTACACACCCTGGGATGTTGCTGGGGCTGGGGGCTGGCGACAGGGCGCCGTGAGTGGCACGAAGCCCTGGGCCTGCCTTCGGGAGCTGGGAGAAATCTAGAAAGTGAAGTCCCTGGGATGAGGGAGGGGTTCCCGGGTCCCGGGTCCCGGGCTCTGAGGTGGTACGGAGCCGTCTCTGTTCATCGTTTAGATCTTTTTTTTCTTACCATATGCAAGTAATGCTAATACTTTCAAATTAAATATAAGTATAAATTTGGAGACTGGAAACTGGCATGGGAGAAACTGGTTGAGTGAGAATAAGATCTGGAGTCACTGCCAGTGAGGGGCAGAGGCAGGGGCAGGGGGCTGGCAAGCAAACCCCTCGTTCTGAGGGGGGAATTGGACTTGAGCTCCGATTTGTAAGTGACGGCTCTTTCATTTCCTGCTTTGTTCTCTCCCAGGTACAAATTGACCGCAGTCTTCATTCATGCAAATAGCAGCAGGCCTGCCCAAGGAGGGTCAGATACTTGGAGGGTAACGCAGAGGCCTTCCTTTCCCCTCTCTCCAAGCGTCCTTGGAGAGAGAGAGAGAGAGAGAGAGAGAGAGAGAGAGAGAGAGTCTGTGTGTGTGTGTGTTGGGGGTGAGGAGGCCCCTGTCAGTGGGGCCTGTGGATAGCCTGCGCTAAGGCTGCTGGGAGTTTAAATTGCCCCTCCCGACCTCCAGGTTCTTTTCCTGCCTTTGGGACAACCTGTACTTAGTAGTGTGCAGGTGGCAGGGGGCAAGGGGCAGGCAGGCACTTTTGGCCTTTAGGAGGGCAGCTGGGAGGGCTCTGAGTGGAAGGGAACTGCCCCTCCTGGTTCACTCTCCCTCACCGGACCCCACAGGGCAGATGCACCCAGACAGGTGTCCTGACTCGAGACCTCTCACTTCATCTGTCTAGATTCTCTCGCCCCCAAACGAAACAAAACCCACCTCCTCTCTCTGAGCCCGAGAAGAATTAATTGTGTTGAGTGGACTGAGGAGGCTTCAGGAAGGCGCTCTGCTTGCTCCCTGTGGCTGACTGGTCAGCGAACTCACTTGCCCAAGTCTAGAAAGTAAAATATTCTGATCTGGGTGAAGGGGAGGAAAAGCGTTGTGATGGACATGTGCCAGGGTGCCAACAGCATGTCACCTGTTCCGAGGCTTTGCCCTGAGACTTAGGAACACTTCGTTTTTTTCCTGTCAGCTTTTCCTTCCTAATTACTTATCTTAATATACTATCTGAGAAATGTTAATTTGCTTTTAGAATTCAGCGTCTGAGCCCGCCCTGCCACCCTGCACACCGTTGAGAGATTAATGCAGTCCCTGAGAATTTATAGCCTGTGTTGTATACACAGCAGTGGACCTGGGTGGTGGTGATGTGTGCGACTGGTGACTGAAGTAGGACCATAAATTTTGCAGGAAAGAATTTGTTTTGGTACCATGTTCCATTTGCTTTGCATTGCATATTGTTAAAAAAAAGGGGGGGGGGGAGTATTTTTTGTTAAGGGAAAAGGAACTGTGTATTTAAGATAAGAAGTAGAATTCAGTGAAGTCAATAGTTGGATTTTGTTCTGCGGGTCTCAGAATGGCATGTATCTGAAATCACCCCGTTTCTGTACTGTTCCAATGTTTACACGAAAAACAGAAAATACAAAGTACAGGCAGGTCCTGAGATCCTGCTGAGATTGTGGTTTATTTATTTATTTTTTATTTTTATTTTTTAACAGACAGAGAGAATCAGAGAGAGGGATAGATAGGGACAAACAGACAGGAACGGAGAGAGATGAGAAGCATCAATTATCAGTTTTTCATTGCGACACCTTAGTTGTTCATTGATTGCTTTCTCATATGCGCCTTGACTGCGGGCCTTCAACAGACCAAATAACCCCTTGCTTGAGCCAGCAACCTTGGTGAGCTTTGCTCAAACCAGATGAGCCTGCGCTCAAGCTGGCGACTTCGGGGTCTCGAACCTGGGTCCTTCGCATCCCAGTTCGACACTCTATTCTCTGCGCCACCGCCTGGTCAGGTGAGATTGTAGTTTATGATAGGTGTTCTTTTGTTTTGCTGAGCAGAGTCTGGTGAAACTTCAGGAGGTTCTAGCCAGTGGTGATCCAAGGACAGTAAATACTTCTTTGTGGGGGAGGGCTTCATCCTGTGTTTTATTTGGTGACCATTAAATGATGGTGACATGTCAGAACCAATTATTCCAATGTGGAAGTGGCTGGGTTTGAGTCAGTTACCTCTGCGTGTGGCTAGATATTGCCTAGTTTTGGTGATTGTGGTGGAGGGCGTTGCCACGGAAAGTGGGGGTGCTCTTTGTTGCTCGCTGCTGCTGGACCATCTCTTGTCTCTCCCAACCCCTGGTTTGGGGGGCCCCCTTTCCTTCTTGGGACATTCGGAGTTCCCTGAGTCCTGAGAATTAGTGCACATCTGTCCCTGTTAAGCTTGTGTTTGGAGGTCCTGTGACTGAGTGTGGCGCAGTCTGGCTGCAGGGACCGCTCAGTGAGTACAGCCAGAACAGCCCAGGCGCCCGGGGTGGGTTAGCGGCAGAGGCAGGGGTTTCGGAAAAGCTTGGAGCATCTGGAAGTACCATTGACTCATTGGCTCTCGGTGCTGGATGTCCCTCCTCTTCTGCCCTTCTCTGGTGTAGATGTGCGAATGAGCTACTAACAGCTTGTTGGGGCCAGTGAAGGAAACACTACAGAAGCCAGGGGTTTGGACAGTTCACCTTTGGATCCTGTGACTTTATTTTGAGTGGCACGTGCCAGAGTTGAGTAGAAAAATCTCCAGTTAGAGATGGAAGGATCCCCCAAAGAGCAGGCGGCCCAGTGAGGATTTTATTTTAAAGAGAGGGTGGGAGATCTCACTTCTCTGTGGTCGGAGGGCAGGCTGGCCACACCCCTGAACCGGCTCAGGAGTTAGGTTTGCATGTGGGTCATTTCTAGTACAGTCATTGTGGAGGCCCCAGGGTTTGGGGCAGCAGGGGTGGGAACAAAGCCAACATGGGCATGTGCAAAGGACGAATGCATTGAGAATGGGCGGAAAGGTTTGGGCCACGGTGTAGATTAACATGCATTTGCTCCACCCACTCCCCCAAACACGCTACACCCTGAGCAAGAAAGCTGAGGAAGATGCTTCCATGTGCGTCTAGCACATTTAGCCTTTTGTTGTAATCTCCAGTGTTGTTGGGTTACATTTTTTTTTCATTGTTATTTTTATGGGTCTTTGTTTTGCTTTTGAATGGAAACTCTGGGGCGGATTTAATTTGTCAAGTGCTTAACAACATAGTATTTCCTTTTCTATCTAAAGGCAGCAAGTGATTCCTTCTGGCAAACTGTACTGCTCACAAAAGTTAGAGGATATTTCAAAAATTAACAGGTAGAGATAAAATATACCCGAATTTTTGTGAGCAGTATACTTAATAACTGTGGTTATCGAGCCAGGCTGCCTGGGTTCAAATTCCTGCTTTGCCACTTACCAGCTGTGTGACCTTGGCCAAGTTCCTTAAAGTCTCTGTGCCTCCGTTTCCTACTCTGTAAAATGGGAAGAGTATGAGAACCTTCTTTGTAAGATTGTGGTGGGGATTAGCTGTTAATCCGTGTGGAGGGTTTAGAGAACAGCAGGGCACGTGGGAGGTTCTGTGTGCGTGCGTGCGTGCGTGCGTGCTTTGACTTGAATAATGCTTTTTTTTGGGCTCTAAAGTAAGGAGTAGGGTAGGGGGTGACCTCAAGACAGAGTGACAGAGTCTTCTAGACCTTGGTTTTGGCTTCAGTCAGAGCTGCTCGCGTTCTTTCATTTATGGATTTTTGTTTTAGGAGGAAGAAAGGATTCTTTTGCAAGTGTGTGTGTGTGTGTGTGTGTGTGTGTGTGGTGAAATAAAGAAGTGTGGAAGTGGCTACACCCAAGGCCCCGTCCTGGGGCAGATGCAGGGGGCGTGGGTGAGGTGAGGGGCAGGTGGCGGGGTGGGCCCGCTAGATGTAACGGGGCCTGGGAGCGGGTGTGAGGGCCTGAGGTCACCTGGTACGAGATGGGCTCAGTATAGTGGGGAGAGCACTGGGGAAACGGTCCTGTCGATTTTGTCCACGTGGTGTGGACTGATGTACTCCCAAGGGGACCCGAGTTTGGAGGAGAAGTTCAGAGTTAGAAAACCGAGAGAAATGATTATTAAAAGCATAGACATGCAGTTTTCTTTAAGCTCAGTGGTTCCTGCCGGAGGTCAGCCCAACTTGACCAACAGCGTTCTTACCTTTGCCCGATTTTAAACCTGAGGGGCCTGCAGGTAGGTAATGCTCTTGCTTCCCCCTCCCTCGTTTCTTTCTTTTCCTTTCCATTCTAATAATCAGGAGGCATTTCCCTGATACGAAGGCCCATTCATTCCTTTGTATCATCACTTAGAGATCAGGAGCTGTCTTGCCAAGTGGAAAACCCATTCACAGGCCTGAATCTGTGGCTTTCTGAATCAGTTTTTCCTGGCACTTTGGACTTCATTCTTACTAAAGTGGGATTTAATGTTTCCAACCAGTTTTTCAACTGTGGCTTTATTAGATTAAAAAAATATATATGTATTTTTAGAAGGAGGGCCCAATGATTGGTCAAGTAGAATTCTGATTATTTGTGCCCTCCTAGGCCGTCTCTTCGGTTCAAAAAAATTTTTTTTTCAAAACCCAGCTCTAGCCCACCTCATCCAGCAGGCCACCCCCGCCCTGGTTCCCAGCCGTGCTCACGTTGCTTCCACACCGGTGTTAGTGACATTATTCCATCTCGAAGCTTCGATGTCTTGATCCCCGGCGAAACCGTTTTCTTATTGATGACCGGAACTACACTAAACATTTCTTCGTTGTTCCACCATGACCAGATTTCTCTCACTGTGTCTCTTAAGATCAAAGCAGTGGAGTACATTTTCTTGCATGTGTCACACGCAGTCCGTGCTGACGGGAACACGTGCCGGGGCCCATGCGGCCCTCCCGGTCGGGGACACTGCGCCCGCTGCCCCGTTGGCTGGCGAGCGCGCGTTGAACATTTGGTGGTAGCAGGGATGTGGACCGCTTGGTTTCACGCCTGAGCTGTGCTGTTATTTCATTCATCCTGAGTGGCATCTGAGCCAGGCTTCCCGGGAGCGTTTCCAGGTCCGCCAGACCCGGCAGAGGCGGGGATCCCGTCCCATTCAGCCGTGCTTTTGGAGCCCTGCGCAGAAGGCCTGACACACAGTGGGGAACCAGGAAGGGCCGAGTTGGCACTAGAAGGGAAAGCCAAGGTGTATTACATTTCTAGTTCTCCTAAGGGGCCTTTGGATTTCTCTCAGCAGTGCCGTCTGCCAGGGCCCGAGAGTGTAGCTGAAGGAGCGAGGTGCTGGGTCTCGTGGGTGGGCTGTGGCGTCTGGCTGAGGGGTTGGTACCTGGGATCGGGAGGCCCAGGAATCGAGTAGGCTCCCCGATCTAGGGTCAGTGTGGTGGGATAGGACCCACGCAGAGGCCGTTGGGGCTGTGGTAGGTGGCCTGGTCAGAGAGAAGTGGGCAGTGGATGTTGATTCTCAGCCTTAGAACTTAAAAAGAGACGACAGTTTGGGAAACTGGAGATTGCGTGCTCTGCCCAAAGGGGCAGCTGCCGGTCAGCTTTGTTGACGTGTGGAACTGGAGTCCTAGAAGGATCCAGATTTGTGGATGCCATATCTCTTCATTTTTAACTGTTGGCAACCAGTGCGACTATAAAATCATGCCTGCTGGCCTCGGAGGGGGAGGCGAGGCTGGCGCATGGGGCCACCAGGGGACACACACATGCCATGGAGTCAGATCAGGTGGGTGTTAGTCACCATCCAGATGGTCTGATTCCGGGATCGCCACGGAGGTGGACACGCCACGCAGAGCGGGAGGAGCAGATGCCAAAATATTGGCGCCGAGGGGGCGTGATGATGAAGGCCAAGGTCTTTGCCCACCATAGAGCCTTCTGTTCCTCGTCTCCTCCCCTCCCCCATGCCTTGGAGGGCTGACTCCTCACTACTCTCCCCTGCACAATTTCATATTTTCCACTCTGGCGTTCAAGGCCTCGCATGTGCGGTTTATGCTGGCTGTACTGTAAACAGTGCCTCCACTTGAACGTGTGGCCTCGACTTACCCCTCCAGTGTTCTCTTCCCCGGGTCCCTCCCGAGTTCCCAGGCTGCCGTGCCTCAGACTCTTGCGGCTCCGGGACACGCCCACGCTTTCCTCTCTCCTTGGCTTCACTCCGGGAATGCTCTGTCCCCCCACCCCAGTTTATGGGAATCCTACCCCCCACGCCTCCTTCAAAGGCTCTGCTCAAAGGGCGCCTTCTCCTTGAAGCTGCCCGCCCTCCCACTCTGTGAATTTGGAATAGATTGCATCTTTCTTAACCTCCATAGGACTTTCCCTCTATCTCCACCACCATCCTTGGGTCACGGTGGTTCCGAGGTGGATGATAAGGTCATTGTGGAAGGGTTCAGGTCTCGCTTATCGCTGTGTCCCCTCAGTGTTTGGCTCAGGGTAACAGGCAGCAGGGGTGTTACCGAGTTAGGCACCTCCTGTCGGGGCACGGCGAGCCGACCCCCAGGAAGAAGCTGCTCAGGATCTGCAGGGAGCACGGGGAAGGGGCCGATGGCTAGGACAGAGCGGGTGCGGGCCGCGGGGCAGGCTGGGCGGTACCCAGCACCGCACCTCGGAGGTGGGAGGGCTGTGTCCTGCGTGTCTTCTCCATGTGCTGGTGAGCCCTGGGACGGCCTGATGTGAATACTTGGATTTTAGGTCTGTCCTTGACACCTGCAAGAGGCTGGAGGCAGGGACGGAACAAAACAGACCGAAGTCCGTCCTTCCCCCAGCCGGCATGCCCCCCCAACTCCCCGGGCTTGTACCTTCTCCCTTTCCTGCTCACCAGGAGAGCTGCTCTAGAGCTCCTTGAGGTGGTGGGGCTGGGGTGGGCTGGGGTGGGGTGGGGTGGGGAGAGCCTCGGGGTGAGAGCAGGTGGGGGCCACCTCCCAGAATGAGAGAGGCAGTGTGGCGCAGGGAGAACTCCGTTCTGGAGAGTGCTGTGGAGAATTGGGTTCCAGTGTCTGATCTGCCTCTTTCAGCTGGGTGACTTTAAGCAAAAAATAAGTTCTTAACCTCTGAATTGATTTCCTCACCTGGTTTAAACAGTCGCTGGGGTCCTTTGGGGCCCTGACATCCCAGGACTCAGGGTTTGTTGGGTCGGGTGGTTGTCTAGGTTCATGAACCCCTTCATCCTTTCCTGTTCCCCAGTGACACCGAGCACACCCTGACCCAGCGCAGGGGTCATGCTGGGATGATTTAGAGCAGTGGTAGTCAACCTGGTCCCTACCGCCCACTAGTGAGCGTTCCAGCTTTCATGGTGGGCGGTAGCGGAGCAACCAAAGTACAAATAAAAAGATAGATTTAACTATAGTAAGTTGTTTTATAAAGATTTATTCTGCCAAACTTAGCGAAAATCCGACATAAAGTACTTGGTAAGTAATTATTATTATATGTTTTAACTTGCTATAACTCTGCTTTATAAATTTTATAAAGTAAAGTTACTTCCCTACTTTATAAATCATCATTACTGTGAAACTGGTGGGTGGTTAGAAAGTTTTTCTACTAACACGAGATACAAAAGTGGGCGGTAGGTACAAAAAGGTTGACTACCCCTGCTTTAGAGGAAAGACTAAAGGAATCCTTTTCAAGACTTGAGATGGGATTTATGACAATGCCCTATTTGGAAGAGCCTTTGGGAATTTCCTAGAGATATGACAGCCAGAAAGGGCAGAGGAGGGGCGAGATCCCAGGACAGAGAGGCCCCCCATAGAAGGGAGGGCCACCAGGCGTGATGTCCAACTTGGTCCTGACACAGAGGCGGTTAGAATTTCCATGTTGTTGATAGTAATGTGGAACTGAAACCCTCCTTTCTGCCCAAACATGGCAGATTGCTGAGAGATTTGGGACACAGGTCCTTGGGCTTCCCTTCCGTGCAGCTGGGAGGAGTAAGAGCCATTTCCCTGGTGGCTATTCCTAATGTGTTTTGCACTAGGGGTCTTCAGGTGATTGATTTCAGTGAGAGCCAGTGTTGCGGGTACCATTTTTCTTTTTCAGACCTGTTTGAGATTCTGTGGTTAGGTTTTGAAACTTGCTTGATGTGGCCCAGTTCCTTCCTGCTGGTGTGGTCTGTTACAGACCGGGTCTCGAGGGCTGGTGAAACGCCAAGTCCAAGGTGTTTCTTAGTTGGTCAGCAGGACTCAGGGATGGTCAGTGTGTGGGTGGCGGCTAGAGGCCAAGACCCCAGAGTGACCCCAGAGAAGGGCTGTGGTCCTGGAGGGGCATGCACCTTATGTGGTCTTACCTGGGAAGGAGGAAAAGCCTCGTATGTCCCCCGACTGACCAGACCTTCCACAGGAGGCCGTGTGCTCTGTTTCCAAGGGCAGTGGTCTGCTGAGCCTCTGGTTAGGGTGGCTCAGAATCTGTTGTGGAGCTGGGTTCTCTCAGATAGCAAAGGGGCAGACACCATTTGAGTCTGAATGGCTGTCAGGGGTCTGTTTGTGCTCTTGCTCCTGATTTCCTCCTGCACCATTGACCATCCTCCACCCTTGTCCCCTGAAGCCAGCAGTCTGTTACCTATCTCTGACTTACTAACAGTGACCTTGGGCAAGTTCTTTTTTCTTTTTTTTTTTTTTTTATTAAATGAGAGGAGGGGAGGTAGAGACAGATTCTTGCTAGCCCCCCGACCAGGATCCGCCCAGCAAGCCCACTAGGGAGTGATACTCTGCCCATCTGGGGTGTTGCTTTGTTGCTCAGCAACTGAGCTCTTCTTAGGGCCAGAGGTGGAGGCTACAGAGCCATCTTCAGTGCCTGGGGCCAACTCACTCCAGTTGAGCTATAGCTGAGGAAGGAGGGGAGAGAGAGAGAGAGAGAGAGAGAGAGAGAGAGAGAGAGAGGGGCTATAGGGGGGGAGGGGATGAAGAAGCAGGTGGGTGCTTCTCCCATGTGCCCTGACCGGAAATAGAAACTGGGACATTCACACGCCAGGCCAACACTCTACCACTGAACCAACTGGCCAGGGCCAGTTATTAGTTTCTCAACCTCAGTTTCTTCATCTGTACAAATGGGATGGATGAGACCTATATCATGAGTTTGTAAAAATGACATATGATTACACATATGATGCACCTGGCATGTTGCCTGAATAAGGTAGGTGTTTAAGAAATGGAGGTCCCTGCCTTCCTAATGTCCTTCTCAGCCCTCAGACACTGTTATTCACAGCCCTGTCCTGAGCATTTGGTGGCCATTCACTCAGGTGTATCCAGAGAGCAGGGCAACCAGGTAGGTGGTTCATTCATCCTCCAGGACAAGGGTATGAGCTCTGTGGGGCAGCCTGGTGCCCCTCCTGGCTGGGTGCTGCTTAGATCGCTGTCTGATCCCCAGAGCTGGGTTCAGGGGGCCTTTTGTGGCTCCAGGAGCAGTAACAGAAGCCTGAGATTAGGCATCACTCCATGTGGAGTTGTGGCTGTACCTTTGGTGTGGCCTTTGACTGTGGGCTGGTGGTCTTTGCAGACTGCGGCGCGGGGGCTGCCTACCCGCAGGGGAGGCTGCGGTATTGCCAGGTTTGTTACTTTTTCTTTCTTTTTTTTCCCCCCTGAGAGGCAGCAAGTATTTATTTTAGATAAAAAAGAATAATTATTCAGGAAGCACCGATTCAGGCAGAAGCTTAAATATTGTTTAGATTAGGAGACAAAGGCAAGGGGTTTTTATGAGCAATGAAAAAGGAACAATTACATCAATAGCAGGAAGGCATTTCTTTCGGTGCAGATAACATAACTTAGTGATGTTAATTCTAAACAGTGCTTTTAGAATTTCAAGCCAGTAGTCATATCTTGCTTGTTATTTAGGTTTGTTACTTTTTCTCCATAAAAGCTCTTCGGGGGGGGGGCTCTTAGGCGTCTAGCTCGTGTGCATCCCGGGTCCAGGCAGTGAGTTGAAACGAGAGAGGCTCCCCTAGTAGAAGCAGCAGCTCCCTAAGTTAGAGGTGTTTTTTCACAGTTGCCCGTGGCTTGCACATTAGACAGAAAGCCAAGGTCTTTGCTGCTGCGGAGTCCTGCAGCACAAGGCCTTCTTGGTTGATGTGTCCATGTCGTGTTTTTGAAAGAGGGATGGACACCAAGAAATGTTTCTCTTATGATGGAGAAATAGGTTTGAAGATGGACAGTGGCCTCGGAGGCGGGGGTTCTGGGAGTGGTCTTGGGGGTGCCCTGGGCCCCTGTCCCTCTCACACTGTCATCTCTCCTCATGGCCAGCCCAAGACTGTGGACCAGTGATGCCATAGCACCCAGTTCTTTATGAAAAACCAGACATCCGGGCTTTTAGTGTGAAATCTCTTTAATTGTCAAAGTTGGCTTAGACTTGTTCCAACACATTCTGTGGGGGAACCGAACTCACCTGGGAGCCAGGTTCAGCCCACATCCCACCGGTTCTCAGCCTTGTTGAGCTGGATCCGTAGTGGAGAAGGAATTGGAAACTAAGTTAGCTTAACGGGAAAATGGGAGGTAGTCTGGGAGTACATCTAAAGTGAGCAAGAAAATTGTAACTATGAATGTACGACTTCATGCCACGTTGTATGCTCTGTGACACAGGTTCGTCCCTGCGTTGGGCGGTGCCTTTGAGCCCAGCATTGGCGATGGGCCTGCTATGCGGGGGCCGGGCCCTCAGCTGAGACTGCGCGGCCCACACGCCCTGCCTCGCCGGGCTCTCTACCCAGGGCTGTCGTCTGCGGGCCGGTCTTCGTGGGTCAGGTGAACCTCACACCTGTGAGCGCAGCCTTATACATGTTGGTCTAATTACTTTTCCCTTTTCAGAGCCGTGAAACATAACTTTATTATTTTTTAAAAAAGAAAAAAAAAAGATCAAATGAATGCATGTACATAGTTGCATAAAATTCAGATGATCCCAGAGGATATAAAGAGGGAAAACTACTCTTGGCTGTTTCCTCTCTTCCCTTCCCAATTATTTTAACAAGAAGAATGCCTGACTACTTATGTGACCTCAGAAAATCTCTAACCTCTCTAAACCCAAGCTTCCTTATGTGTTATAGGATCAAAGTAAAACTCCAGGTCATGTTTTTTGTTAGTGAGGATTAAGTGAGGTGATATGAGATCCCCCAAGTCCTATGCACTTACCAGGGGTGCTTACAGACTTCTTTTTGAATGTTCAGGATTTCTTTGGCAGTCCCCTTTGTAATTATTTCATGGTTTGTGCTTGATAAACATACACGCTTAGCTGCATTAGAGAAAGAATAGACGTACTAAAGATGAGCAGTACTGTTTTCATCCTGAAGTTTTGCTCTGCCCTTCTTCCTCCCACACGGGCACTGAAAATTGCTTTCCGCGCCCTCGCGTCCCCCGGACTCGTGGAGATCTCTGAGGTCTGCCTCACAGTCAGACGGGAGGACATTTTTCTCTTAATTAGAAAAGGACATGGAATCTTGATTGTATGTTCTTTGGAGCCAGGGATAGAGACGATAGGATAAGAAGTCCTGCACATCCAAATGTGAAACAAACTAATTTGTAGGACTGTTTGATTTTTATCTGGACAGATGTTTTGCTTTTTATGGAGCTGGTTGGGAATAAGAGATGGGAACAGCGTTCTGTTAGGGTATTATTTTTGCTTTGGGTTTATGTTAGTTGGGATTAGCCTTAGCTGTATCACACACACACACACACACACACACACACACACACACACACACACACGATTAAGTAATTTAACAGAGGTGTAAGTGATATTAAATTTTATTACTCACTGATGTGAAAATAATTCAGAGGTAGCAGCCCAGGGCTCATAGGGCCCCAGGTGTCACCTGGCTCATAGGCGTCCATCTTCCTGTACATGGCTTCCACCCTCTGGGTCACCTTTTAGTCTAGGATGCTCCTGGAACTCCATCTCTTGTCTGGGCCATGTGCTGGCAGAAGGAAGAGAGACAAGAAACAAGGCACTTGTGTGCTGAATCAGCTCTCTTTAAGCTCTTTCCTGGAAATTCCAGGGAACACTGCTGCTTATGTTCATGGGTCCTAACTTAGTCACAAGCACACACCTAGCTGCAAAGGAAGCTGGGAGATGTAGCCTTAGCGCTGGGTGCAATATATAAAACTAAAACGAAGGGTCTTGTGCTGAGGAGGCAGAGGAGACTGGGTGTTACAGATGTGGGCAGCAAGCAGTGTTTTAAAGGACTTTGCAGACATTTGTAAACTGCCTTCCTACTCCTCTGCTCACCTCCAACCAAAGAACCACCCAGTTGTTCTGCACAGTGACCACTGTCTGTTAGAGTCCTGAAGGACAGTATCCTAATATGATATTTCTTTTTATCGATGCTGAAAGGAAGATGTAGGAAGCCTCTAAGAGTGGGGTCTAGAAGGTGAACCAACACGGGCAGGAGGCAAATTGTGTTGAGTTGTACTCGTGTCAGAAAACCTGGGTCAACTCTGGTCCTCCTCTGGGACGCAGTCAAGGCTCTCACCTCTCTGAGGTTTCCACATCAGTGAGGTGGGGGGGGGGGGGCGACGGCAGCCCTTTGCTGGGCTGCTGACTCGAGCCTGTGGGATCCCCCAGTGGACTCGGAAGCATGATGCAGTGATGAATACCCTCTTGGCCGGAGTGCTTCCAGCAGGCGTGTGGGAGGCAGCCGTCGTGTGGAAGGTGCTGTGGGGTCAAGGGAGACAGGGTCAAGTCTAGCCTGGGTCTGGCTCAGCGTGCTGACGGGGTGGGTCTGACTCGGGCGCTGCTCCTTGCAGCTGTATTGACAGATTTAGGCTGCAGGGACTGCAGGGCTGGAAACATGCGTCTGATCTTCCTTGTTGGTGCCCCGGTGCCTCTCACAGTGTGGTTCTCCCCCGGTCACAGGAGCATGGTTCCAGGGGTTATATATAAATATGCATAGTTGTTGTACAGTGTGGCTCCGAAAGGCCAGCTGCCAGCCCATGACTTCCCCTGCATCAGTGCTGGAGCTCAAGGGGACAGGGCATTTCAAGGGTTATTATGCTTATGCCCAGTCCTCTCCGGGTTGACGTTAGAACCTAGCCCCAGGTTAGAGGCGGTGTCCTGTGACTGTATCGTAGGGTTGTCAGGAGGGTGAACGCTCAGCTAGGTGCCTGGTGCTCTCTGTCAGGGCTCAGTCCGCGGCCACTGCCGCCGTTGTGTCCGGCTGGCCAGATCAGGCCTGGCGGCCGAGAGTGACTCAGTTCCTCAGCACATCTGTTCCTGCCTCCTGCCTGGATATATACCTCCTGGCCTGGTTCCTTTTTGTGTGACATTCTCATCCCTCATCTCTGGACTCTGATGTACCATCAATTTCAAAACATGAAATAAAATACGGAGAGGAAGGGCGAGAAGAGAAGCTGAGAAGCCCAGTCTGACGCTGATGGCTGAACCTCTCCAGGGGACTCCTCGGCTGGGCTGCAGGGGCTTCTTAAGCACTTTTTAGTTTGGCGTCTGATATGACTTTGTTTTTGACCCTCTCTTCGTCTACTTTGGCCTCTAATTAATTAACTAATTAATGAAGTCATTTAGCACACACAATTTAGTCAAAACCTGCTCTGTGTGAAACACTTATTCTGTGTTATGCTGGGGATATTGATGGAGTCAAAATAGACCAAATTTCGTGTCTCATAGAGCTTACAGTTGGTGAGAAGACAGGTAGCCTTCAGGGGTGTGAAAAGAAGTGACATAAGATAAGGGGATACAGTGTGATGGCAGACAAGGAAAGCCTCTCCAAGGGGCATAGGAAATGGCAAGTGCAAATGCCCTAAGGTAGGACGGATGGGCTTGTTTGTGGCATGGCAAGGAGGCAGGTGGTGGGGAGTGAAATGAGCTGGGGGAAGGAGAAGGAGGATTTGGACTGTTGAGCTTGAGATGCCTATTAGACATCTCCGTGGGGATGCTGAGCAGATGATTGAAACAGGAGCCTGGAGTTCAGAGGAGACACTGACGCTGGAATGATGAATTTGAGAGGCATCGGCTACATGAAGCCGTGGGACTGGAGGAGATCACCGTCGTGTTGGATTGGGGACGCTGGCCAGGTGATGCACGTGTCCTGTCTCGGCAACTGCTCAAGGGATACAAGTGCCTGTCTGCCTCGTTGGCCTTGGATGGCATCTGAGCAGAGTGACGAACAACCAGTCACTTGTCTCAGAATGAGGAGACAAGTAGCAGTGGAGAAGATGGTCACTGGTGACTCCATGGGCGAGGTCTGGCCTTGAGAGCGAGGTGGTGGGTAGGGCTAATGATGGTGGCCCTACTGAGGTTGGTCCCCAGGTACAGGCCATTTGACCCATACTAGCTAGCTGAATATTCAGCACATACTTTGCTTACCAAAAGACTCCTCTCCAAGGCAACTTGGGGCATGTAAGCAGCAGGGATTGGGCAGGACCTCTTAAGTCTGAACTCCAAGGTGCTGACACAGGTAACAGTCACCAAGTGCGGCCCTTCTCGCCTGGTCAGAAAGGAACTTGTAAATTTGGCCCATTTCTCCCTCTTCCTCTCCTTCAGCCCATCCTGTTGTGGTGCTAGATGTTGGCTTGGACCTTGCCGCTGGCCACCCCCTCAAGATGACATGTGAGAAGGATGTGCCCTGTTGGGAAGAACTTGGCTGTGCAGGCGAAGACTTGAGCTAGAAAAAGAACAAATGGTCATTCATTTGGTGCTTCCCATGAACCAGAGCTTTCTTTGTTTTTTTCTTTTTTCTTAAATGAAACTTTTAAGAAGGGAAGATTCCCAGGCATTGTATAGAATATAGGCCCCAATTTTACGTCATAGGATTGTTTTTTCTTGGGTTTCAGTTAAAGACTTAACTAACATAGGGATATAAAAACATAATATGGATAATCATAGCTGTTTCTGTTGTTGCATTAAAGGACCCCCGTGGTCCCCAGATTCCTATTGAGCCATCTTAGTTTTATTTGCATAACAAATGGTTAGAATACTGCCTGGTGTGTGTGTGTGTGTGTGTGTGTGTGTGTGTGTGTGTGTACACTGTAGAAATGCTTTGCATATATTAGCCCATTTAATCCTCATAGTGGCCCTAGGTGGAGTGAGGTATTATTGTTTTGTCCATTTTACAGATGAGGAACTAGGCACAGATGTTAAAGAAGGGTGCTCAACCAGCAAGTGGTAGAGCTGGGATTTGAACTGGGGCAGCCTGGCTCCAGGGTCCAGGCACTTAAGTGTTACACCAAGGCCTATTGTTTTATTTTTTTGTATTTTTCTGAAGCTGGAAACTGGGAGAGACAGTCAGACAGACTCCCGCATGTGCCCGACCGGGGTCCACCCGGCACGCCCACCAGGGCCAACGCTCTGCCCACCAGGGGGCGATGCTCTGTCCCTCCGGGGCGTCACTCTGCCGCGACCAGAGCCACTCTAGCGCCTGGGGCAGAGGCCAAGGAGCCATCCCCAGCGCCCAGGCCATCTTTGCTCCAATGGAGCCTTTGGCTGCGGGAGGGGAAGAGAGAGACAGAGAGGAAGGAGGGGGGGTGGAGAAGCAAATGGCGCTTCTCCTATGTGCCCTGGCCGGGAATCAAACCCAGGTCCCCCACACACCAGGCTGACAATCTACTGCTGAGCCAACCGGCCAGGGCCTAAGGCCTATTGGTTTTTCCACAAGTCTGCACTAAAGAATAATGGCGCTGGCCATCCCAACAGTTGTTGCTCTTTATATGCTGTATACCGCATTGTGTATCTCAGATGCACGCGTGAGAATCCTCAACCTTCCGTGGCATTCAAAGCCTGTTTTTCAGAGGAGGAAGTGAAGCCGTTAGGTAACTGCTCCAAGTCTGAGGCTGAGGAGCGCAGGCAGGATGCAAGCCCTGGTCTGTCGGGCTTCCCAGTCCTGCTGTTTTCTCAGCTCAGTGGACGTCCTGCGGGGCCGTGACGCTCCCCTGCCCTGCTGACCCCTGGTGCCTGGTTACCGCCTTTCAGATTCACTTTGTGGTCCATGGCACCGACTGGGCCACAGGATGGGACGGTGACCCATGTTTCTCCAGGCCTGAATCCGACAGGAAGCCAGCAAGGCTGGTGATCCAGCCCTGCCCCTCCACGTCCCTTACGCCATTTTATTAAGCCTGGGGTTTTCCTAATGCGTTTCCTAGTTCACGGCTCTCCTGTGCCTGTGTGAAGCGACCAGGCCGGTGCAGGCACACGGCAGCGAGCAAGCGTCCAGTTTCTGGTCAGCATCAGGACCGGTGGCCTCAAGTGAAGTGCCTGGGCCTGGTGAACTCTCGGGAAGGGTGGGGACCATCTGTGCTGTCCTGTAAAGGAAATTGTGGTTTCTTTCTTGTCTTTTTTTCCCTCTTTTCTTTTTTAGTTTATGGGAAAGAGCGACTTGTCTCTCAATCGAGTCTTTGTGGCGTTGTGTTACAGAGAGTCACAGAACATGTCCTATGTAAATGACTATGTGTCCTGATTCGAGCCTCAATGGGTGCCATTGTGTCATATTGCTATTATTGGCGATTGCAGGATACTGAATGATATTCTCATCAGGCTGAAAAAGTTCAGTGTTAGCGGCGAAACTTGGGGTTAATTATACCGCTCTGAATTAGAGCATAGAGTCAAGCCGCGGGGAGAGCAGGGCTCTTGCTTTCTCCCCCTCTGCCTCTCCAGCGCTGTGCTGGGGGTTTGATCACAGTATTGTTTAACCCAGGTTCTAAATTTGTCCTCACTGACATTTTTGCTGTGCATGAGTTGCTACCCCTCTGGGTGTTGGGAAACACAGGACCGATTTATAGGCGGTGTGTGTGTGTGTGTGTGTGTGTGTGTGTGTGGAGAAATGGTCTACTTAAATTAATAGTGCATTCTTCTTAGCCCATAGCTGGGGAGAAACAGCATGAAGATGGAAGTCTTCACAAAGAAAACTAGATAGAAGGTGACAGAGGACAATCTGACTTTGGGTGAAGGATATGCAACATAAATGAACGACAAGATAACCTGGACATGTTATCTTTGAATATATGTATCCTGATTTATTGATGTCGCCCCATTAAAAAAAATAAAATTATTAAAAAAAAAAAAAAGATGGAAGTCTTAGGGGAGCACCGGCCTCTAGGGAGGCCTCTTTAATTTAGCTCCGGTCTCCCCTGCCTTTGCCTGGATCGGCCGCTCTGATCCTGACTCACCTCTTTGAAGAAATGACACACTGACCTACATCCCGCTGAAGCAGATAGAAGAGCCTATCTCTGTTCTGCCCCTTCTTGGCATTGCTGACAGCCTCCGAGGGAATCTGTCTGAGGGCCGAGGCAGGCCCTCTCCGGTTTCACGCCATTGACTTTGGGGCCTTGTCCTGAGGGCGGCGGAGCTCAGCTCTTTTTGACTCATTCCCGGATTGTAAACTTCCCGTCTTCCTTTCGCTCACTTCTTTTGTCTATAAATTTCGTGTCAACTCGTATTGGGTCCAAAGCCATGTTACCTCCCCTTTATGGTTACATGGGCTGTGAGTATAATTATTATCAAAAGGAATCTTTGAAAGGTGACTTTTCCACAGTGGCCTCAAAATTGATTGTAAATATGCGTCATGACTTGGTGTAACCACTTCCCCGTCTTGGGATGTTTTGCTCTTCTAAGTCACATCAATATTGGCCGTGGGCCTGGGACAGATTCTTAGAGATGAGTTTACTGAGGGCGTGCACTTAAAAGCGGAGAGAGGATTTTAAACTCAGAGCTGTCTGCCTTCAAATCCGGTGTTCCTTCTGCTGTTGCTGGTTCCCCTGCCTTTCACCTGTTAGAACACCGGAGTCCCCCCCAGAGAGACGGGGCTCTGCTCTCCACGCGCGATCGGCTTCCCAGTCTGGCGGTCTGGGGTGAGATGGCCCTGGCCGTTTATTTTTTTCCATCTTCTTTTTAAAACTTGGCAATGATGAGCTGTTCCTTGGAGCAGCACCAGGGAGCCAGCTCTCATCCCGTTGTCATCGCCTGTACCTGGTAGAGCACAGGTTGTCATGCACAGCACATGCAGATGTCACGTGTTAAAGCATACCGCGCGGTCACAAAAATTGCATTGGGAAGAGTAACGCACGGTTGGGAGGCCATGCTGAATGTAGTCATTTAATCTGCCCGCCTCAGACCTCTGACCGTGTGCCTCCATTCCTATTTGGAAATGTCAGTTATCAGTTGGGGTCTGTGTAGTGTGGTATTTTCTCTGTTGATATTATAGAACTCTGGCTTTCTGAAGCAGAGCCCTGATGGAAAAGAAGGCAGTCTTTTCCAAACTGTGCATTCTCTCAACCTGGAGGGAGGAGGGGGCGGAAAGGGCTGTTTGGTCAGCCAGGCTGGGGAAAAGCTCCTTTCGAAGGACAGTTCCGGGGCCCTATAACCTCCTGAGGGCTCAGACATACACGGGGCCAGGAAGCCTGTGTGATCTGTGGCAGCCAGTTTGTCCCAGAGGACACCATTTGATAGCCTGTGGAACAAGCAGCATACGGAATGATGCTGAACTAAGGGTGAAGGTCGGGATTCCTAGCTTTTAAGCCTTGTGTGAAGGACCCCCTCCCTGCTGCCCCTTCTTCATTTTCTGTTTTTTCTGGCCTCTGGGAGTCCACATTAGCATCGTCTCTGCCTGGAGTGCCCTCTCCCTTACCTCCACGGGGCTGAATCCAACCCCTTTTACAAGGCTCATCTCAGGCTTCTTGATCCGCACACATCTCTCTGTGCCGCCAGCCTGGATTCCTCGCTGGTGATACAGTCATTGGTGTTGTGCATGGTTTTTGATGAACTCATCTCCTTGAAGACAAGACAGGTCTTCTGTCGTTGCTGCAGAACAGCTGTTACAGGGCCTGGCACATAGTAAGTGCTCAGTAAATGCTTGCTGAACGAATGTTCAGTGGAGGGAGGCCCTGACCACAGCTTTGGTGGTTGGCATGTCCCCACTACAATTTCTATGCTTGCTTCACCAGATGAAAACTCTGCCTTTTCCTCCATTCTGCTTCTGTTTTGTTTTTAATTTTAATATTTTATTGATTTAAGAGAGAGAGAGAGAGAGAGAGAGAGAGAGAAGTGGGGGAGCAGGAAGCATCAACTTGTAGTTGCTTATTGTATGCGCCTTGACCAGGCAAGCCCGGGATTCTGAACCAGCAACCTCATTGTTCCAGGTCAACTCTTTATCCACTGCGCCACCGTAGGCCAGGCTGCTTCTGTTTTTGTCTGACCAGTTACATGAAGGTTTCATCTGTAAGACTACCGATAGTCTTCCCGCTTTTGAGCACTTACTATGTGCTAAGTGCTTTATGTGTACTATCTCTTTAGTCCTCACCTCTACCCAGTGAGTTAGGTTTTGTTGTTTAGGCAGTGTCAAAAACTGTGGCCCCGTGAAGTTGGAAGAACAGCTCAAGCAAGGTCACGTAGTAAATGGCGGTGCTGGGGGAAAACTCAGGTCTAACGCCAGGGGCATCACACCACAGAGCTGTGTTGCTTTTTGCTGAATACAACCAACACTGTGGGGTGTGTGTGTGTGTATGTGCCTTACTGACTTACTGAATCGATCCTGGAAACCTTTCTCCTTCTCCTGCCCTCTTCTCTTTCTGAAGAACACCCTTGAACACCGTTTCTGTGCCTCTCCCAGGCAGGGTCTCTGTGGGTTTAAATGTGGCTGATTTACGCAGCTGTACAAGTTCTCCTAGTTCTGCCTTTTCTCTCACCCTTCTTAGTTTTGTAGCTTCATTGAGGCTGTTTGGAGGCTGAAGGGTTCCCAGTGTCAAGTTTGACATGAACGGTTAAGTGTTTTCCCTGGTCAGCCCTTTTCCCTTTCTTGGTATCGCCGATACATCCTGTCCCGGACGGAGCCTTTCCAAGCTCGAAGTTTCAGATTTGTTTTCTTTGGAGAAAAACTGCAGGTAGGTATTGCTCCTTACGGAAGTTTCCAGAGAGCACAGGCTTTGCTAAACAGCACAGCACCAGAAACTCTATCACGAAACCCCCAAGATGCTGTGCGGGCATGTGTGTACATGTGTGTGTGCACGCCCGGGGAGATGTAAACATTTATGGCAAATAAAAGACATTCTTACCCCAGAGCCAAAATTTGGAATAGTCTATATATACACAACTTTGACAGTAATTCCATGTGTTTTATTCATCTTGATTTTTCCCCAGCCTCCACAACATAATTAATTAAAATTTATTTTTCAATGCTGGTTGGTGGCTCAGTGCATAGTGTGTCAACCCGGCATGTGGACGTCCCGGGTTCGAGTTCTGGTCAGGGCACACAGCAGAAGCAACCCTCTGCTCCTCCCTCTTCTCTCTTTCTTCCCCTCCTGCAGCCAATGGCTTGATTGGTTCGAGTGTGGCCCCGGGTGGTGAGGATAGTTGCATTGGAGGGCATCAGCCTTAGGTGCTAAAAAGAGCTTGGTACTTGAGCATTGGCCCCAGATTGAGTTGCTGGGTAGATCCAGGTCTGGGTGTATGCAGGAGTCTGCCTCACTATCTCCCCTCCTCTCATCTAAAAAAATATTAAAAAATGAAAAAAAAATTTTCAAGGACAATTGATATGCCATTTTACAACATAGTGATTAGCCACGGATCTGTTTCCTATACCGCTACCATCAACAGGGGAGATGTTTCCAAAGTGCAGATCTGATCCTGTTATCCTGCTGCTAGAAACCCTTCTTTGGCCCTTTGGAGGCCTCTGGGTGATTGGATGTTGGCTGTTCACCTTTCCCACATCTGTCCTTCACCCCTGTTTGCTCCAGCCGTGGCGAGCTCCATGTGCCCGCATGTGTCTGGGTTTCTCTTTCCTCCCTGGGGGGCTGTGCACTCACTCTTCCCTCCACCAGGCTGGTTCCTGTTGGCCGCTGCGGGAAATCAGTGCCCAGTCACAGCCCTCACAGAGCCTTCCTGCTGTTGGAGCATTCAGCTCACTGTGTTGTTTCCTTTCTCTGTTTCTCTCTCACCTGGACCATTCCCATCTTTCTGTCTTCGTCTGTGTGCCTCCCAGCTCAGTGCCTGGCACACAGGAGGAGCTGGCCGCTGAATGAAGGATTAGTCAGACGTGTTTATTTCCTGTGAAAACGCAGGGAGGCGGGACTCCGACCATCGAGCATTCCCAGGTTTGCTGAATGATGATGATACATGCTACCATTGATCACGTGCCTCCTGTGTGCACTCCGTGTGCTTTCTGTGGGTTGTTGTTCTCGGAGGACTCCCGTGTGCACACACTGTTGCATGTATTACTAACTCCGTCTCTAAAAGCAAGACAGACACTAGGGCTCTGTTTTGGTTTCTTGGGTAAGAAGTCTGCTCTAGAATAAACCAGGGCTTCTGAGCACTTTGAGGTATTTTCTGGATTAAAAAAAAAAGAAGTTTATTTACTTATTTTGAGAGAGGCAGGGAGAGAGAGAGAGAGAGAGAGGGAGGGAGGGAGGGAGGGAGGGAAAGAGGAAAAGAGGAAAAGAGAGAGGGAGAGAGACAGGAACATCGCCCTAACCGGGGATCAAACCCGCACCCTCTGTGCTTCCAGACAAATCTCCAACCAACCAGGCTATCCAGCCAGGTCAGATACTTTCTGGATTATAAAGTTTAAAGGCATCACCACTGAGACTCGGAAATATTGTGATAATATTTCGAACAGAATTTTAGGTAGTTGGGTCCAGATTGGTTGCCAGTTGCCAAACTCCTGAGTGATGAGAGAGAGAGAGAGAGAGAGAGAGAGAGAGAGAGAGAGAAAGAGAGAGAGAGAAGGGTTTTCCCTTCTCGAGCAGTTTTCAGTTCTGTGAAGGCCAAGTTGGACTTGTTTATTGAATCAATAAAGATACTATCTCTTTGAATAGTTCAGAATCTCCTCTCCCTGTTAGACTGAGGTCACCTTTTGTGAGGGACCAGGGCTGCTGGATGGCTTGTGCGGAGAGGGGGGGTTATGTAAAAGGGGTCTCTTCTGTGTCTTCTTGGTCATATGAATTTTATTGGCCCAGTAGGACATGACTGAGGTTCTGAATAGTCAAAGAAAACATCTCTCTTATGTTTTGCTCATGAATAGAACACTCTGTGTCCTGAATTTTGCTCCGCTGGGGCCGGCACGTGGTGTATTTTCCTGATGTTTGAACCAATAAGCTTTCTCATTTTGGGGCAATCCAGGTAAAGCTCTGCTGGTGCTTCTGTGTGGCAAGGAAAGTGTATCTTTTATCTCTTTGTCTCTTTTCCTTCTGTCCCTGAGTTTGAAAAGTATATTTTGAGTTACATGATTGTTCCTAGCATATTTACTAGAAATTAATGTTCTGCCAATGATCAGAAGTTTCTTCCTATCTGCCTTTCTCCAAAATCAAAACAGGGCCGAGGCCTGGGGCCAGGGGGAGCTTAGAAGCAGAGGGAAGAAATTCAGAACATTGGAGACATTTATAAGAATGAATCAATCAATGGCCCTGGGCTCTGACTCTCTGTGTTTGTTGGGTGTGTGCGTGTGTCTGTGTGTGTGTTCGTGTGTGTGTGTTGAGGGGCGGGTGTGGGGAAGGGTAGAAGGACAGAGAGGAACATTGATTGATTGATTGACTAGGTGGTGGCGCAGAGGAGGAGACGCAGATTGATTGCACAGAGTGGAACAGGGCTTCCTGAAACATGGGATCCAAAGACACATCCTAGAGAACCATGTTCGAATGAGGCTGAAGGGCTCATAAAGGATTCTCCTTTTATTTGTGACTCTGTTAATATGAAGTCTTAAAACACTGTAGAATGCAGCTGGGTAGATTGCCTTAGGAAAAAGAATAAACCCTTACAGAGCAAGCATTGACCTGTGAGGTCTTCTGGAACCTGGTCCGAGTGCAGACAAGGGTCTTCATAGTCTCTGATCAGCTCCCTTTTAGTTGGAGACCTTCTCTTCTAGCCTGGTACTCATCAACAGGGGCACATTTAGTTTGAGGTCCTTTTCTCTTTGGGAAGAACAGGATCGTTCTCCTCCAATCAGACAGACCTAGGCAGGGCCCCCGAGGGACCAGCGCCTCTTGTCTAGAAGACGGTGGGAGCCAAGGGTTGGCGAGTGAGTTCAGGAAAAGCAGCGTTTCTTGTCTTGAGCGTCAGTGCAGGGTTCAATTGACTAGAACAAGTGCCACCTGTATGATACTGGGGGCGGTCACAGCGGAATAGGGAAGGAAATGGTTGAATAATTCTTCTTTTTCCCCTTTCTTGAGCCACCCTCCCCTCCCCCCCTGCCCCAAGAGGCAAGGTCCAGTGAAATGGGCCTGAGGACCTGTGGGGGTGGGAGAGGTGAAGGGACTCGGCTGCAGTCGTCTGAAGCTGGTGTCCCTGAGTCTGCTCTGTCGGCATCATGCTTAGTCCTCGTAACCATCCTGTGGATTGGGGAAGTGGATGCCTGGGCAGGGGGCCCAGGGCCCAGTATCTCACAGCTAGTAAGTGCTTTCAGTCTGTGCTGGTGGACAGGTGGGAGAAACCTTTGCCCTATTCTGAAGGGCCATAGTGCAGCCCTACTTTCCCTGAAGCTTGATCCTTCACTGTTGATATGATGTTCTGGGAAGTTCCAGACCCAGGAAGTCAGTTTGCTCAGAGGGCTTCCCCGCCCCCGGCTCATTTCCTCCTACAGGGGGACAGGTCATGTGGAAGAGGCGGGTCAACTGTGCTGGGATGGGGGAGGTGTCGGCCTTGGCCTGCACCTCTTCTCTGGGATGGAGAGGTCCACACTTGTGCTTTTCACTTGTGTTTATTTTAAGGCATGCACACTTCTTGCTTGAGTGAACTGGTTCCTTGCCCAGCTGGACTTAGGGTTGACTTCCTCAGTGGGTCCCACCTGGGGGGTGGGAGATGTGACTTCTAGCCATGGTCACTGTATGGTTGGGCAGATCACAGCTGTTCTGAGGTCAGTCCTGAGGGCTGGTGGGGGCCTTACAGGAATTGGACCACTCAGGACCCAGGCTGGAGCGTGGATGGTGGCAGATGATTTTCAGCGTGACTCTAAGGCAGGGGTCCCCAAACTTTTTACACAGGGGGCAAGTTCACTGTCCCTCAGACCGTTGGAGGGCCGGACTATAAAAAAAACCTATGATCAAATCCCTATGCACACTGCACATATCTTATTTTAAAGTAAAAAAACAAAACGGAAACAAATACAATATTTAAAATAAAGAACAAGTAAATTTAAATCAACAAACTGACCAGTATTTCAATGGGAACTATGCTCCTCTCACTGACCACCAATGAAAGAGGTGCCCCTTCCGGAAGTGCGGCGGGGGCCGGATAAATGGCCTCAAGGGGCCGCATGCAGCCCGCAGGCCGTAGTTTGGGGACCCCTGCTCTAAGGGATCCTCAAAATTGGCTGGCTTGCTACTGATGTTGGACAAAGGAATCACTCATTTGCATAATGCTTTCCTCTGCATCAGCTGGATTTTGATTTTCAGAAGCTACTGCTCAGGTAAATAGATAGGTCAGGCAGTTCTCAAACCTCACTTTATACACGAGAAAATGGAGACTTGTTTAAGAGCATCAGTTATGTGGAACTCAGCTACTCTCTCCCGAGTCTGGTATTCCTTCCACTGCCCTGTCAAAATCAGGGTGTGGACACAGCCCAAGTCAAGCCTTTAGTGACCAAAGCTACGGGGGAGGGAAGGGAAGGGCTGTCTGGACTTGGCAGTGCCTGAAGACAGAGTGGAAGTCTTGGTGGTTGGGGTTGGTCTCGTTCATGGCTGTGACCCTTGCCACTGTGGCCCTGGCACCCTGGTCAGCAAACTGGGGCTCGCGAGCCACATGCGGCTCTTTGGTCCCTTGAGTGTGGCTCTTCCACAGAATACCACGTGTGGGCGCTACCTCGATAAGGAATGTACCCACCTATATAGTTTAAGTTTAAAAAATTTGGCTCTCAAAAGAAATTTCAGTCATTGTACGGTTGATATTTGGCTCTGTTGACTAAGGAGTTTGCCGACCACTGAGCAGGTTTTCAGAAAGTAGTTGCTGATCAACGCCTTCCAGAATTTTCCTCTTCCCCTTGTGGCCCCCTCTCCTCTCCTCCCTGGGTAACCGAGAGTAGGGTGGTGTCTGAGCAGCCCGTCCTGATACACACACAGCTCTCCCCTCACAAATGACAGGATTTGGGATTGTCCTTTGGGGGAAAGAGAAGACTTCCAGGTTCCACACTGTCACTGGAGGTCTGGGTTTTGTAGGTTGCTTCTGATGCAGACAGCCCACTTTGATCTGGAAGCATGTCCTGGTGACCTCTGTGTTCTGACAGCTGGGGCGAGCGGGTCCCAGCGAGGCTTGGGAGCTGCCCGGGCCTCTTGGTGAGCGGGGCTGGGCCCTGACATGCACCTGCACTGCCTCGCTTTCTCTGCCCTGTTCACTCCCGCCCCCTGTCCCAGTGGGGAACCGTGGACATCTTTTGAGATCTAAGTCTCTCGGGTTCCTGTCACATGGAGCTAAGCAGGAGAACTTCTCTTTAGTGCTGACCGATGGTGGGAGTGTCTGTCCCAAGTCAGTGTTCTTCAGCTGCCAGTCTGTGGACCGGTCTGCCAGAAATTTCGTGCTGGTCTGTGAAAGAGTCAACCACCCTGACATTGTATGAAGATTGTAAGACCCAGTGATCTTAGTCGACTGCGCCTATGCTCAGGGTGATTTTTGCCTTAGCAGTCTCCCTCAATAATTCCTGTTTTCACCGGTCCCCAAGTGTAAAAAGGTTGAAAAACCACTGGTGCAAGTCAAGCCTGGGACTGTTTGCCTAAGTCTCGGGCAGCCCTCAGGTAGGGTCTTAGCGGCTTTTCTTTGCGGTCGGTGTTCGGTTTTCTCCTCTGCCCTCTCTCTGCCCTGTCTCTCCCCACCTTGTGTTTATAGCTGCTCCTGGCTGCCTGGGAGGGCCGGATGGAGTAGCTGAGTGTGGAGCCAGCTTCCCAGACCCTCCCCGGGCCGGGTCGGTGCCATGGTTGCGGTCTGCATTCTGCAGGCCACACCCCGCCAACTCCCAGGGGCGAAGGGCTTGCCACCTGGCACCAGTCGTTTCTACATGCGTGCCTGCGAGGAGAGCAGAAAAGGAGAACGCGCCTGATTTTGTGCATGTCGTGTGTGACCGGTTCAAAGCCTACTTCCCTTTGTGATCTCGTCTGAACCGAACGAGGGGTGGGTTGTTACCCACCAAGCTCGTATGTGGAGGGGCCTTCACTTTCCCATACATTGGCTCCTTGAATTTTCATCATCACGCTGGGGGATGTTCCTGTCGTACAGAGAAGACTAGATCCCTTTGCTCAGGATTCCTGTCACTCCTCTCTTCATGCAACGTGTAGTTATTGAGCACCTGCTGTGTGCTCGGCTCGCCCTGAGCTCAGCCTCGCTGGGTAAGCCGACCAGGTCCCTGTTTTCATAAAGCTGAGAGTTAGGGACGGGGAACCCCTTAGTAAGGGTGTCTGTGTTGGTGTCGTGGTAGGATTTAGGGATTGAGGGAGGGAGGAGTTAGGGTTTAGCCCATTTTACTCAAATGCTTCTTGACACTGTACCTTGTTACCACCCTTCTCCCTGTGTGTGCTCCCTCCCCCACACATGGATTATTAGCACAGTTCATGTATGTGTATACCTAGGCCCAGAGAGGCTGGTCAACTTGTCCAAAGTTGCACAGTAAATGAGCTGGAATTAGAATGGCTTCTGGGTTGAGTTCTATCATCCTATGCTGCCTCCCTGTGCACAATGTATTTTCATAAAAATAAAAAGGGAAGCAATTTGCAGAAGAATAATTCGTCATCCCGTTAGCGTTTTGCTGAGCTCTCTAACCCATTTAAAAAAGTTAAAGTTGCTGAGATGTAAAGGTGAAGCCCTGTGTCCCATCTTGTCGACCGGCCTCAGGAGCGTGGGGTGTCTGAGATGTGGGGAGGCCACATCTCAGTATCATGTTTCAGTTAGGATTGGGGTAAAAGGTTCTCAAAGCAAAGCCCTCACATTTGCTGCCAGTGTTAACCCATACTGACTTTTAAACCCTGCTCACACTCGTGGAAAGCAGAAGTATGGAAATTCCGAGCCCAGCACCCAGGGGCCTCTTGCCACACGTGAGCTTGAGTGTGGCATGGGATCAGGGAGAATGACGTGGCCTCGGGCAGATGCCTTGGGGGTTCTCTTTAAAAACAGAAGTTCAGCTTCACATGCAGGCCTTTCGGGCTTTTGTGGGGCCCTGAACTTCCCTGGCTGGTGATGACTAACTTTATTTGGTTCTGGTTGTTCGTGGCGTTCCTGGGGGATGCCTTACAGGGAGTGGGCATCTTGGGTGACCTGTTGGAGGCCCCTTCATACCGCATTCTCAGTTGTGGTTGTCACCTCATTAATAGGACAGATTGAAGGGGGTTGTGGTTTAGTCTTAAGGAGAAGTCTGGCAGCGGGGTCCCCCTCCTCCCTGCCTTTGCTTGGTAAGTCATTGCCTTTACCGTGGACATCTTGGGAGCATAGGTGACCCTAAGAAACTCTGCCCAGTTGTTAGTCTCTCTCCTCAGCATATCCTGAGCTGCCCCAGATATCAGCCTCCCAAGCGGCTCTGCCTGCTTCTGCGAAGACTCATCTCTGGCCTGCCTTTTTTTTTAAATGTATTCATCTTATAGAGGAGAGAGAGAGAGAAAGAGAGAGAGAGAGAGAGAGAGAGAGAGAGGAGAGAGAAGGGGGGAGGAGCAGGAAGCACCAACTCCCATATGTATCTTGACCAGGCAAGCCCAGGGTTTTGAACCAGCGACCTCTTCATTCCAGGTCGATGCTTTATCCTCTGCGCCACCACAGGTCACTCTGGCCTGTCTTGCTCAGGCCGGTTTCTAGCAGTGACAGCTGTTATGGTCCAGAAGAGGTCTCATCCTGTTGATTAGTCCCTTGTGCATTTTGTGTTTCAAAGTACAGTTGCACTCTGAATCCTTTACGTACATAACCTCACATTGTTTCCACCAACATCTTGGGAGGCAGGCATTTTTATAAATTTTTCATTGAATTGAGAGAGAAAGAGAGAGAGAGGAAGGGAAAGAGAGAGAAAGAGGGAGGAAGAGAGTGAGACAGAGAAGCATCAATTGGTTGTTGCATTCATCTGTATACTCCTTGATTGCTTTTCACATGTGCCCCGACCGGGGATTGAACCTGCGACCTCGGTGCACTGCGACGACGGTGCTCTATCCACTGAGCCAGCCATCCAGGGCTGGAGGCAGGTATCTGTGTGTTCCCATTTCACAGCTGAAGACACAGACGCTTGGACAGAGTCACTTACCGTCCAGGCTCATGCCCCTGGCGATGGGGGCTGGGCCTCCCCAGGGGAGCACGTCCCACTTGGGGATCAACCATCACTTCCAGTCCTGACGCAGGACTTTTATTTTAAGGTTCCTCAGCGTTCCCCTCGTAAGCACCCCAGTGATGGTCGGGCCTCTCTTCCTTGGCACAATTGACGTTGGAGGACAGGCCCTCCTGTGCACTGAGCACGTGGCGGCACCCTGGTCCCTCCTCACTAGATGCAGTGGCACATGTCCCCCTGCTTTGCCCAGTTGTGACCACCAGAAACGTCTCCAGACATTGTCTCATGTCCCCTGGGGGGACAAAATAGCACCCAACTGAGAACCAGTGAGTTCCGGTGGCCGTTTCAGACCCCAAGCCAGGATGCAGTGTATGGGGACGGAGAACGGCAGACCATTTAATACCAGGACTGTCTCGCCCTGGCTGGATAGCTCGGATGGTTAGAGCGTTGCCCTGAAGCAAAGAGGTTGCGGGTTTGATCCCAGGTCAAGGCACATACAGGAACAGATGGATGTTCCTGTCTCTCTCTCTCTCCCTTCCTCTCTCTCACTAAAACCAATAAATGAAAAAAAAAAAAATCAGGACTGTCTCAGAGAACCTGAACTATAGCTTTAACCACAGGACAGCCCCCTGCGCGGGCTGATGGACAGCGGGCTCTACGTGGGGATAGCCTTTCCTGTGAAACTTAACTTGACACCGTGTGCCTCGTGGAGGCCCCGTCGCCCAGCGCTCGTGTTTGGTCTTCATGAGCTGGAGACTTGTGGGGGAAGATTTAGTCTCAGGTTTCTTATTAAATCCTCACCCACAAAGAAAAGCACTTGATGTTGGAAACAACCAGGTGGAAAGGAGAAGGCCTCCTGGGAGCCTGCTGCCACGTGGAGAATATACCGGGAATAACCGGGAACGGAACCGTCCTGTTCCTTCCGGGAGGCCCCGGGTGAACCCGCTCTGCAGGTTTCCGAACCTCGCTGGTCACGTGGTTGGAGAAACCTGAGTTTTATGGTGTGTGTATACAAGCCCCAGGACGTGTGTTCTCTCTCTCTCTCTCTCTCTCTCTCTCTCTCTCTCTCTCTCTCACACACACACACACACACACACACACAGCTCTTCCAGCCGCATGTTCTGTTAACTGTGACTTCTTTTCCTTCCTGTGTGACTCTTGCTCACACTCAGGTCTCTGTGCTCAGGTGCCTGCAGTGTGCTGGGCGGTTTTTGGAGCCTCTGAGCATTTATTTGGAGAGTTAATTAAACAGTAAGTAGCATGTAGTTTGCCAAGATACCTTGCAGTGAGAAAAATCTAATTTATAATAAACCTCAAATAGAACAGTAATATTGGGGAACTTTTTTTTTCCCCTCAGATGATACAATGAGATTTATAAATTAATTTTTTTTTTGGATTTTGTGAAACAGAGCTCCCTCTTTTTTAAAAATTGAATTTATTGGGGGTGATGTTAGTTAATAAAAGTATAGAGGTTTCAGGTGTACAATTTTATAACACATCATCTGTAGATTGTACTGTGTTCACCACCCCGAGTCAAGTCTCCTTCCAGCGCCATTTACCCGCCTTTTACCCTCTTGTACCTCCCAGAGCTCCCTCTTGCTACGTCATTATAGGTTCAGTTTACAACGGCTCTTTTTCGCGTGTCCAGGCCAAGGTACGGTGTGCTCTTTCTGTTGGGCAACCTCTGGGGGGACGTCCCAGTGCCCTTGTGTTTGGTACAGCTCATGAGCACCGCTGGCTTTCAGGAAGTGGTTTACTTATCAGTCTTGGTAACTCTTGCAGAGGAGTTTTTGCAAAAGTGCCTGGTGAACGTTTCTGTCTTCTCGCAGTAGTCATAGAGCTCCTTCAGGGGTGACAGCTAACTAACTGATGATATCTTTTTACTCCATAGTATCTATTGTTTTATTCCCAGGGCTTAACTCCCCTTTCCAATTATAAATGTAATAATAATAGCTACCGTTCAGAATCCCTGCTGTTATTTGTAGTGTTATTAACTGGGGAAGGGAGTTAAATACCTGGCACAGGGCTACAGAGCAGGTGAGTGCAGACCTGGGGTTCCAACCGCACTCACCCACCAGGCTTTCCCACTTCTGATGGTCATTGCAGATGGAGAACTGGGGAGAGGAAGAGAAGTATAAAGGAGTAATCTGTTAACCAGAGATCACCATTGATAACACTGGGGACCAAAATTTTTGTTGCATCCACAAAAACACTTGTTCTTACCTAATTCGAGTGTGCTGATCTCACATCTGACATTAGTTTTTCTCTGTAAGCTACAGTTTTTTTTTTGCAATTTAAGATTTTAGGTTTTCATCTTATTGTAAAATTTTCAACATTTAGTTTAACATAATGAAGTAGAATGTCTTCTTGGGCATCATCTTTGTGAAAACATAATTTATATAATGCAATAAATACACTAATACACTAAAACATGATTGCATCCAAATTTGTCTACAATTTTGAAATAGAACATATTAAAACACTTATTTTAATCATAAAATTTGCGCAACACTTATTTAAATTCTATTCAGGCAAAAATTTGCATTTGTAACTCTTGCGTTTGTATACTTGTTGAGGACAGTCTCGCTTGATGCTCCAGCAGTAGTCTGCTCATCACTAACAGCTCCAAGATTTTCGGGAAACTTATCAAGGTGAATTAAAGAAGTGAATCTTAACGCTGATGTTACATTCAATGTCCCGAAAGCCAACAGCATCCTTTGAACCAGAAGTTCATAGTTTTCTGCTTTTTTGTTGCCAAGGAAGTTCTTTGTAACTGCCACAAAAGACTGCCATGCTGCTTTCTCCTCCTTATTCATTTTCCTGGCAAATTCTTCATTACGTATGAGGGTTCGAATTTGAGGTCCATCGAATATACCTGCTTTTATCTTCTTGAAGGACAAGGCAGGAAAAGCAGAAATAATATGTTGAAAGCATTCACTTTCTCTATTCAAAGCCAGAACAGACTTCTTCATTAAGCCAAGTTTGATGTGAAGTGGGAGAAAAATGATCCTGTCCCTATTAACTACAGGTTCATTCACAATATTTTGCATCCCTCCTTCCAGAGCTTCACGTTTCGGCCACTCCTTCTGTGTCCAGTGTTTCTCCCGAGCTCGGCTGTCCCACAAACACAGAAAGCAAGGATACTTCGTGAAACCTCTCTGTTGTCCTAGCAGGAAATTTACCATTTTAAGATCCACACAAATGATCCAGTTATGCTCCTCATACTTCAGAAAATCAAGGACAATTTTTATGTCATTTTTACTAAGTCATTAAATTCAGGTTGGCTAAACTGCTGAGGGGTAATGACTGCTTGGCATCAGAAGAAGACCCTTCAGATTCTACAACCATTTCCTCATGCATCTTATCAAAATACACTTGAACACCATGTTCACTTTCTTCATCCTTAGAAGAAATAAAACCATTGAAAACTGGAACTGGGAGTGTCTCAGAGTGTGGGGTAGGTCGTATTGCTGAAGGAATATTAGGATATGCGATCACATGCTGTTTTTTCTTGCCGATGCCCTTTGTATGGATCAGACAGAAATAACAGTCACGGCTGTGGTCCTTAGGGTCACACCAAACCATGGGAATACCAAAAGGCATTCCTTTGTGTTTTCTTTTTGTCCAGTCATGAAGCATTTCCTCACAATTATGACACACAATATGAGGAGCCCAATTCTTGTCTTGATCGCCAAGGGGAACTTGAAAATAGGCAATATATGCACGTGTCACACATGATGAAATATTGCGCCTCTGACGTTGAAGTGTGTAACAGCCACATATATAACAGAAGGTATCAGGACTATTCTTACATTTACGCCTACTCGAAGAAGCCATGATTCAATCTTAAAATAAGAGGGTGTTTTTATCAGATAATAATTTTTTACATTTAAAAACAACTACAATTATGTAAAAGTGATGTTTGTAAAACATGAATTGCCTTGTGGTTATATTCAATCCAAGAGTTACTGCCCTTTAACTCCAATTTAAAAACCAATGCATGCCACTAACTCTAACAAAAAGAAATTAAAATTGCATAAAAACTAGAGCATGCACCAAAAAAACGGATTTCAGATTTGGAATCAGCGATGCAGAAATATATAGAAACAGTTCTAAAACCTCATGTAACAAAATGAAAAAAAAATTTGTTCCCCAGTGTAACAATTTACTCTGTTTTCTTGTGAGTTTATCCCCCAGAATAGTATGTTACAAGACTGATCATTTTGTACTCACACCTTTTTGTATCTTGTCTGCCTCAGTGTCTTATTGACAGCACCTTCTCAGATTGCTAATTGTTCTTTTAAAGCACCATTTGTTAGCTGCATAATGTTTCAGTGTTTCCTGCAACATATTAACTATTCTACTGTCAAGCGTTTAGTTGTTTCTGATATTTCCCTATCATAAAGGGCTGTCGCTGTTCTGGTGCTAAGAATGTTTGTGTGTGAGCGTGGGTGTTTATGCACGTGTGTCTGCGTGTGTGTGTGTATGCATGCGTGTGTACGCACGCTGACTAACATCATCAAGGCTGTGTGATGAGCCATTGGGATCCAGGCCTGAGCTGGAAGATGCTTACATTTGACTTCCAGGCTAAGCTGCTTATGATTTCCCTCCTTCCCTTCCTTCTCTCCCTCCCTCCCTCCTCCTTCCTTTTCTTCCTTGTCTTCCTTTTCCGCCTCCTCTTCTGCCTCCTCCTCCTCCTCTCCTCCTCCTCCTCCCCCTCCTCCTCCTCCTCCTTCTTCTTCTTCTTCTCTCTCTCTCTCTCTCTCGTTTCTTTATTCCCTTCCTCTCCCTCTTTTCCTCCTTCCTTCCTTTGGTTTAGATGAAGTCACTTAATCATATTTCCCCCTCTTCCACAGCCTGAGGAAACTGATGTTTCTGATGATTGCGTTTATCTGTAAATGTGTAATGAGTCTGTTCCTGGCTTTCAGATGATTTTCTGGGTCCCTGAGGTGGGACTCAACTGGGTGACCAGCATCACGATGCCGGCAACAACTAGGAGCTAGGAGCACTGCTTGTCAGCCGCCACTGACCCAGCTGCTTTGCATAACTAGTCTCCTCACATCAGCCCCGTGTGGGAGATGCACAGTCATTTCTTTCTTACAAAGGAGGAGACCGAGGCATGTGCTAAAGGGTGGGGTTGGAGTCAGGGCCAGGCTCATACCCTGGGCTCCTCTGCCAGTTTGTGCCTCTTCTGCTGCACGGACCTGGGTGTAAAGCCAGTAGCCACGGCCACCATCACAGCCGCCTGGCCCATGCAGGTTCGCATTTGATTTGGACAGACGGTAATGAAACAGCGGAGCTAGTAACTGGTGGGCCATTATTACCTTTAATCCTAGCTCGCACCCAGCAAGCGAGTAAATACACACAGTGGGAAAACACTTCCCTTTCCATTCAGGGCTCCCAAAGCCACTGACTCATCTGAGTATTCCTAGAATCAAAGGCCCCACCAACCTTATCCTCTATTCCCCATCTCCTCCTCTCTGAATAAACTCTGCACAAACTGGCTTTTCCTTCAGCACTCCGCCATCTTGGCTGCCTCTCCTCTGCAGTGCTGATGGCAGGATCTGAGTGAGAGTGCCCCGGTCTGCTTCATTTTATAGCGTAGAAATTAAAGCCTTTCAGCCAATATACAAATAAGGAAGTCTGTCATACAGAGCCACTTATCTGAGGTATAAATGGGATTCCTCATAAGAGTGCACCACCCCATATCATGCAACAGTCAAGGGTGTGGGGAAAAGCTCAGTTTTGAGAAGATCTTAGTATTAGAAGGATGTTGAAAAGGTCTTAGTATTAAAAGGGTGGGAAAGGCTTAGTCTTAAAACTAAGCCTTAGGCTATAAGGACCTTGCCAGCTTACAGCCTGTCTCCCACACCCAGTGCAAACTATAAGGGAGCAAACATAAACATCATATCTGCAAACTTATTTGACCTATACCGGGCGTCACCCTTATCCTATGTGGTTCATGACTAGGGGTGATTCTGCCCATCATGGGACATTTGGCACTATCAGAAGACATTTTTGATGCCGTGACTGGGGATCAGAAGATTCAAAGGGTGCTATTGGCATTTGATGCTGGTAAGAACCTCACAGTGCACTGGACAGCTCCCTGCAGCAGTGGATTCTCCCACCCCGGTGTTCGGTGTTCGGAGTGAGGAAAACAGCCGCTGGGGAGGCAGCCGGGAGGGAGTGGGGGGAAGGTGGGCGTGGGGGAGAGAAAGACCTCCTAGTTGTTTATCTTGCACAAATTTCATAAACTTTTTCCCCCTCTGGTCTTTAGACTAGCTGAGGGATCAGTGCCTAGGAAAAGTGTGTTATACTAGGACTCCTCGCCCTAATGAATCTCTCTTCCCCTGTATTCTGATCGCATATTATGCCTTTGGGGCTATATTTCCCACATTTTTTTCTTGCATTCAAGTTTTGTATTTAGATGTCCTATAAAGCCAAGCCTTACCCAGCTCTGCGCGCTCAGCAGCTAGGAGGACGCATTATACAGAGTGGGGGCCCTCACTTCACATACTGAGTGGAGTGGACTTGCTATAGTTCTAGGACATCCCTCCACGGGTGGAAGGTGGTAGGAGAGCTGACTGACGTGGGTGAGGGGAGGAGAGAAGGGGACACCTGCTTACAGTCTGTTCCTCAGACCCACAGCTCTTCCTGGAATGTGATGGTAGGTGGGCAGAAAAGGATAGATGAGCAGGCCCTCAATCCAAGGACAGTAACTGTCTTCCTCCTGCCTTTGGCGCAGGCGCTGCTGTCTCTGATCCCCCGGCTCCTGGTGAATGGCAATAGCTCCAGTTTGGCAGTCATGGTATATGTCGCTGGCTGAATATAACCTTTGGCCAATTACCTTTTGGTGTCTTCCTCTATAAAGGGGTGGAATTGTTTTAGTGAGCTCTAAGGTACCCTCTAGCCCAAACAGGTTGTGATTCTCAAAACCCCGGAGGAAGGGATCTCTGCAGGTGGTCCTGCCGGGAAAGAAAGGGCAATAGTCCCCATCCATGGTCTGAACATGGCGCTGTCTTCCAGGCTTGTGGTTTAATGAAAGCCATTGAAAAATACAGATTATCCCCAATGCCCAGCACGGTACCTGGCCTAGCACAAGTGCTCAGAATATGTTAATGTAATACTATCAAGACTATAGCTGGTCTTTATCCCTGGTTCCTGGGACAGAGTTTCAAAATTCCTTGGAATTTCCTGAGCGTAGTAATGTCTTTTATTGATAAACCGATTGAGGCTCAGCTTCCACATCTAGAAATCGGAAAAGCGACGCTCCCCTGGCATTTCCAGCATGGACTCAGGAGTCAGGTGTCATGGGTGTGAGCCTCAGTTTCCACTCTGGCTTTGAGCAAGTTGCCTTAACCTTGCCAAGCCTCAGTTTTCTCATCAGTTAAATGGGCAGATAATAGTCACAACGAAATGTGATAATGACAGTGACCTGTGTAACACACCAGTTGCGATGTCGCAAGCACTTGGGGCGAATGTTAGTGCCTTGAGGACAGTGACCTCGGTGATGGCTGGCGCTCAGCCAAGTACTTTCTGAGGGCAGGGTTCCGTCCTGTGCAGTCTCTCTGGGGTCTAGGATTGCCGGCAGGTTTGCCCCTGGGCGTGGCTGAGTTTAGGAAGACGGGCTTGGTTGAGTTTAGAAGGAGGGGAGATAGCATGTCGAAACCGACTCTTGGCTCACTGCTGCTGCTTGGTCTATGACGTAGTCGAGTCATGAGTCAGCGGCGCATGTGCGCTGGGGGCGCAGACGGAGGGTTTTCAGATTCCTGAAATGTGGGAATGTGGTTCCCTTGGGGCGGGCATTTGGCTCTCTCTCATCAATCATGGTCTTTTCCCTGCAGGACTTGAGAAGGCGCTGACATCCTTTGGAGCCCATGGGTAGCCTCACGGCCTCCTGGTCTCAGCCTGGAATGGAGGTGCTTCCCTTCTGGCCTTGGGTCAGTGCCGTAGCTGTGGTGGCAAGGTTGCCCGGCCACCTGTACCCTGCTTGACACAGGCTTGTGCCCCCTGGTGGTGGAGCGCCTCTGGGTCCAGGCGATGCTGGAGATCTCGTGTCTGCATTTCTTTATGAGACTTCTGGCAGGGGGTTAGGGGTGCCACTTAATCAGGGGGAACCCAGATATGAAGGGAGGGACAGATGGACTCGGGGCACAGAGAAGAGCCTGGGGGAATACTGGGCATGCTTGCCTGGAAGGGCTGGCTTCATGTTACTGTCATCAACGAAACGGACTTTATGTCCCTCCCCAACCCCCAACAAGGAAGTGGCGCAACAAGGCACCAGAAACCTTAGGACGCAGCTCGGGCTTGGCAGGGTTGTCAGAACAAGGGGTGGCCGAGCAGCTCTGCCGTCTCACACTGCTTTCCTTTTATACAGTGCCGGGGCCACCAGCCTGCAGGGGCCTGGCAGCCACAGAAACCAGGGAGGTGGCACTGGGGTTGAGTTGGAGGGGTCGGGCCTCCCAGAAGGTGGCCACTACTCAGCCCCAGCCCTTATGGGCACGTGAGAATGTGGCTCAGTGTTCCCCAAGAGAAGCAGGAAATGATCTCTTTATGAGAAATAATACTTTTTTTTTTTTTTTTTTTTTAAAGAGAGAGTCAGAGAGTGGGATAGACAGGGACAGACAGACAGGAAGGGAGAAATGAGAAGCATCAATCATTAGTTTTTCGTTGCGCATTGTGACACCTTAGTTGTTCATTGATTGCTTTCTCATATGTGCCTTGACCGCGGGCCTTCAGCAGACCGAGTAGCCCCTTGCTCGAGCCAGCGACCTTGGGTCCAAGCCGGTGAGCTTTGCTCAAACCAGATGAGCCCGCGCTCAAGCTGGCGACCTCGAGGTCTCGAACCTGGGTCCTCTGCATCCCAGTCCTACGCTCTGTCCACTGTGCCACCGCCTGGTCAGGAGAGAAATAATTCTTTTTAAGAAGCCCCTAGCATGGCGCCTGGCATGTGGTAGGCATTCAACAGATAACCCGCCTCTCCCTTTTGAGCGGTCAGGACTTGCCTTGAACGCGCTCTGGGTGCTTCTGGTGGCAGTGGACCGCAGTTTTGCCTGGCTGCTGTCCTGTGAGCATGGAGCTTTTGCTACAACAGTGAGTTATTCTTGGAGTGTGACAGGCCCCAAATGTCCGGGCAGATCCCTGGGGTTAACCCATAACTTCTTGCTTTTCTCTCTTGGCCTCCCCCATCTTCCTCTCACCAGAGCGCCAGTCACATCCCCTCTAGAATGTTTCTGAGGAATTCTGGCCTTGGGAAGCTCGAGGGCATGTGAAGAACAGGGCCACCCTCTACCCGAAATCCTCAGTTGGGCCCTTCGGCTCTGTACTTCCAGGAGGTTGGCTTCCAAGGCATTTGAACAGCTGCCCCTTTACCAGTCCTTGTGCAAGCCTGGGGGCACGAGGGTCCCCTATCACTGACAGGCATCAGGGGTCCAGTGAGGAAGGTGGGTCCTCGAAATCAGGTCCAAAAGCCACTGTGGCCAGCTTTTCTCTGGTCCGTGACGCTGACCTCCGGATCCAATGGGATGCGGCTCGCTCGCTCGCTCAGCTCAGCTCAGCTAGTCCTGGGAATAGTCAGCGGTGTCGAAGACGCATTGCGTTTCAGTCCAAGGCACTCTGATCCCCTCCCAGGCGTTGGGAGAATGTTTTGCCAGCTCGGTTACTTGCTGGCACGCACGGGCCAATATTACAAGGTGTGCTTGGAGAAGCTGGAGCTGGATGTTGACTTTTGCTCCCCAGGATGTGTTCTGGGGGAGGAAGTGGGATTTTCGGTTGTGGTGGGTATAGGATGTGGCCTGGGGTGACTAGCATCACACGCTGTGAATGAAGTTAATGAGAATTGTGGGGCTTTTTTCCTTTTGTACTTTTGGGCAGAGGAGGTGCTCTGAAAGGAGCTTTGTGAATCAGGGAGATAGCCTTGCTTCTGCATGTATGTCAGACATTTGTATAGAAGTTAGAAGCACACCTGTTGCTTTATTTTATGGGGGAATTATCTTTCTGGCAAATACCTTGTGAGACCTGAGTTCAGTTTCTGACTTTGACACTTAGTGGTTGTGTGAGCTCTCGCCAGAATGCTGAACCTTGCTCTGGGTTTCGGATTCCTGAGTGTGAAATGGGGAAGCAGTCTCAGATTGTGGTAAGGTTTCTGTAAGTTATTGCTTGTAAAGCACTTAGTGTACAAGTCTTGGAAGAGGGAGTATTTAGTAATGGTAGTTACTCTGATTATTAGAGGTGTGACTTGGCACAGTAATAATAGTAATGATAGTGAGGAGAGCAGTTCTTGAGAGCTTACCATGTGTCATTGATTCTTCCCAGTAATCAGTCAACTCATTTAATCTTCGTAATAACCCAACAAGGTAGGTGCTGTCATAATCTCTGGGATTTTTTTTTTTTTTTTTTAACAGAGACAGAGAGAGAGAGGGATAGATAAGGACAGACAGAAATGGAGAGAGATGAGAAGCATCAATCATCAGTTTTTTGTTGCAACACCTTAGTTGTTCATTTATTGCTCTCTCATATGTGCCTTGACCGCGGGCCTTCAGCAGACCAAGTAATCCCTTGCTCGAGCCAGCGACCTTGGGTCCAAGCTGGTGAGCTTTGCTTAAACCAGATGAGCCCATGCTCAAGCTGGCGACCTCTGGGTCTTGAACCTGGGTCCTTGGCATCCCAGTCTGATGCTCTATCCACTGTACCACCGCCTGGTCAGGCATAATCTCTGTTTTATAGATTATCAGACTCAGGCACAGAGAGGTTAAGTAACTTGCCCAAGATTACCCAGCTCAAACATACAGAAAGTGTATGGACTTTAGATAATCAGAACACTTGGGTGGCATGCCTATTACAAAGTGTTGAACTTTCTGAGTGGCCCTCTTACTCTCGTTCTCTTTTTCCTGAGTTGCCTTCTCAACTGTAAAATGGTGCCCACGACAAGCCCTCCCTCCCTCTCCCTACCCTTCATTGCCTCGTGTGCAGCTTAATTGTGGGTGCTTAGTATTAGGTGCTCAGGAATTAATTGCCTGCTCATTATCTGACTGTGAGGGGATTATCATGAGGTTCCAGTGAGCTGAAAAACTTTCGACAAAGGTTAGTTGTCATTCTAAGTGTCCTGCGGTGCTGGTACTTACTGTTGGGGTTTAAACAGCAAGCCTGTTTTTCAGATTTCTGAACCACTTAAAAGAGAGGCACAGAGTCAAGAAGGTAAAGATCAAAATATCACCTTTATTACTGGTAAAGGCTTGGTTGAAGGATGTGGCTTAGGTGTGGGACAGCGCGGGCTTCCTGATAGGAACCTGATATTAGACAGATGTACCCACCCAGTCACATGCCACCTCGAGCACCGGAGGCCTCCTCACAGGGGATGCTGGGGTGGTGGGGGCGGCAGGCACAGCCCCCATACAGCTTCTGGGTGGAGGAGCCGACCACCAGGGTGAGATACATGACTGTACTGGGCAGAGCTGGGTGGAGGGGCAGATTGAAGACAGGAGTTTCAAAGGGGAAAAAAAATTTTTTTTGAAACCAGAATTTAGGAAGAAGCATACTGGCCACAATTACTATTTACAGAAATATTCATTCCCCTTTCCCCTAAAAACAAACCCCAAAGCAAACCCCAGCACTGCTCTCGGGTCTCCCCAGGGTCCCCGGCATGGCACAGGGCTGCTTTGTCTTGCACCTGTTCACGCCCACTTGACTCGGCTCTGTCCCTCCCCCAGACCCAGTGCCTGTCCACCAGCCAGTCTGTGGGCCCCACGCTCAAAGCAGATCTAGAATCCAGCCCCTTCTCTCATCTCCCTGGAGACCGGACGGGTCCAAGTCAAGCCACCATGGTTTCTCGTCCTAGAAGGTTGTGGGGCTGCCACACTGGGGTCCCCATTGCTACCTTTTCCTCTTTTCAGCCTGTTCTCAGTGAGGCAGCCTTTTCAAAATCTGGTCAGATCATGGCCCTCCTCTGCTCCAAACCTTGCGGTGATTCCCTGTTTCACCCGGAGGATAGAGGCCAGGTCCTCACGGAGGCTTGTAGGTCGGTGCCCACCAGCTGACCTCATCTCTCCTCTTTCCGCCGTTAGCTCCGCCCCTGTGCAGCCTCATACAGCTGCTCTAGGGCTTTGCATCGCGGTTTTTTTCTGCTCAGTAGACCCTTTCCCCGTGGACCGCACAGACTCCTCCCACACTTGCCCCAGCTTCCAAGAAGGCCTACCCTGACAGCCCCTTGGACAGCAGCACCCCAGCACCCCAGCATTTCTGCTCTGCCTGTTATCCGGAGGACTTACAGCCCCAGTGTCCTGCATCGCTGCGCCCTCAGTGAGGATGTAGGCTCATCTGTCCTGCTGACGGATGCATCCCTAGCTTCTAGGACAGAATGTGGCCCTGTAGCAGAGTGGAAACTGGGCCGTGTTTACGTGGGGAGAGCAGGAGCAAGACAGGCACCTTGCCTCCACCCTGGTGCTCACCCCCGTGCTCCCCGCCTGTCCCAGGTCTCTGGGTGATTGGTATAAGGACACTACAGCATTCTCACTATGGGCCCAGCGCTGTGGAACCACCAACACAGGCAGCCACTGTTCTCACCTCCATTTTATAGGTGATGAACCCGAGGCAAAGGATAAGTAACTGACCCCAGGTGACACAGGCCCCAGAGCCTGGATCTCCTCGCCTGCCGTCTGCAAAACACAAACCCGAACCACCAGGAAGCGACCAACGCCGTTTTCCCCAGAGGTGGTCAAGGAGCTCTGTGCCTGGTTGTTGAGGTGCATTATGGTCAGGGTTCCTGGGAAGTCTCGGTTGGGGGGATGTTTCATAAAATGAAGATGCCCCTCGTAAATAGAATGCTGCCCCCAAATTAGCTTTTTTTTTTTGTTGTTCAAAAGTGGAGATATGCTGATTTTACTTTTCCCTCTGGGTCTGGGAAGTAGATTTCTGTCGTTAGTAAGATTTTAAATGACTGGGCCCTAGGGTTGCTGAGAATGCAAGAGGTGGATTAATGAAACAACATTTGAATGTAATTTTATTTTTTAAAAAACATGTTTGAGAAGTCCTTTCTGATTTCTAACCAGGAAGCCAGGTTCGGGAAAACTCTCTTCCATTAAGGTGTGTTCGGTGTACTATAAACAAAGATTGAACTCCTGTGACCCCAGTACCTTAGAAAAGCTAGTTTTTAAAAAAGGATCCACAAACCCTGTTGCCACACAAACAACAAAATAAACCAGTACGTTCCATGAACTCTCGTTAGCTTTCGCCACCCACAGACTTAGACGCGGTCCCGAGGGGGACGTTGGAAGCCAGGGAGCTCTTAGGGGCCCCCATGCGTTTCAGTAAGTCTGGAGGAGTCTCTTAAGCTTTTCACTCTGTTAGATCCGCACCGCAATAGATTTGTTAGAAAAAGTATACTGCTCTGAAAAATTAGGGAATATTTCAAAATGAATATGAAGTGATTAAAAAAAAGCATTTGATTTTTTTTTATTAAATAAGAACATCAGAAAAGCAAAGGACAAGTCAAAGAAAGTTGCTCAGTTATGCAAATGAGATGCAAAACCAACTTATTTCATTGGTGGGAATGCACTACACAAAAGGCTCAAAGTACTGGAGTATGCACATGCCCTGATCCCCTAATTTTTGTGAGCAGTGTATTACTGTGGACAAACACCGGCTCTGTGTCCCTGGAGCACGGGGAGCCCCCAGTCACATACGAGGGAGGAAGACTTCGACCCTGCCATTGTCCCCCATCCCCACTTTTCCAGAGCAGTGTGAGTCAGAAGAGCTTTGCGTGCTGGGTAACACGTGGCTTCTTAGGGAGCCTCGGACAGACCATACTGGGTGGGGGGGGGGGAGAGGCTGCTGGCTGTGGGACCTGCCCCCACGGGCCTCTTTTGTGCGGTGTGCTGGGGGCTGCCTGGGGCGCATTCTGGCTCCACCCCCGTGGTGGATCGCTGGTTTCCTTCTTCATTCCCGGCCTCCCCATCTCCTTCCTGCTTCTCGCAGCTTCACGCAGGCACAGGGGCGGCCACGTGCCTCTGTCTTGGCAAATGGTTGCATGTTGTTGTCACTGGGTGGGGCTCCTGGGAAAGCTCTGTCCCCGGGGACTGGCTCTGGTTTGCCTTCCTGGCTGTGCCCTTCTGTCCGGAGTGGATGCTCTGCCTGAAAGTGCAGCTGTAATACCAATGAAAATAATAACAACGGTAAATACTAAGACGGTACACCTGTGTGTCAAGCACTTTTCTGAGCCCCTTTTACTCACTCATGTGAGATGGGTAATAGAACGCTGTCCATGGGAGGAAGGTGAGGAAGGCGAGGCTGAGGAAGGACAGAGGACCCTCCCAGGACCTCACACTGAGTAAGTGGCAGAGCTGGGACCCTGGAACCAGAATTTGCATTCATCACCTTGTCATTATGCCACCTCTCATGGAGTGAAGGTGCCAGTCCTGCCCCGGAGGCTGTGAGCAGGAAGGAGCCCGGGCGGCCTCTCTCTGGGGTGCTTGTTTGAGAAAAATGAAACCCTTCCTTGATACCAAGGGCCAAATGCTTTACAAAACTGATGGAGACCTCTCCGTGCTGCGTGGCTGTGGACAGGTTCCTTATGCTTTCTTCGTCTCCGTCGGCTCACCTGAATTGTAAGATGAGGATTGTAAGGGTGCCGACTCCTTTAGAATAGTACCTGGCATGCTTATGTTGTCATCACTGACATTAGCAGTGAGTACAGCAACTATCGATCTCTTACTGTACACCAGTGGTAGTCATCCTGGTCCCTACCGCCCACTAGTGGGCATTCCAGCTTTCATGGTGGGTGGTAGCGGAGCAACCAAAGTACAAATAAAAAGATAGATTTAACTATAGTAAGTTCTTTTATAAAGATTTATTCTGCCAAACTTAGCGAAAATCTGACATAAAGTACTTGGTAAGTAATTATTATTATATGCTTTAACTTGCTGTAACTCTGCTTTATAAATTTTATAAAGTAAAGTTACTTCCCTACTTTATAAATCACCATTACTGTGGAACCGGTGGGCGGTTAGAAAAATTTACTGTTAACAGAGATACAGAAGTGGGCGGTAGGTATAAACAGGTTGACTCCCCCTGCTGTGTACCGTGCTCGGTGATATGGGGATGGAAACAGCGGTGAGGCATGGACGAGGTGCTGGAGGGGCAATGGAGGGGGGATTCATCTGGTTTGCACCGGTTTGGCAGAACCGATACCTAATTTTTGGTTGAGTTTGGTGAACCAGTTGCTAAAATGGCACTTGTCATCAGGGTTCTCTCTAAGGTGGGCTCCTTGGCAACCTCCCAACGTGGAAATTACAAATTGACATTCCTTACTCTTTCTTTAACCTTTCTCTCTGCAACAGTGTATTCTAAGCGCCTGTAGGAGTGTTCATTCTGTCCATAGGTAAAGAAACTTTGAGGAACTATGCTTGGGATATTTATCTATTCATTTTGTAAAACTCATTATACCTTTGATGAAATGCTACATTTTAGCCCTGGCCGGTTGGCTCAGCGGTAGAGCGTCGGCCTAGCGTGCCGAGGACCCGGGTTCGATTCCCGGCCAGGGCACACAGGAGAAGCGCCCATTTGCTTCTCCACCCCTCCGCCGCGCTTTCCTCTCTGTCTCTCTCTTCCCCTCCCGCAGCCAAGGCTCCATTGGAGCAAAGATGGCCCGGGCGCTGGGGATGGCTCCTTGGCCTCTGCCCCAGGCGCTAGAGTGGCTCTGGTCGCAATATGGCGACGCCCAGGATGGGCAGAGCATCGCCCCCTGGTGGGCAGAGCGTCGCCCCTGGTGGGCGTGCCGGGTGGATCCCGGTCGGGCGCATGCGGGAGTCTGTCTGACTGTCTCTCCCTGTTTCCAGCTTCAGAAAAATGAAAAAAAAAAAAAAAAAAAAAAAAAAAAAGAAATGCTACATTTTAATTCCCTCACATTTGTTACTTCAGTAAACAAACATATAACGTTAAGAGAAAAAGTGCCAAACAACCAGGGGGTGGGTGGGTGACAAGCCATTATTGGAAATATCTTAAATAACAGTTTTATTGTTTTTGTCAGATATTTAATATTTTTTCATTAATATTTTAAAACTTTTTTATAACATAATCTAGTTTTGTGTACCTCTTTTATTCTTATTTATTAAATGCATGAAATAATAAACTACCTTTCGGTATGTCATTTTTTTATACTTAAAACGGTCATAGGGCGGAGAGCCTGTTGTTAAATTAGTTGAATCCCACCACTGTGGAGGGGCCCTGAGGACCAGAGATAAGTATGAACCAGACCACGCACTCTGTGCTTGGACAGCTGGGCTCCCGAAGCACCTTCTCAGGTGTTTTCTCCTTTAACCACCGCCTCCCCGCCAGCTCTGCCTACAGCACACCCCTAGGTAGAGCTATTCCTTACCAGCCTGGGGGTGCGGTTTGTTCCTGGGCAGGCTGTCCACGTCCGCACCTGGAGGGATGCGGGGGGCACGGGTGGGCAGGTGTTCCAGGCCTCCGGTAGGAGTGGACTCACAGTCATGAATGAGGGCGTGGGAGGAATGTCTTAGATGTCATTTCTGTTGTGAACAACCAACAGCAAAAGAGAACTGATACCTTTATTTAAAAATCCAACTTTGGAGAAGTTGACCCCACAATGCGAAAATGACTGGCACATAGTAGGTGCTCAAGACATGTTTGTAGACCAAGTAATGAAAGGAACTTGGCCTCCCTTGCTGTTTCCCATTCAGAATGCTGGTTTCTGCGCCCACGGCAGTGTCTGGGACAGGCTGCCAGAGGGCGGCCGCTTGTGGCCGCCTCGCCAGTCTTTCCCGACAGAGGGAAGTGCACATTTTTCAGCTGCTTTTGCTCTGACCGATACACTTGGCTGCCTAACAAAAAGCCAGGGAAGGACTAAGATTTTTAGCAACGTTCAAAATGCTTGCCATTCCTCTCGCTTTGCGAAATCATGAGCTAGTTATTTCAAGTTCATATAAAGGTCAGAACTTGATCTGCAGGAAGGAGGTTCCCCTTGGTTTATGCTAGGGGAACTTTCCCCCCCTTCTGTTTATTTTACCCAAAGGCTTCTGTTTTTTTGCCCAAGTTAAAATCTGGCATTTGTTGTGCAAAGTTCTTAGCTTATATATGTGTGTGTGTGTGCGTGCACACACGCGTGTTTTAAAGGAGCTCATGTTTTGGCTTTAGTTTTGATTTTCAGTGATTTTTTTTTTTTTTTTTTTTTGCTGCCCTAGAGTTGATTTTCTGCTCATTACAGGCCAGCTCCTAAGTGGGTGTGTGGTGAATTCACTTTCAGTTTCAGAGGTGACTTACAAGCCACCTGCCTGGCCTTCTCGGCTCCTCCCAGTTTGTGTTTCCTTCTGTTTTTAGTTGCTATGTGCGACAGTGTCTCTTCTCCTCACCCCTTTACCCCCCCCCTTTTTTTTGTATTTTTTGTATTTTTCTGAAGCTGGAAACGGGGAGAGACAGTCAGACAAATTCCCGCATGCGCCCGACCGAGATCCACCCGGCACGCCCACCAGGGGCGACGATCTGCCCACCAGGGGGCGATGCTCTGCCCCTCCGGGGCGTCGCTCTGCCGCGACCAGAGCCACTCTAGCACCTGGGGCAGAGGCCAAGGAGCCATCCCCAGCGCCTGGGCCATCTTTGCTCCAATGGAGCCTCGCTGCGGGAGGGGAAGAAAGAGAGAGGAAGGAGAGGGGGAGGGGTGGAGAAGCAGATGGGCGCTTCTCCTGTGTGCCCTGGCTGGGAATCGAACCCGGGACTCCTGCACACCAGGCCGACGCTCTACCGCTGAGCCAACCGGCCAGGGCCCCCTTTTGTTTTTAATGGCTGCGACACAAGGGAGTCCTGTTTCTCCTTCATGTGTAATGTTTTGGCTGGGCGGGGGCAGGTGGTGAAGGCCCTTGAGCCCTGACGTTGCTGCAGCCCATCCTCTGGGAACTGAAGGTCTCTTTTCCTGGGGGCTGGGTAATGTAGACAGTGGGAAAAGTTGGAGCTTTCGGGGAGGATGATGAAGGCTGGACGGTGAGGCGGTGACTGGGCAGCAGCCCAGTGGGAGGAGTGGCTGCAAGGGCGGTTCCACAGGGCTCACCGTGGCCATCTGGGCAGTGCTGGTCAGGTGAGGCTGCCTGAGCCCTTCCTGCTCCTCCAGGATCCTCAGAGTTTCCCTGCTGAACAGGGAGTGGAGAACGAACCCCACTCAGCGATCTGTTTGAAAGAGCATCTGGGAGGAGGTGTTCTTACCCCTGCCCTGTGTGGGCTACACCTGCTTCTCCCAGGGGGCTCAGTTACTAGTCCCTCCCAGGCCTCCAAGCCCCATCCACATGTGTTCCTCCTGGGAGGAGCTGTCCCTTCCAGGACGCCGTGCCTGCCTCTGTACTCTGTGTGTCTCCGTGTTTCCGTTCCCTCTCCCTGTGGTACCGTCGGCTTCCCCTCATGACACAGATTTGCATTTACAAGTTCGGGAACCATCTGTTTAAGTCTTTTCCCTTTTTGTAAATTGTATAACTTTGTTTAGGTTTTTTAAAACTTTGGAAAGCATCTTTCTGTGATCTGGGATGCTGTGATCTGTTTGTCTGGAGCCCATTACAGATTACAGAGCACCTCGTTGCCTTCTATAAACCCTAACAGTGGTGGACTTACTATGATCTAAGAGCTTTCTACACTCTCACTTCACACCCCTCCAGTGTGCCGTCATCACCCTTGTTCTCTAGCGGCTGCAGGCGAAGGGAGGTTAGACACTCTCCTGGGTGCACACTTGCCAGACTGAGAGCTGGGATTCGAACCCAGGTGGTTGAGCATCAACGTCTCGGTGTTTAACCACTATACCAGACTGGGCTTAATAATAGCGGGCAGGTTGAAGAATTATCACCCTTATTTTATTTCTCAACAATGAAAACCTCTTCTCTCTCTCGCACTCTCTTTTTTTTTTTTTGGAAAGATTCTTCCCTTAAAAAAACTCTAAAGCAGTAATAGATACTTCAGGAAAAACTTAAAGAATACATATGCGTAAAAGCAGAATGTGAGAACCCTGACCACTCCACCCCCAATGCTCCGAGATAGACCACACTGTTAACAGGAGATGTCCTTACAGACGGTCCATTTGGAATCTTATGTATGTATTTATACACTAAGTATCATAACGTGTATAATTGTACCAATGGGCCCCTGCCATCGTCCCGCAGGTGGTGGGGCGAAAGCTCAGGTGTTAATCTATTCCTGGGCACATGGTGATGCTGAGGAGGAGCCTGGACTTGCACCCACATCTTCTCTATCCACTGTAACCTGCCTCCTGGGGGCGGAACCAGGGGCTGGTTTTATTCGAGTCCTATGGCAATATGGCTGACAGATGCTCTTCAGTATCGTAGTGGTCACCTTCCCGGGTCCTGATGAAAAAGGGCATAGGCTTCAGACAAAGACAGAATAATGCAAATCTTCAGTTTTGGTTTAGAAGATTTGAAACTTGCGGAGGGGATATAGAGAAGAAGGAAGTAGAATGATTCTCTTTTTCTCCTCTCTTTTCTCTCTTCTAGAGAGAAAAAGAACGGATTAGTGGGCCTCCTGGAACAGGGCCCCTTCCCCTGCCCCAGGGCAATTATAGAGCCTCAGCCGGGAACCCTCCTCACCCTCCTCACCCTCCTCACCGGCCAGGAGGAGACACCGTTCTGCAAACAATGGGGGGAAGGAAAGGAAAGCAATGCGGTAGCCAATGGTGCGGATGACTTCCTCAATGCCAGACACCGGCTTGTACTTAGAAAGTCCCTACTCGTTGGCCCCTGGGAGGACGGGCAGTGGGATCTGCTTTCACTCTCCACGTCCTGTTGTCCAGGAAAGAACATTTCAGACTGTGGGGAAGGGCCCTCTGACTGCGAGTTCATGTGGAAATTTGACAACCAAGGGAACCTTATCCTAGGAAGCTCTGCTCTCTTTTTTTGGGTCGCCATGGTCAGGCAGCAGCAATCATCCAAACCGCAGCTCTGCACAGAGGCAAACCACAGGAAAAAGAAATCCGAACGAGCAGAGAAAATAGATGTCCCCCAAAGCATGCATTAATGTTTTTCTCAGAGGAGAGTCTTTTAATTTGTGTTTTAAAGACTGGTCCAAATAAGTGTAGCCCTTCTGGTTTCCTCTCCCACAGTGGAGAAGTGGGCAATTAGAAGGAATAGGAGAGGCCTATGGGATAAGAACAGATAGCCAGGGTGGAGACGGAGCAACTGGGAATAGGAGCACCACGTGCTTGAGCCTCTCTGAGCCCCCTGTAGGTGCTCAGTTTTCAGTGATGCTGAAGTAGACCCACGTCTCCACCGGCCTGGAAGATTGTCATCCGGCCCAGTGTGGACTGGCTGCTAATGAAACGACTGGGTGCCCTCAGAAGATTAGGTGATGACCAGGGTAGTAGTATTGAACTCAGCGTACTCTGTTTAAGAAAAGGAGACAGCGTGATGCATACAGATGGCTCTCGTTTTTCTATTCCTCATTTGGAGACGCAGCACAGTTGAGACAGAGGTGTGAGTGAGAGCTAGATTGATTACTGGTAGAATAAATGGCCTGCCCGAGGCAGCAGCAGCACTGAGCAAACGTGTGTCAGTACAGACTGGAGAGTGCGCAGCTTGCTGGGAACAGGTAGGTGAGAGGACATAGACCTTGTCTGTAGGGAGTTTGTACTTGGGGATGAGACAAGGACCTCGGGTTCAGGGAGTTTGCCCTTGGAGGTGAGAACGGTCCTCGTGGACACTTGGAGGGAGACGCGGGTGATCAGAGTCGAGGTGGGAGGGAGAGCCAAGGCAGGGGAGCATAGAGCCAGGACGGGCCATGCACTGTGCTGGCTTCTGCAAGACGCTGGCTGGGTCCCTTTCCTCCCTAATCCTCTCTTGGCTCACCTGTGAAATGAAGACTGTGGAAGCTTAACCCTTGGCGGTCTCGCGTGATAATTAAGCGAGAGAAGGCGTGGAAACTGCCTTTGCACCATGCCTGGCTAGCTGAGAACTGCTGCTCTCCTTTTCATTCTCCTCCCCAGCCCACGTCTGCCTCGGGGGAGCTCTGGGACAGTTTTGAGGGGACATGAATCTTGAACCCAACCTTGAAGTCATCAGCGTAGGTGGCATATAAAGCCAGTAGCCATGGCCACCATCACAGCCACCTGGCCCATGCAAGTTCCCATTTGATTCGGACAGACGGTAATGAAACAACAGAGCCAAGAACTGGTGGGCCATTAGCTTTAATTCTAGCTCACACCTGGCGGGCAAGAAATACACACAGTGGGAAAACACTTCCCTTTCCATTCAGGGCTCCCAAAGCCACTGACTTATCCGAGTTTCCTAGAATCAAAGTTTTCTACCTCATCAGCCTTATTCACCTCTGTTCCCCATCTCCTTCTTTCTCCCTGCACAAACTCTGCACAAACTGGCTTCTCCTTCAGTACTCCACCATCTTGGCTACTTCTCCTCTCCTCCATGTGGCCTTCCTCTCTCTAATGCTAATCTCAGGAACCGAGAGAGAGCAAGCTCCCGGTCTGCTCCCATTTTATAGTGTAGAAAACAAAACCTTTAATCCAATATACAAACAAGGAAGTCACTTATCTGAGGCATAATGGGATTCCTCATGAGAATGTACCACCCCACATCATGCAATCGGTCAAGGGTGTGGGGAAAAGCTTAGTCTTAAAACTAAGCCTTAGGCTATAAGGACCCGGCCTGCTTACAGCCTGTCCCCCACACCCAATACAAACTATAAGCGAGCAAACATTTATATCATATTTAAAAACCCATTTGACCAACAGTGCAAAAGAGGTGACACCAGTGAGAGTAATTCCAAAAGGCTGTGATAGAAAGTGCAGTCAGTTCATTTGTTTATGTGGAGCGCCGTGTAGTCTGACGGCGATGGGAGAGTGCAACTTTTATTCATACTTTGAGTTTGGACCGAGATCACCATTAAGGATGCCAAGTGGTGTCCTAGCCCAGGCGGAGCATAAGTTCCTGAGGGACAGTGCCTCGGCAGAAAAGCTGTATAGCTAAAGTCACGAATGGAAATCCTTTCTTGAGTTTTTCCCAAAAAACGGTTCCCAAAGTGGTACTTATCTCCTGTGTTATCTCTCAGTAAGCCTCCGACAGCGAGTTGTTCCCTAAGGTTGAAAAAGGTATCCTGTGTGGTTGGGTGGGCATCAGAGAAAATGCTGTATCGGGGCGACATGGAATGGAAAACCCATATCCGTCAGCGTTAGGTCTCTGTGGGGACTCATTACGGCGGCGGCGACAGTGGCTTTGGGTCTCCTGGCTCAGGCTCACTTACTCAAATGACTTTTCTTTCACTTCCCCCCTCTCTCCAGATGGTATAGTTTAGATCAGGGGTCCCCAAACTTTTTACACAGGGGGCCAATTCACTGTCCCTCAGACCGTTGGAGGGCCGGACTATAAAAAAAACTATGAACAAATCCCTATGCACACTGCACAAATCTTATTTTAAAGTAAAAAAACAAAATGGGAGCAAATACAAAATTTAAAATAAAGAACAAGTAAATTTAAATCAACAAACTGATCAGTATTTCAATGGGAGCTATGCTCCTCTCACTGACCACCAATGAAAGAGGTGCCCCTTCCGGAAGTGCAGTGGGGGCCGGATAAATGGACTCGGGGCCGCATGTGGCCCGCAGGCCGTAGTTTGGGGACCCCTGGTTTAGATAGTTTAGTTCACCCAAGTAATATGCCTATCTGGTGGGGCCCTACTTGGGCTATTTTTGCTGTTGCTGGTTATCTGATTTTAAGTACATACAATTATGCTATTGCTAAGAGTTTTTTTTATGTATTAATGTATTATTCTGTGTGCATAATTTTTTAACGTATACTTCATTTTTTTTTTTTAATCCCCTGGCAGTTTACTAACAGCAGTGAGAATCATGCATTGTTATTGTTTGGTGGGACAGACTATCTTTATATGTTGAAAAGGGGCTTTGGCATTTTTAAATGTAGAGAGATTTGATAATTTAGTGTTTTATGGTCTGGATGTCACATGGTTGTGCTAATTGACATAGAGGTCTATTATTATCTGTTTTCTGAGGGGTGGAGGGACTTGGTTTTCCTGGGGTTGCCTAATTATTGGTTCACTAGAACTGCAGCCAAGTTAAAAAAGAAAAGGTTAGAAATCGTTTAGTTTACCGTCCTTTCAGTGAAGGGAACCTTCTAGAAGGTTCTGCGGAGATCTAATAATAAATGGTCATAATATGTTAACCATTATAATAACCAGTGAAATCACAGTGACCATGGATTAAGCTCTTCCTACAAAACATATGAAGAATACCAGCAGAAGCGATATGAAGTGTCAAGCTACCAGGTCCTTGGCTCTGTGCTTAGTACTGGCTGTATTTCAACAATCCTCACAACTGCCCTGATAGAGACAGCCCTGTATCCCTACCCATCTTGTAGGCGAGGAGGTGCAGAGAGAGTCCGGATCTTTAACTTAGAATTGTCGAATTCAGAAGCCAGGGATCTTCCGTTCTGCTTGACTTTTTCTGGTCTGTGGTTCTAAATGTGGTGGTCATAAGACTTCTGGCGTGCGAGATTGATTTTAGATGCTACCCAGATAAATACTTATTTTCATAGTCATCTGTTTTAATATGTATTAGGGAGAAACCCAGAGAAGAATGAACCTCGTGGTTTCTTGAATGGTATTGCGTGGAGTGAAGCTACATTCATTTCCGTAAGATACGTAGGTCAATTTAAAAAAAAATACGAAATAGATAATGATGTTGGGGTGTGTGTGGCTGTGGCAACAGTGACGGTGGCGGTTCTTGAAGGAGTGAGCTCATTTCAGGGATGCATTTGTTTGTAGAGACTGTTCTTTTGGTGATGTGGTTCTCCTGGTCAGGAAGTTCTTACCCGGGGTGGTCTCATTGCTTGTCCCTTTCGCCCACAAGTCTGTGCGGCTGCCCTGGAGCCACACGCAGGGAACCGACGCGCATATTTTTTTTTATTCCCTTTGGTTGTTTTCTTCTCTGGATTCAACATCTCAGCTCACTCAGTCATTGCCCACGTGCCATGGTCATTCCCTACTGAGATGATTTCTTCTAAAATGTGGGCAACCACCCGAGGTCAGATTCTATCCTGGACTCTTTGGAAATGCAGTTTCTTCGTCAGCAGGTGCCCCTGGGCAGTCAGACCTCCCGCATTGCCTCACCTCTTGACGTCTTTGCTCAGGAACCACCCTCCTCAGTTCTGTTGTCTGTGACATGGAGAGATAGCATGCACGTAAGTCGCTGCTTCGCACAGTGTTTGCACAGACTGTTGCTGCTACTCTCCAGGAAGTCTCTTCGCCTTCGACGCCTGCGATCATATTCTCTGAGGATGCCTCTTCAGGGTGCACTTGTCAGCTGTCCCTTGAAAATGGACAGATTTGGGACTTTTGGCCTCATAGTGAAAGCACCCCTTCCTGATTCTTTTTATCAGTTTTTCCTTTCAAATGAAAATAAAAAAAGGGATGTTTAACATTTTTTCACTTTCGAGTTCAGTTTCTCTCTTCTCCTTTTTTCTGGGTGATGGTTAAAGTTATGCTTAATTTTTTTTTTTTATATACACATGATATAACATAAACTGATGTAGCTGAAAGTACCTAACAGGATTATCTTGCATTTCTGGTTGACCTATCCACTTTGCAAGTTTTAGGATATTGTAGTGTGTGGACAGCTTACAACATTTTCTGTGTATACTTAAAACAGGAAACTCTTTTTAAACCATAGAGGGAAATCCTTTCTACATTTTGCAAACTACGTGTTTAAAGTACTTTAAATTCAAGAACTTTAGGTATCTTCATGTGCTCTGTGTTCCTAATTTATTTTTATAGCAGTCATTATTTCAGCTGTCTGTAGTATTAGCATGTTGAAACATTGGACTAATTTGTGCATACATATATAGAGCCTTTTCGTCTACAAGAATCACGTATGTCATGCCTGAATTGTAATGAGCCAGCGTGTGACCCAAATGATACGAAGTATTCAGATTTGAGACAGCAATGTATTATATAAATTGACATCATTTAGGTGGTGGAGGAGTCTCTGTCCACCTGTTCAGTGAACTTGGGCAAGGGCTATATAACATTTCTTAGTCTCCTTATAATTATCCACTGGGGTAATTAGACCCTTTCTCTTTGTAACTCAGAAGGGTGTTGGTAAAGGTGGTGTGAAAAGAATCAGTCACTGGGCCAGTGCAATTTCGGTGAAACCCCGAAGTCCAGTGTTAACGTGATGGTTGGGGAGACCTTGAACCTACGTCCTTAGGTCAGTGCTTCAAAGTATTTTTGACCCTCTTGTTTGAAGTTCTCTAAAGTTCAGTGTGGCATAGTTTTTAGGTATTTCTGAGAATACCAAAGCACTTGCTGGAATAATTGGCCAGAGTATGGAATGCCACCAGACCAGGGCCGGGAGTCAGCGCTGACAACACAGAAGACTCTCATCTAGTACGTATTGTATTTTCTACAAGTGTCGCACATAAGGCGCAGTGAGGGGGACAGGGATGCTATCAGACCTGAGTTTTCTTTGCAAACAGGTAGCTAACCAGAGTACATCAGCTAAGCATTAGCTTAAGGAAGGGAACATCGAGAATACTTGAGACTCACTGACTCTCCAAGAGCCTCTGGCCTTTGTTTACAAATGGCAGGTCAGCTCTCGCCTCTTATGCCTTTTTCAGAGAATTCAAGAATATTTTGGTGCATGGCCATGTTCCTTGCTCCCAGGCCCTTGGTGGCTGCTACTCTCTGCCACCTTTCACCTCAGCGTCCGCACCCTCTACCGTGGGTCCTGTCCCAGCCTCGCTTCCCCATGCACAGGCCAAGTTCTAGTACAGCCAGCTCGCTTACTGTTTTCCCTCTAAGTGCCGGGCGTTCTCCCTCTCCCCTGTGTCTACTCGAGTCCCGGTCACCACGTTCCACCTCAGCAGCCTCTTGTTCAGTGAAGCCTTTTGTTCACGGTCTCCCCCACAACCCAGCCAGGCGTACCTTTTCTCTTCTCGGGGCTCACTGGTGGGAAGCGCGTGCGCTTGACCTGGGTTCAGATTCCCACCCGTGTTTTTATCTGAGTGGGTCACTTCCACGCGACAGTACATATTATATAGCTGGGGCGCCTAACACAGGGACCCGCCTTAAGTTCTCTCCAAGTGTTGGTGTCTTGCCTCTTCCGTGTCCCTGATGGTTTTTACATTTGCTGTTATATTAGAGTCTGTGTTTATGTCTTGCCTGTTTTTTTTTTTTTTTCCATTTTTTCTGAAGCTGGAAACGGGGAGAGACAGTCAGACAGACTCCCGCATGCGCCCGACCGGGATCCACCCGACCGGGATCCACCCGGCACGCCCACCATGGGGCGACGCTCTGCCCACCAGGGGGCGATGCTCTGCCCATCCTGGGCGTCGCCATGTTGCGACCAGAGCCACTCTAGCGCCTGGGGCAGAGGCCACAGAGCCATCCCCAGCGCCCGGGCCATCTTTGCTCCAATGGAGCCTTGGCTGCGGGAGGGGAAGAGAGAGACAGAGAGGAAAGCGCGGCGGAGGGGTGGAGAAGCAAATGGGCGCCTCTCCTGTGTGCCCTGGCTGGGAATCGAACCCGGGTCCTCCGCACGCTAGGCCGACGCTCTACCGCTGAGCCAACCGGCCAGGGTCTTGCCTGGTTTTAATAAATGATGATATTATGGAAGGAGGCGCTGTCTTTCCTGTTTGCCCAGTAGGCCCTACTACAGTGCTTGGTATGTGAGAATAGGTGTTCGCTGGTTTCCACAGAACGAGGTTGATCTGGAGTTACGTGGTTGAGGGATGAAATTTGGGTGCTCTCGTATTCAACAGGGTCTTCTTCACCCCTTTTCATCCTTCTCTTTCCGTTTTCTCCTCATCTTTTAGCTTCCATTTTTACTTCCTGTATACTGAGAGAGCGCCAGGCTCACTTCAAAGGGTTGACTTCAAAGCCCCCTTGATGGAGAATCGCTCACCACTGAAGCCCATAGGAGTTGGTGTCAATGGAGGACCTTGTGTCAGTTGCAGTTAAAGAGTTTTTCAGGACTTCTATTTTTATAATCCTTCTAAAGGGAAATGGGGGGAGGGTTACAGAAACATCTGCTCCTTAAAAAAAAAAAGTCAAACATAAGCCAGTGTAATTGCCCCAAAAGTTAAGCTATTGTTAAAAAAATTAAAGCGATTTTACAATTAGTGGAAAAGAATGACTTTATTTCCTAAAAAAATAATTCTGTTTGCTGTTTTTTGTCCTAGTTACAAAGGCTTATTTGGACAGAAGTCTAGTCTTATACACGACATTTTCCAAGATGGCCAAGCAGGGTTGCAGGTTACAGAGCAGAAGACAGGGCTTGGGCCTGGTGAGACCTGATCCGCTGCTCTCCTCTGACTGTGGGTGTAGGCCGGAGGAGGAGAGGGAGATTCAAGACCGTCATCCCCACCACAGACCCTTTGATGCCCTGTCTGTCGGCTCTTTGAGGCTGGGAGTGACTGGCTCTGCTGGGAATGCGAACTGGAACCCTCCTGGTTTCTGTGGTAGCCCCCACATATGTTTCCTGAAGGCCTACTGTGTGTTTCAGCACCGTGCCAGACCGCCCCTTGCAGCCTCACTGCGCGTGCCCCTGGGCCGAGAAGTTCTTCCTGATCTGACTGGTGTCATCTGCCCAGTTTACACCCCCAGCTCCACCCCACGCCTTTGAATACATCTTTCCATCCTAGAATGCCGTTTTCTCCTGCTCCGAAACCCTTAAATCTCATTGACTTGATGAGTCCTTATTCACTTGGTTCAAGGGTCTATCCTTTCTGGAGCCTTCTCCTGATTTTCCCTCCACCTGTTGCTGTGTTCCCCAGTATGACCTTGTGAGCATCCATAAGAATGTTTATTTTATTCTTCAGTAAATTCTCTGTTTACACTTCTGTCTCTGTCGATTGTAAGCCCTTTGAGGGCTCAATGGCATAAACAAGTGCTATCACAGTTAAGATGACGTTGAGGTTAGGCGATCCGAGGAAAGATCTGAGTCAAACCTATAAAGATGGATATAATTTATTTGCAAAGTTGAAGAGGACAGCCTTCGTCAGTTCAGGCTATGAGGAGACACGGGTAGAAAGGTGTCTTAAAGCCTGAATGAGGCAGGCCTTAAACGCCAGCCAAGATGTTGAGCCATTTTTAGAAGGGAAATGAAATGATTAAAGTGGAAATTTTGGAGCCTGCCTGGGTGAGAGTGAGCAGGGTGAATTTCAGGGGCAGTGAGAGGCACCCGGAAGGCCAGGTAGGAGAATGTCGCCGAGGTCGGGGAATAAAGTGACAGGAATGTAGACCTGATTACAGTCGGCCGCCTCTTCCTGGACAGCCAGAGAGCTAAGGAAATATGTCGTGACATGTAGAACTTACCCGAAATTCAAACGTCAGTGTCCCCAGTGAAGCGGCTTTGGAGCACAGCCGTGCTTATTCATCTCCGAGTTCTCTGTGGCTTTCACACAAGCACGTCAGCCTCGAGTATTGATTGCAACAGACACTGTAGCCGGCAGAGGCTAAATTATTTACCATGCGGCCCTTCACAGAATAAGTTTGCTGACCCCCGACATAGACCAACCGGGGAGAGCGAGAGTATGAATGGACAGAAAGGGACGAGCGGGATCAAGGCACATTTTCGAGGAAGATGCTTCCTCGGGGAGTTTTTTGCCATAGTTTCCCCTCCTGTCTTCTGTGTAACTCCGTGTCTTGGTGGTGGTGGTGCTCGAGGCGTGGGTGTCATTGGGCAGGGAGTGTGGAAGGGTAGAAGAATTGTGTCTTCCTGATGGGGGTCCCAGGCTGGTCTCAGAGTCAAACCAGACGAGCCGGGTGACTCCAGGTTCAAGGTGGATTCCTCAGGTCTAGACCAAGCACAGCTTGCTGGCTGCGGAGGGGGTGGGACAAGACAAGAGCGAAGCTGGAAGGCCCCCGTCGGACTGACTGGGGGCGTTGGGGGTGAGGGTGCTGCGGAGGGCCCCGGGGTGGGGTGGGGAGAGCGGCCATCGAGGCAGCCCAGCCGCAGCCTCTCAAGGATGAGTCAGTGTGCGCCCGCAGCAGGTGGGGCTCTGTGTTTCCGGCTGTTGGTGCCTCTTTTCCCTGCCTTGGGGAGGAGAGAGGAAGCCGACGACTCCCTTTAGTCGTGAGGGAGGAGAGGGCTGGCAGGCCAGCTTCCCTGCTGTCCCGTGCCTGCCTGGGCGGGGAGCGTCACCCGCAGAGCTCGTCGGGTATGAAAAGATACAAAGAGGAAGCACGAGGTGAAAGGGAGGTCCAGGAGGAAAACAAAACATCCCGAGGCATGTCCCAGTCAGGCACAAGGCATGACTTTCCCCAGGCGTCGGAGCACCGGTGGGCATCTCGGACCCTGTGTGTCAGCGGGAGTGTGCACGTCCCGTCCTGGGAACTGGGAATGTAGAGTCTCTTACCACTTTGAGAAAAATGGAGCCTTATTGCTAGTAGAGACTTTCAAGAGTCTGGTCGAAGCCTCTCGTTTTACAGGTGAGAAACCAAGATGGACGGATTTTACCAAAGCTAGTTAGTGGTGGAACTTGGATTTAATCTCAGGCCTTTTATTACTATTGCTAAAGAATTCTTAACTTGTTGTGAGTGTGGACCATATGCCAGGCTGAGCACCAGGTGCTTTCTGTCCTGGCTTAATCTTTACTAGAGCCTTGGGAAGTAGCTCCTGTGTCTATGTTACAGGTGAGGAAAGCGGGGACTTACAAAGGCCAACCTGCCCCCGATCCGAGAGCTAGACACGGTGATCGGACCCTAGTCGGTCTCACTCCAGAGCCCTGCGTTCTTAACCGGGAGGTGCACATCAGCTTGTTCTCAGCAGCGTCCTGGCTCCTGTTTGCACTGGGCCCGGTCCATCCTGTTTCTGTTCGTTCGTGGATGTGCCTTTGAGAAGTCAGGAGGACACTGCGTTAGGTGAGGACAGGTGGGGCACAATCTGGGTTCCGGCCAAGCTGGAGGGGATGACTGTTCTGTGGTATCCTCCTCCTCACCGTCTTGGCCTCAGCCCCAAGACCCCGTCTTCTGTGAAGCTGCCCCTGCCCCCAGGCAGAGTCGATTTCTCCCGCCTTTGGGCTCCCGTGGCTCCTTGTGCTCTGCCTTGAGCCTTTCACACTGGACTGCGCCCCCTGTGGATGCTCACGCCAAGAGCACGTGCCGCCCAGCTTTGTATTCCCATTCCACCACACTGGACTGCGTCCCCCGTGGATGCTCACGCCAAGAGCACGTGCCGCTCATCTTTGTGTTCCCATTCCACCACACTGGACTGCGTCCCCCGTGGATGCTCACGCCAAGAGCACGTGCCGCCCAGCTTTGTATTCCCATACCACCACACTGGACTGCGTCCCCCGTGGATGCTCACGCCAAGAGCACGTGCCGCCCAGCTTTGTATTCCCATTCCACCACACTGGACTGCGTCCCCTGTGGATGCTCACGCCAAGAGCACGTGCCGCCCAGCTTTGTATTCCCATTCCACCACACTGGACTGCGTCCCCCGTGGATGCTCACGCCAACAGCACGTGCCGCCCAGCTTTGTATTCCCATTCCACCACACAGAGCCTGGCTGACTGGGATTTGGCACATGTCGAGTGAATGAATGAATGCACATCCGGCCTGTCAGTGGTTCTCCACCTTTATTTCACAGACGAATCACTTGATGAGCTTCTTAAAGGTTCTGACTCCCGAGTCCCACCCCCGGGGATTACTCTAGATCTGCAGTGGGACCCCCGAATCTGCATTTCCCTTGAAGCACCCAGGTATTTCTGATGCGGGTGGTCTGCAGGCCACACTTGGAGCCGCCCTGGCACAGGTGCCCGGCCTTCTGGAATACAGACAGGAACCACACATTAAAAATAGCACTCCATTCATTTGCTTGTGCTAAGACGCCAAGTGCCCCCTCCTGCCGCTGACAGGTCCGGATGTGGGCCAGTTCTCAGCCCAGGGAAAATGAACAGTGTCTTCTCCGTGGTGCCCAGAACAGTCTGAGTCAGTGGAATGTGCCAGCCAGTCAGGCAGAAGGGAACTTCAACTTCTTTTTTAAACCTTGGTGGGAACTCTTGGCAAGCCACACCGGGAGGAGAGGAAGCGCTATGTGGGGTTTGAGGTGGGCCTGTGTCGCGGGGCTAGCTGTACGGCCCAGGGCCATTGCTATATATGCCCCTCTCCTCTTGAAATAGTCACTTCCCCGGCCGGCCTGTATTTTGGTTCACGTCCACAAATGGCGTGGCTGTTGCTGAAGGGGCCTCCTGGGAAGTTAGAGAAAATTGGGCCAGGCTGCAGCTGCGCTTCAGGGGGGAGACAAGAGAGCTGGCTTTTGCCCCTGTCACACCTCTGGCTCCTTGTAAGATAACAGAGGGAGGGGGTGGCTTCGGGGCACCAGGCTTGCTTTTCCATCTGTAAAATGGGTGGGGTGAAGGGGCAGAGGAATAAAGCTTATTTCTTCTCCTGAAAGGGATGTTTCGTGGCCAAGATTGAACACAGGCCTCTGTTGTTGGTGTGATGCTATTGATGAGGGCTCAGGAAGTTCCCATTTTGGAGTTAACTCTTTGAGGGCATGGGGTGAACAGTGCTAATTGTCTTAGTCAAGGCCGGGCTGAGGGTAAGAACCTCAGCTCAGAGAGGACAGGGACTTGGTCTTTCTGCTCATCGCTGTGTCCCCACGGCTTAGAGCGGGCTTGGCACGCAGAAGTAGAGCCGATGGCTCCAAGTACTGGTGCATCGGGCTCCATCTCTCTTTGTCTTCCTGTCGGGTTTGACTTGCTGTTTGAGAAAGGGGGTTATGACAAAGTAGGACGATCTGAAGGCAGAAACTACCGTATTTCTTGCTTCATAAGACACACTTTTCATCCCCCAAAAGTGGAGGGGAAAATGCCCGTGTGTCTTATGGAGCGAAAAATACAGTACTTTATTAAATATTTTAACACACCATTTGGTTCAGAATATTTCTTTTCTTATTTTCCTCCTTAAAACCCTAGGTGTGCCTTATGGTCAGGTGTGTCTTATAGAGCGAAAAATACGGTAAGCCAAACCCTTTGTTTTGAATGTTTCATCCATGTTCAGTACCTAACATGGAGGAATATAAGAGGTTGAGGGATTTGGTACGGATCGGTGTGGGTTCAGGTTCCGGGTTCATTCCACTGTAGGGGAACCTCTTTCAGATTCAGTGTCCTCATCTGTAAAAGGGATGAATGGTACCCACGCCAGGCCACCTCTCAAGGAGTCGTGTGGGGCGCACGCAAGACAGTGTGTGTGAATGTGTTGTACCTACCAGGGTTGCAAAAGCGATCGCGTGTGGAAACAGGTCGGGCGTGGTCAGCTCGATGGAGGGGCTGACGCCCGTCAGTGAGGTGACTTTTGGGGTGTACCCCTCCTAGGGCAGCTCGGTGGGGGGGCTGAAGCCCGTCAGTGAGGTGACTTTTGGGGTGTACCCCTCCTAGGTCAGCTCGGTGGAGGGGCTGACGCCTGTCAGTGAGGTGACTTTTGGGGTGTACCCCTCGTAGGTCAGCTCGGTGGAGGGGCTGAAGCCCGTCAGTGAGGTGACTTTTGGGGTGCACCCCTCCTAGGGCAGTTGGAGAGGACTTCCGCCTCCATGGTGAGCTCTCAACTCTTCTAAGGCAGCCCCTCCCCCCTGCTGCCTGTGTCCACAAGTATTTTGTTTTTTAAATACCCCCTATTTTATTGTGAAACCCTGAAATTAGCAAATCTCAGGCTGGCTGAATTAGGCTTGCCGAGCAAACCACATGTCTGTGTGCAGATGTCTGGTACAGTGCTCCATCTTCCTGCTCGCCGTCCCGCTACCTGACACGAGAGTGCGTCCTGGTTTGTCTGTGTCTGGTCTGCCTTCCCCTGGAGAATGGGAGCTGCACGAGGCTGGGGCTTTGTTCTGTTTGCTGTGGAATTCTCAGCACCCAGAACAGTTACTGCCCCATAGGGGGGACCCAAGAAATACTTGTGGAATGAATGAATGAATGAATACTTAATGTTCAGTGGGTGTGAACTTCTTTGACTTTGGTTTAGACCAGTGATTCTCCAGGAGTGGTCCTGAGACTTCTGGGGGTTCCTAAGGCCCTTTCATAGGGGTATGCGTGGTCAAAACTATTTTCATAGTAATATAAAACTGTCATTTGCCTTCTCACTCTCATTCTTTCACGAATGCAAATCTCGGGGAACCAGCATTTTCCAAGTAAGCAATGCATAATGGCGCAAAGTCGTGTGAGATGAAATAGAACCCTTCAGTGGACGCCAAGACTAGTGGCTTTTTGTATTAAAGAATAACATGGCAAATCTCTGACGTGGTTTCGGATTCTATGCTGCAACTAACTTTCAAAAGACTGCCTCCCACTTGTCCCGTTTTGGTGTAGCACCAAAGAAAAATAGACACAATTACTGAAAAGGCTATGAAAGTACCCCCGTTCCCAACTTCATGCTTATATGAGGCCAGGATTTCTTCATCTGCTTTAGCCCCCAGAACATCTGTAATAGAGTAAACATAGAAGCACATGTGAGAATGCAGCTGTCTCTTCCTCAGCCAGACGTTAAAGAGACGAGCACAAACCCAAACGAATGCCGCTCCTCTCACGACTTTTTTTTTTTGTATTGGAAAATATCGTTATTTTTCCATTAAGGAGGTTATTTTTGTTAACCAGTGCTAGATTTATTACAAAAAAGAAGCTCTTTGAGGTCCTCAGTAATTTTTAAGAGCATAAAGGGGTCCTGAGACCAAGCAGTTTAAGAAGCATTGGTCTCTAGATCAGTGGTAGTCAACCTGGTCCCTACCGCCCACTAGGGGGCGTTCCAGCTTTCATGGTGGGTGGTAGCGGAGCAACCAAAGTATAAATAAAAAGATAGATTTAACTATAGTAAGTTGTTTTATAAAGATTTATTCTGCCAAACTTAGTGAAAATCCAACATAAAGTACTTGGTAAGTAATTATTATTATATGCTTTAACTTGCTGTAACTCTACTTTATAAATTTTATAAAGTAAAGTTACTTCCCTACTTTATAAATCACCATCACTGTGGAACCAGTGGGCGGTTAGAAAATTTTACTACTAACAGAGATACAAAAGTGGGCGGTAGGTATAAAAAGGTTGACTACCCCTGGTCTAGATGGAGCTCTGTGGGTTTATGGAAGAGACTGTTTGGATCCTGCAAACCATGCAGGCTTCCCTTCCAGGTGGCTGGGTGCAGAGTGTTGGTTGAGCATCCCTGCATCAGGAGGTGCCTGTTTGAATGACACATTTGCCCCTCGAGCCGCATGGCTTTGGGCGAGTTGTTGTCTCTCTGGGCCTTGCTTGTCTTGTTTGTTGAAAGTTGGGGGGCCTGGGAGTTGGCGGTGGGCGGTGAGATAGTGTGTCGGGTCTCCTCCGGCTCTGATACTTTCTTAATTCTTGTACCTTCTCTGCTGGAGTTAGCTCTGCATGCCCCTGTGAAAGAGATGGGTGAGAATTCCAACCGTGAGAAGAGGCTTCGGGGAAAACATGAGGCTTAAAGCCGAACAGGGTTTGCCCACCTGTGAGGCGGGGAGGAATTCAGCAGTGGGGATCATGGCATCGAACGGAAGTCCTCAGTTTGAGACCCGAGGCAGGTGACTCGGGGGAGGGTCAGTTACACTGACCCCGGGTCCCAGACCGTCCCCAGCCTGTGGCCTGGGGCTTTTCTTCCTCACTCCATGGTCCATGACAACAGCAACAGCCTCACATGGGCCTTTCCTGGGATTTATTGAGCAACGAAGGTCAGTAGCCTGGGGTCGTCTGGCCTTCCGCACAGACCAGCTCGCCTGCAGGAAGACACGGTGTGAGCGCATTTATTTTAATTGCTGCTCTATAACTTCCTGTCGCTCTTCTCAGGGCAGCGGTGCTTTTGAAAAGAGACTGTGTGTGTGTGTTTCTCCACGTTGAACGTTGGAATCTGTAGAAATCTGTTCTTCTTTCCAATCTGGAAAGATTTCCGTATCATTGTGCCTGTAGAGAACTGTACAACCTGGATAGAAAAACGGGCGAAGTTGAATTTGGAGAATTCAGTGAGCCAATGCATGCAAAGCCCCGAGCACCTTGCCTGCCTCAGTGACAGCAACAGAAGTCACACTGAAATGAATACATTATTATGAGCAGTGCTGTGTCTCTCTAGCACTCCTGATGAGTGCTTTGTACAGCTCATGTTATACCAGTTTATTCTGCTACTAAAGTGCATCGAGTTTCCCCAGTGGGCCAGGCAAAGCAATGAATGTTAGGTCCTAGGAAAACGTGGTTAGAAATGCACGTGACAGTGGTTCCCACCCACTGGGCTGGAGACTGACGCACAGCCTGTGAAAAGTTTCCTGTGGTCAGTGTTAAAAAGAGAAAAATAAGGACAAATGTACCGAGATTCTCATGACATGAACTCAGTTCAAAGGATCGTCCTTTCATCAGAATGTGTTCTTCCTGTATCTGTAGGGGGAAAACATTTCCTTTTGTGAAACAAGAATTGATAGTAGGTGGTAGGTACTCTTTATTCGGCAAAGGAAAACATTGTGACCCTTAGGTCGACCCTTAAAGTTTTGAGTGTTTAATGTTTGCAACTGCGTTGATCTGTGAAAGCCAAATCTCTGGGTAAAAATCATAAAACGTGTCAGAGTTAGAGGAGATTTTAAGAATCAGTAAAGGTATGTTCTCCTCATTTTATAGGTAACAAAAGAGACTTGGAGAAAGCAGGTGACTTGCTCCGGGTCACCCAGCAAATATAGGTGAGTCAGGGCTAAAACCCAGACAGGGTGTCTATGAGTTCTGGTTTCGAGTCGAGCACACTTACGTTTAAATTCTGCCTGTGCCACCGAAGAGCTGATCTCTTAAGAACCTGTGAAATTGGGGTGCCTACCGGAGGAGAGACCATGAGGATTTAATGAGATGATTAGGTTTGGAGAGATTTTGGCTTAAGAGGAAAGGAAGCCCTCTTCCCGCCTCCCCCCATGAATAAATAGGTTCTTACGATCTGACAGTGAGTGTCGTCAGTTGGGTGGCTTTGTTTTTAGCACAGTCCCTGCACTTACTACTTGTGATTCTAAGGAGTATCAGCAGTCACTTGTGTTGATGTCTCAGCCCTCTCGTGGTGATCTTTCTCTTCAACTGTCCAACGATTTCAGCAGTCTAGTTCGAGTCTCCCTGCCCTCAGTCCAGGCACAGGTCCTGGGAGGATGGGACCGAGGGGCTTGTCCAGGGTCTCCGAGTGTATACACAGCTTGGGTACTCTTTTCTTTCTTCGGGGCCCTGCCTCATTCTTGGAGACCCAGGGTGATTGACAAGCATCTTCTTCTGCATCTGGGGCAGTGAGAGGCAGCCTTTTAACGGAGATACCGCAGAGTAGCGAGCATGCAGAAATTCTCATGACATACTGTCAGATTTAAACACCAAAGAGCATCTCATGCTCTGTCTCGAAGGCTTGTAATAACTGACATAAATTATCTGTGGGAATGGAATGGCCCCGGCCTCAGCCGCGCTGCACCACGCTCTCCTAGTGACAGTTTAGTGACTCCATATGCTCGCAGATGAAGGAAGCATGGTAACTTGGCACGTGGCCCCGAACGCCTCTGGCCTGCTGCCACAGGCTTGTCCTAGAGACCTGAGTAAAGTGATGTGTGTACAGTGCCCACCTTCGCTCTTGGGTCTTCCGGAGGTCGTGGTCATCACTGCCAGGGGTCCTGACTCCAGCCGGTCCTGAGGTCCTCTCTCTACCGGCCACGTGAGCCTCGTGCCCTGCGGTCTCTGCGTCCTGCAGGATGGATGAATTAGATGCCCGTGCTGGGCCCATCTGTGCGCAAGGGCAGGAGTCACATGTGGCTTCTATACTCAGGCTTGTTGTGCTTGGCTTGGGGCGATCTTCGCAAATGCAGTTTCCATCCTGGCGTGTCATATTAAGGAAATTTATGTTATATTGGCTTAAGCCAAGTCAGCCAACATGCTTTGCTTTAGTAACTCTGCCAAGAGTTTATCATCTATTATTTATTCAGGTAACACGCTGTATCTCTTCATTTCAGCCGAGCGCCATTTGTCACCCTGGCTTGGTGTGGCCAGTGCGGCCAGTGCGGCCGTCTGCTACGTTTGAGACCCGTGTTGAACATTTTTATTTCAGTTCTTATTCATTCCCAAATGTGTGTGACATGCAATTACACAAAGCCCCATTTTTTTTTTAAATGGTAAAAGGAAGTCACGCCTCATGTAGAAATTAGGCAATACAGAAACATATCTTTAAAAAAAAGTTGCCTATAACCTACTACCTGAGGAGACCACTGTTAATGACTTGGTGTGTGTCTTTTTCAGTATTGTTTTAATGGCTTATGGTAATTTAGTTGATGTCAACTGTACATAAAGAAAATTCTTCTATGGAGGGATGCACTTAATTCCAAGGGCTGTGACGAGGGTTTGCGGAGATGGCAGATGTGACATGCTTGGCATGTGGTGGTTGGTGTTCAGTAAATGAAGGGTAGATATAGAGCAGAGGGAGCTCCAGGCCTGGTTCTGTCATCCTAGCTCTAGGGCCTTGTACCAGCCACAGCTGTGCAGTGCCTTCACTTCCCCATCTGTAAAATGGGGCTCATTTTTACATACCTCAGATATCCCGGAGAAGATCCTTGGAGATGTCTTCTACTCTGCCCACAATAAACATGAGCTGTTATTGCTCAAGAGAAATGTGAGAAGACACATTTTTAAGCACAGCTTAGAAATGGGGGGGGGGGGTGTTCTGTGCGCCCCCCCCCCCATCTTAGTATGTGAAGGAAAGTCTCTTTAATTTACAGCCTGTTGAACAGTCCAGTGTCAGCCAGTTGTAGCTGTCAAGGGCAGACACAGCAAGTCACTGTCCTTGCGTGCCACACCCGGTAGTGCCTGCCACCTGGTCCATCTTGAATGAACAGAGCGCACAGGCCCGGATGCTCTGCACCTTCCGCTTCTTCCTGACACACTCCTTCTCTCCTCCATCCACTTCCAGGAGGAAGTTCCAGTGGTCTCTCCTTCCCACACCCCAGCCCGCCCTGGCTGCCCTGGTGGGAGCTCCTGGCACTGAATCAGAGATTGGCTGGCTGGCTTTCATTTCTGCCTTGTTCTCTCGAGTCTCCATAAGGAGTAGGCTTTGGAGTCCCATCCCTGACCAGAGCCGAGTGTAGTGGCTTTCTTCAGGACAGGTCTGTGCCACGAGGGCGGCCCTGTGCACCCCCCGTCGTCCTCACAGCCGGGAGTGGGTGCACGCTGGCCCCCAAGCCCGTGGCCAGACCCGCCGTGGCTGTGCAGGCAGCTCCCTGGGCTCTGCAGGGCTGCCCTTGTTTCTGACCCGCTGCACCAGCGTCCTAGCTCTGGTTCCCGTGGCCAGGAGTACATTTTCCTTTGTTGGAAAGAGCATGGGCCCATGTGGTGGAGTCTGGGGGCCCACCTTTCCCTGTCGGGGTTCCTTGGGCACCCGCACCCCAGCGCCATCAATCCTGCCACCTCTGCTCTGCGTGGCTGTGGGCATCGGGCAGTGCTTTGCATTTCGAGTCATTCCGGCTCTGTCTTGATCTGGCTGGTGCGTCCCCCTTGGGGCAGCCAGCATTTGAGGAAACACATGTAGACCTCCAACTCGAGAGGATGAGTATCTGGGGTGGTGGGGAAGGACTGATCAAATCAAAAGCCATTTATTAGACCACATCCCTGAGACTGATGCAAGAGCTCAGCCGAGGGCGTGTCCCTGTTTGCCTTGGAGGGGTTCTTCCATCTGCAGTGAAACCAAGTCCTCTTGGTAAAAGGTGGGAGGATATGACCCTTGGCGACCAGTCCGGCCTCTGGCAGGCAGGGGGATAGGAGAAACAGTCCCACTGGCCTATAGTCCGGGGCCATCCCTGTGTTTTGACCTCGATTTCCCTATTTATAAAACAGGGATAAGAGCATCCCTTTCTCATAGGTGTGTTATTAGTATTATTTACAATGTTGGATATTATCAGAGTTCTTAATTTTCACAAATCCAGTGGGTGTAAATGATACATTCTGGGGGCCTTATTTTGAGCAGCTCCTTACAGCTGTATTGATCACATGTGTTTCTTCCATGAAATGTTGTTTGGGTCATTCAGTCATTTCCCTCTTGGTGTATTTGCTTTATCTTATTGATTTTTTTGAAGCTCTTTATCTTTTCTGAGGGTTAATTCTCTGTTAGCTGTCTGCGTTGTGTCTTCTCTCGGTGTGTGACTGCCTTCCCAGGAATAAAGATTTCTTCCTTGAAAGGAGCATGGGCCCCGTGTGGGTCGGGGACTGGGGGCCCATCCTCTCTTCTTTCTTGAAGGTATCTTTTGAGAAACTGATGTTTTTCATTTTAATGGGGTCAAATGTATCAGTCGCTTTTTTTTTTTATGATTATGCTTTTGAGTATTGTTTAAGAAATACTTTCTCACCCTGAAGTTATAAAGACATTCTCCTCTATCTGATGCTAAAAAGTGCCAAGATAGTCGTGTCTTGAATCTGTTTAGAAGTGATTCTGGCCTGTGGCATGATGGTCGAGATCCAGTTTCCCAGTTGTTCATGGGGATACCAAATTTCCCAGCACCATTTGAAGAGTTCCTCCTCTTGCCAGTGAACATGAGTACCACAGGAGTTATGCAGCAGGCCTCCGTAGGTGGGTGGGTTTCTCTCTGGGCCCTCTATTCCGTGTCACTGGCTACCTTGTACCAGCACCATACTGTCTGACTTACTATTCACATTCCAGTAGTAAGTCTGTATAGGTGACTGGAGACATCCCTCCACCTAGACAGCATCAGGTCTTGCCAGTTGTTCTTCCATTTAAGTTTTAGGATCAACTTTCTGGAAAACAAAAGAAAACAAAACCCACCTCCTGTGGATTTTGGTTGGGATTGTTTTGAATCAACTTGGTGAGAATTGACGTCTTTTAATAGTGAGCCTTCTAGGCCAGGAACATGGTATATCTTTCTTCTCTTAAGTCTCTTAATGAAGTTTGATCATTAGCTCCATACAAAGCTGGCAGACCTTTGCTTAGATGCCATCCTGGTTCCTTAGGTTTTGGTTGTTATTGTAAATGATAACTTAAAAAAAAAAAATCACCTCTTCTGTTTGTGGCTGATACATGGAAACACATTTGATTTGGTAACTGTGCCAAATTGAATTTTCTGATTATTTCTAATAATGTGTCTGGAGGTTTTACATTTTTTCCTCTGTAGCCAATTCTATTGTCTCATTTTCTGTAGGCAATGAGAATTTTATTTCCTCCTTTCTAATTCTTGTCTATTTATTTACTTTCCTTTTCTTCTTTGTTATATAAACAGAGGTGGTGACAGTGAGCATCCTTGTCTTGACTTTTCTACCCTCCTGTCCCCTCCCCAGCTTTGTTGAGGTATACGTGACAGTTAATGTGTTGGTCTTGATTTTAAAGGGACTTCTCCTCAGTTACGCTGGGTTCAGAATGATGGTAATCTTCGGTAGATTGCCATTATTGGGTTAGGAAAGTTCCTTTCTAGCCTGAATTTGCTAAGAAATTTTTTTATGTCTGAGTGTTGAATATTATCAAATGCTTTTTCTGCATTCATTGAGATGACCTTGTAATTTTTTTCTTTCATCTGATTCTGTAACAAATGATGTATTTTCTCTTTCCAAGCCATTTTTGCATACCTGGAATAAGTCAATTTTGTGAGGAGGCTATTGCATTTTAAACATGTTGCATTCATCCTTACTAATATTTTGTTTGAGATTTTCACATCTATGATCATGTATAAGTTGGGCTTGTAATTTTCTTTCTCCTATTGCCCTTGTCTGTTTTAGGATTAAGATTGTATTGGTTCATATAATCAGTGAAAAATCCTTTAGTAGAGTTTGTGTAAAATTAAAAGTATAGCTGGGTAGTTTGAAAGTTTTCCGAGAAAACATTTTGTGAAATATTTACATGTTTGGTTCACATTTCTATTTTTATAACTTATTTTTTGTTACTTAAAACTATTAACACAAAACTGTATTGTATGCTTGAAAGTCGCTAAGAGAGTAGATCTCAAATGTTCTCACCACATACGCACACGCATGCACACACACGCACGGGCAACTATGTGAGGTGATGGAGGTGTTAATTAACCTCATTGTGGTATCATTTTGCAACATATACATGTATCAAGTCACTGCTTTGTACACCTTGCACAATAAAGCTGGGGGAAATATTAAAAACAAACTTTTAACATTGGAGACTCCTCATATGTTCCTCTGTACCACCAGCTTAGCTTTTTAAAAAATTTTAATTAAATGATGCCCTTAGGAATAAAACCTCTGATCTCTATTTAATTGAGATGAATTATTAAACTTTCACCATTTGCTGCTACACATCTCATCGAATTAGCTTTTTATTGATTTGGAGCAACCAAACGAAACCCAGAAATGATGGAGTTGTAACACGTGATTTCGGATGTTGATGCTTGCCCGGGATGCCGTTTTTAAAGATATTGATAGATTAATGCTCCATAATAATAAGTAAATGTTAATCCAGTTGAACTTTTAAAATTAAGCCTTACTAATAATGTTGGCCGTCTTACTTGGTTTTATTTGGACTTCACAGAAGAATCAATTCATCAGGAGGAATTTGCTGGTTCTAAAATAATAAAAAGAGAATGCGCTGGTTGCTAATGGCTCCTGCAGCTCCCATGCACCATGATGAAGTGCTCTTTGATTGTGTGTCAAGATGAATGGTGCAGACCTTTGACAGACACATGGCTGTGGCTGGAGAGTGTCCCGCAGTCCCTGCTGACCTTGCCATCCCGAGTGAGCAGGTGTTGCGTGAGCTCAGTTCCCTCTCAGTCCTCCTGTTTCCCTGGGGGGCCATTGGCTCCTAAGGAAGATAGATGCCTGCAATAGAAGAGCTGTTAATAGCATTTACTCTGTCTTAATCCTTTTTAATCCCATTCATATTTCAGTGTCTGACAGTTGGCAGGATGTCAGCAGCCACAGTGCAAGCAGGGAAATTTTCCTTTGAACAGGGAGGACCTAGTATAATTGTTTTCCTGATATTTAATTTGTCAAAACATGGAAGGGCATAATATCCCCTTTTAGATCCCAAACAGAGGGGCTGCCGAAAGATCTTGCCAAAATAACCTTTTTGGAACTTTTAATTATCTTCATTTTTAAAAGGTGGCAATAAAGTTAGTTATTTAATCAAGTTTACCAAGTGCTATCATAAGATATTTCTGGCACATTAAGTTGACTGAGTGGGGGAATCATTTTGACAGAGGTTGATGTCTAAAATCAAGTGTTGTCTGTCTGGTGTCAAACCTGTTGGGAGTTTGGACCTCATAGTTTTTACTGGTAAGACTTTCTCCTCTTCTTGGGCCCCACCTTTCTGAGAACAGGACCTGCCTGGTTCCTTGAATAGCTAATAAAAGGAACTTGGAGAATTTCATTAAAATTTTGGGAGGACGGAGACCCCATTTTCTGCTGAGATCTGTCAAATCTTGAGATTGTGTGGCTTGATTTGTGGTATCCGCTGTGATGGAGGTGTGTATGTGACATCTGTATGTGGCTGTTAAGGATGTTATTGGGGTGCAGAAGTTCTTGGTAGCACAGTGACTCCCCAGTTGGTAACGGACTTGGGGTCAACTTCAGGGTAACAAAAGGACAGATGTCCAAGAACATGTTGTCTTTGACTTCCTGGCCTTCCTCTTCTAAGTGCTGGCTTTGACTGGGCGGAGAGGGGTCTTGTCTGGAAGGGGAGCCCTTTCTGCCATTTGGGTTCTCGCCCAGCCCCGGGGGGGAGGGCTGTTCAAGGGGGGTCCGTGCCATTGTGGGAGAGAAGGCTGAGAGCTACTTGAGGAGCATTTGGGGTTTGAGTCAGTTGTGTCTTTGAAAAAATTTACCCATTTGGACTCGTCTGTGGAAGCAATTAGGGAGATCACAGGACCGTTTCTGATTCCCGATTCTGTACAGTGTCTATTCAGAAAAATAGAAAACAGTCAACTGGAACAGGGGATTATTTGAGCACACACAGAGTCCTGTTGTCTCGGAGGCCTGCCCTCAGACAATTTGCCTTTTACTGAAGTTTAAGCCCATGAAAGGAAATAAAAAGTGTTTTATTAGATGGCAAAGAAAGATGGACTTGGACGTATGAGACTTTGAGAATTTTAGCTTTTTCTTTGTCAATGCAAACTTTGGAAGAGGGTGACTTTTTATATAATGCAATTTGTACAATGTGGTAATTATTGTTAATGGTTAATAATTATCTCCAACTGGGTAAAATGCCTGTGTGTGTTGTGTATCTTTTGTTCAAAGCCAAATATTGCTACTTCTGGAGATTAATGTGCTTTTTGGGGTGTAAGCCGCTCACGTTTTTGTACAAGACTTTACAGAAGGTCTTGTTTGCCGTAACCATGGGAAGGCAGGTAGGATATAAGTGGAAACTATAGCTTCCGGAGAGTCGGTGACTCACCACGTCGCACACCTAGTGGTGGGGTGGGGATTCGAACCCAGGTCTGACATCCACATCCATTCTTCTGCTGCACAATGGCTGGAATGCAGCACAGCTCATTGCTGTTCCCTGAATATGTTTGTGTCCTTCCTGTCTCTTATTGTTGGATTTCATTTCCAGAAAGCTTTTCACGTAAGGAAAAGCGAGGGCTCCACAAAGGCCGCCAGTTATGTGTTGGAACAGATGGCGTAGAGCGATGGAGGACTGGTCTTCTGACCTTGATATGAGAACGGTTCAAGTTCTTGGTTAGTGAGGAAAATCACTCTTAACTCAAATTCCTACATTGGCTGACGGGCTTACTCTCTAAGGTTTGTTGGATGGCTGGACGTGTTGAAGGGAGAGCTGGAAGAGGCCGCCAGGAACTCGCAGTGCAGCCGAGGGAGACACTCCCTCTGGCCCCCTCGGCCCCAGATAGAGTCTGGTGTTAGCCTGCTGGGCAGACTCAGGCTGGGATCCGGAGGCCAGGCCCCGCCCTTGCTTAAAGGATGTCATCAGTTTATTGTAGGTTGAGTTTTCCTCAAACCAGACCAACTTCCAGCTCCCCCCCCCCCCCCTCCCCCGAGCTGTTCAGGGCTTTCCTGGGAGTTTAGGTGGCGGCTGCTTCGGACCAGACTCTGGGCTGCAGCTTCTCTTCTGACTGGCCCCTTAGGGTCTTAAGCCAGCGGGTCTCAAGCTGTGGAGGGTATTTGAGTCACCTACAGGGCTGGTGGAGAACACAGAGGCCCAGGCTGGGTGAAGGTAGGACAGGGCTGGGCGTTTGTATTTTTGACAAATTCCCCAGATGGTTTTGATACCTACCAAAGTGTGAGAACCACTTCCGTGGGCTGTCTTTTCGCATTGTATTTTTTTTTCCACAGCCTTTTTGATTCGAATGTTCTCCTTTGCTCTTTCCTGCTTTCTAAATCAATTCCAGCTCTCCTGTCTAGACCCTGTCCCCACCCTCATCTTCTCAGCCTGCCGCACGGGGTTACCCGCCAGGCTTCCAGCCATCATCGGCCAGTTCGGGTGCTGTGCTGGGCGTGAGTTATAAAGTCCTCAACTGCACGGGGTTCCCAGTTGGTGAAAGAGGCACAGTCACAGTACTGAGCAGCTAGAGAGGCCAGGCAGGTGCTGAGGACCCACCCAGGGAGGCTCAGGCCGTGCTGGCGGATTGGGTTTGGCAAGGTTGTTGGGCGAAGGAGGGAGGGAGACAGTCTCGCTTCCTGGGTGGTAGGACAGCATGGAATATTTGATGTATGTTGATATGTGGGAAAGCCTATCTGAACTGTGAGTTCTTTTATGACTCAAACTTTCCTTTATAGCAGACATTGATGACATCTATTTAAAAAAAAAAAGAAAGAAAAAGAAAAAAGTTGTATGTTGAAAAAAGTTCAGAAGGAGACAGAGTGGTGAATAGAACATGTTGATAACCTCACCAACTTAAGTGGTTCCTAAAGGAGAGAAAAAAAAAATCAGTTATTTCTTTGTGTTTTTTTTTGCCAGGCTTTCGGCAGCCTGAGACGAGGGAACTATCATCTCTGTGTCCCTAATGATCATGGGGCATATAGATGCAGTCACTGAAACTCATTCATTCACTCGTGTTTTTACAATAGATGTGTCTGTTTCCTCAACTCTAAATACAGGCCGATTAGTACCGATAATCCCTAAGATTTTATCCTCCTTTGTGACTGACCACATCTATGCCGATTGCTTGCTCTTGGGGCCCTGAAGTTCACACACATCTATTCAGCTTTACCCACTAATGGCCTTGCCAGCTCTGTTCCAGGCCCTGGAGATCCAATTAAAAACCCACCCATCAGCCAGTGCTGAATGAGCACGTGTCAGGGGAGGCTGTGTGCTGAGCGAGGGTGGGCACGGAGTGTGTGAGTGCTCTTCTGTTTATGCTGCAAAAGAGGGTTGGCCGCAGACGGGCAGGGTACCAGCAGATGCCACTCTGAGAAAGCAGCTCTGTGGCCAGTGTCTTTTGGCCACAGGCACCATCCTCTGTCACCAGTAGACCCATATCGCAAGTTCTTTTATCTGTCACATACCCTGTATTCATTAGGGAGAAAATTTGTTCCTCTTCATGTCTTACCAGACTTTCAGTTGGAAATTCAGACTAACATCGGTGATCTTACGATTTTAAACTGAGTTGACTTCCTATAAAATTTTATTCACCAGTGTCACCTCAAAAGATTCACGAAAAAATAAATTAAAAATTTAATAGAAAAAAAATTAAACCGAGTTGACTGAAATGTAGCCAAAACCAAAGAAACCGTGGCAGCCGTGACAGAGTTATCATCTCTCACACCTTCACTTTTGAGCTAGACACTGTGTCATTGAGTTCTCTCACCCGTTTGCGGAGGGGACTGTGGTAGTCCGTGTTTTCAGATGAGAAGATTGAACTTTAGCTGAGAGCTCGGCTAGTAAATGTCGGAACCAGCTGGTAAGTGCTGGTCTGTGCCTGCGGCTCTGTCCTGGGTAAACATGTGATTTAGGGCCGTGGTCAGCAAACTACGGTCCTGAGGGCCAGATCCAGCCATGGCTTGTTTTTGGGTGGCCTGTGAGCTAAGAGTGTGTGTGTGTGTGTGTGTGTGTGTGTGTGTGTGTGTGTGTGTGTGTGTTTGGTTGAAACACATCAACAGAAGAATATATTTTATGACATTTAGTGCTTATAAATAAAGCTTTATTGGAACGCAGCCATGAGCGTTAGTTTACGCATTGTCTGTGGCTGATTTCACGCTACGACAGAATTGTAGGTCCTGCAAAGCCTAAAATATGTACTGTCTGGCTTTTTATGGAAATAATTTGCCAACGTCTGATTTAGGGAATTTCTGGGTTTCCCGAGAGGCTAAAAATCACCTGTCGCCTCCCAGCTCTGGACAGGTCTGCTGAACCAGCTCTCCATTAATCCCGTGTTTCATGACTCCGAGTCCTCTTTTCATTGCTTGGATATAAAATGAAAGTGTTTACTGTGTGCGGCCACTGGCTTGATAGTACCTGTGTCAGGTGATTTGCCAAGGTGCCATTTTATCCAAGATTACTCTTTTAGAAGGATGAGGTTATGACATTGCCGTGGGACTTAGTTCTTTCTTCTTTTTGGTGGTGGTGGCGGTTGTAGTTAGGTTATTGTTAAAGCTGAATGGAGAACAGTTGAAGTTTCTTGTGTTGTCTGAATAAGTTCAGTGATGCGCTTTTTAATTGGAAGGAAATATTGTAGGCAGAAAGATCTGTATAAGAACTGACCTGTCACCCCACCTGTGACTTCTGAGTTTACTCTGAGACCGTCCCATCACCTGGGGAGGAGCGGGGTCTGGTCCTGTGTTCTCAGCCACACTCGGCAGACCCGCTGGCAGTGTGGGGGATGGGCTTGATGGCGGGGGTGTGGGGAGAGCGATTGTCCATGCAGCTCTGACCATGATGGGCAGCAGGAGACAAGAATGCAGTGTCTGAGAACTTGAGCCCAAGTTCTTGCTTCCGTGTTAGAAGAATACTTTCTGGTTCTGCTTTTTCTTAGTCTTGTTGCAAGACAGCTCGCCCCTCCCTGTGCTTGGTCTCTCCAAGCCTCTGTCTTAGCTCCTGCTAGTGATAAGAATTGTAACAATAGGGCCCTGGCCGGTTGGCTCAGTGGTAGAGCGTCGGCCTGGCGTGCAGAAGTCCCGGGTTCGATTCCCGGCCAGGGCACACAGGAGAGGCGCCCATCTGCTTCTCCACCCCTCCCCCTCTCCTTCCTCTCTGTCTCTCTCTTCCCCTCCCGCAGCCAAGGCTCCATTGGAGCAAAGATGGCCCGGGCGCTGGGGATGGCTCCTTGGCCTCTGCCCCAGGCACTAGAGTGGCTCTGGTCGCGGCAGAGCGATGCCCCGGAGGGGCAGAGCGTCGCCCCCTGGTGGGCGTGCCGGGTGGATCCCGGTCGGGCGCATGCGAGAGTCTGTCTGACTGTCTCTCCCCGTTTCTAGCTTTGGAAAAATACAAAAAAAAAAAAAAAAAAAGTAACAATAGCTCTCATTTGTGGTGGTTCACATAGATTATATCATTGAAGACTTGTCACACAACAATCCTATGAGGTAAATGCTGTTTATACCTTTTTTTGTTATTGAAATGATCAAACACACAAATCGACTCCTTGTGTACTCATCTTTCTTATCAGTACTTCCCAGAATTTCACCCCTCCCTCTCTCAGGTAGGTGCTGTGGAAAAGGATGAGGAAAGGACTCATGAATTTCAGGTGGCTGTTAGGGTTGGACTCCAGAGTGCGCCCTCTTAATTCCTGTGCTCTCTCTCCTCCATGACAGGTGTTTGCTGCTGTTTATAGAGCACTTACTATGTGCCGCTTAATCCCCACATTAAGCCTACAGAGTAGATGGTAACTTACAGGTCTCAAGAACTGAGGTCTCTGGCCCTGACTCCACACTAGTAAGTGGTGAGGCCAGGATTCCAAGCCAGACCTGATTCAGGTCCCGTGGATTCTCTGCCCCATCGTGTTCCCTGTCTCCCTCCAGTCCTCAGGGCTGTGGGGACTGTGGCAGTTCCTGTTTGCAAAGCCTTCCAAGAGCACGGGGTTACTTTAGGCTGGTTCTAGAAGGGCGTGGAAAGCATCTGGGTCCGTTGGAATCACCACTGGCCCTTGTGGCCTCTGAGACGGGATCCACCCTTGGCTCGTTGGCCAGAGTGAATAGATAGTGAGATCCCTTAGCTTTTTTTGTGGGCAGTCAAAGGCTGAGTCGAGAAGCTGGAACCTGGAGTCCTGATGTTCACTCTTCCTCCGAGAGCGGGGGTGGGGGGGAGGGGGCCCGGGGAGTCGGAAAGGCATGGATCATCAGCACTGCTGCTGGGCGGGGCGGGGTGGGAAGTCCATGAGGAGCAGCCCTGCACATAGCAAGCACTTAGCAACTGGTTATCAGCTGGTTATTAGTAACTGGTGGTTATTAGCTCTTTTTCATTGTACTCTTAAGTGAATGGGCAGTGTAGGAGGGAATTGGGATTCACGGAGTGGTTTTATTCACATTCAAGAAGAGAAAGTAAAAGTCTTCGACTGAAGCTTCAGAACTGTCTACCCTATTTTTCACTCTTGTTTTGGGGTACTGGTGGCATGGGAGGCAGGTCAGGGGATGAGCAGGGAGTTAAGGGGCAGACAAAATGATGCCTTTCATAGTCACATCATGTACACTGTTCACATTTGACATTGGCCAGAGAGCTCTTCCTCAGAGAGACATAGAGAGTAAACCACTCATTAGTAGTTGCAGCCTATGAATTTTGATGGCGAGGTGCACTTCAGTCAAAGGGCAGAAGCTCAACTGTCTTAGGAGGAGTTGGGAATGTAAATAAGCGGAATGGGCCCAGTGATGCCGAGCCCCCCACTTCTCAGTCTTCCGTCTGCTCACGTCTGAGAGAGAAGGGGAACAGTGACGTGCCGTGTTGTCAGCTGCCGTGTGTTCTCAGCATTAAGGTGGCAGCTCCAGGAGGGGCGGACAGTTCCGAGCTCTTACCCCATCGCAAGGGGGAGCCGGCTCTCAGACCCGATTCCCTGCTTGACTGTGGCCGGGTAAGAAAGCCCGAGCTCTTCATCCTTTTATTCCCTTGAAAAGCTAAAAATCAGGATTTTTGAAATGCTTCAGTCTCCTAATCTTTAAATACTTGCTCAAGATTTTAGGAAAGACTGCTGCAAAATATCACATTTTACATGTTAATTATGTACAATTTTTGTCAATTATATATCTCAGAAAGTTGGGAAAAATGATAGCGGGGACAATAAGACAGTGTTCTAATGGAAGTAAATTAAAAAAAAATACTGGGTGACACCAGCATGTCAGTGGGCTGGATCTGGGCAAAGGAACTCCAATGTAGGACTCCTAAAGTTTAGGATGCAATGTGGAGAAAGGGCTGAGACAGGGGGCTGGGGCTGACTCGGACCCTCTCGCGAGATGAGGAGGCAAGCCCTGTTCGGGGACTCGGGGCTGTGGTCAGTGCTGGGTTGTCTGGGATGAGCTGCTGAACTATTTTGGGACTTGCTTTCTTCCTTCTTAAAGTCAAAGGATTTTCTAGTTGTGTTCCTTAGGCACCTCAGGGGGTTCCCTAAGTGTTTGCTTTGAGGTTCATTAAAGCCATGCCCCTGCCTTCTAGTTTGGCTGAGTTTAAAATTGTAATCAGATCGTAATGAAAACATTGGTCCAAATATGTGTCACACCAAATGTTAATACATCAGAGAACACCAGTGTCTTCACTTGGTTATGTATCGATTATATTCAAAATAAGACTAAGGGTACTTGAACTTTAAAATAAATATGTAGTGGAAAATATATAACTTGCTTTTATCCAAGTATACAAATATACACATATACATTTATACCTATACATATACGGATATGGATGAAATGTGGCAGTGTATACATACAGTTCTTCATGAGATTTGTGTTGAAAAAACAGTTCTGCTGCTAAAAATACCCATGGAAACTTCCGGCCTGGGATTCCAGGGTCACCCTGAGCTCTGCGTCTCAAGTTCACACTGCCCGACCAGAATAGCCCCTCCGCTTACTCTTTCCTGTGTGCGTCTGGAAGAGTTCACGATGCCCCTCGATGCCCCAGGAGGAAAGAGATTAGCCAGCTGGTGGTTTGCAGGGTGGTTGGTGCTCATCCCTTCCGTTGAAGCCCCCCTACCCCCCCCCCCCGGCTTTCTGAGGACACAGCAGTATGGATGATGCCCACCCTTCTCCACAGTTCCTGCTGATGGCAGCATCACGTTGAGAGAGTCAGTTCTTTGCAAACGAGGCGGAGTGAGCCAACCCTGTTTTCTCCGGCTTTGCCCACTGTCTTGTGCCATGGGCAGCGTCCCATGCTGCCTGCTGACTTTCTTTTCCTCTGGCTTTTGGACTCTAGGGTGGAACTGGGTACCAGGTGCTCTCAGGCACCACACAATGTCACAACTGCCCTCTGGAAAGTTCCCCATAATTGTGTTTGATCGGTGGGAGAGCCCATCCCGTCTACTATTTTTTTTTTTCTTTTTCATTTTTCCGAAGCTAGAAACGGGGAGGCAGTCAGACAGACTCCTGCATGTGCCCGACCGGGATCCACCCGGCACGCCCACCAGGGGGCGATGCTCTGCCTCTCTGGGGCGTCACTCTGTTGCATCCAGAGCCACTGTAGCGCCTGAGGCAGAGGCCACAGAGCCATCCCCAGCGCCAGGGCCATCTTTGCGCCAATGGAGCCTTGGCTGCGGGAGGGGAAGAGAGAGACAGAGAGGAAGGAGAGGGGGAGGGGTGGAGAAGCAGATGGGCGCTTCCCCTGTGTGCCCTGGCCGGGAATCGAACCCGGGACTCCTACACGCCAGGCTGACGCTCTACCGCTGAGCCAACCGGCCAGGGCCCCGTCTACTATTTTCATGATCAACGGTTTACCTGTCAGGGGCCAGTTTCCCAGAGAGCTGTTGGATAACTTCGCAGGGGGGATAGATGAGAGCTAGGAATAATGATGGTCTTTCAGAACTGAAATCTGTGCATGTCCCAAATCCCGTAAAATGCTACTGATTTTAAAAATGGCTTGAAGCGGTTCACATTTTGGTTAGTTACGTCAGTGGGTAAAAATAACTATTGTCATATGGTGTGTGGGCTTGGTTTTAGAAGGATAAGGAGTCTATTGTTACCCATTGTGTTATTCAGTCACTTACTGCTCATCCCTAAAAACTGAACACGTGTGACAGAAAACCCAAAGTTTGTCATTTGCTAGAATCCAGGTTCATCTGTGAATTTAGTCTCAAACTTCTTTTGAGAGCGGTACAGAGGCCATTTTAATTCTGTCAATCTAAATGGGTTGATAGAACATGTCCCCAAAGCCCATGCCAGGTAAGGGTTTGTGACAGGCAGCCCTGAAATTGCCTTTGGGTTCCATAGTCTCAGTTGAGATTTGTCCAGGGACCAACCAGCTTAGTGTTTAAGACCAAGAGCTTCAGTGTCAGGCAGACCTGGGCTGGAATGTTAGATTTTACTACATAGTTGTAAGATGGTGGCTCAGGAACTTAACTTCTGAGGCTTAGTTTCTTTCCTTTTTTCTTTAAAAACTTTCCCCCCATTGATTTGAGTGAGAGAAAGAGAAAGAGAAGCATCTCCTCATTGTTCTACTTAGTTGTTCCATTTAGTTGTGCACTCATTGATTGCTTCTCATACATGCCCTGACCAGGGATTGAACTCACGACCTCGATGGACCCAGATGCCACTTTATCCATTGTGCCACCTGGCCAGGATGAAGCTTAGTTTCTTCGTCTGCAAAATGGGGATAAACACAGTTCCTGTCTCCTGGAATTGTTGGAAGATTTAGAGGAGATAACACTTGTATTGGCAGTGATTGGCCAATAGTTCAGGCTTAATTAATATTACAACAGATAGAACCAATCAACGTTAAATTGCCACATGGAGTCACTCTTCAGGTGGTGTTTTCTAAGGTTCTCCTCCTGTATGTTACCTTTAAGCCACCTGAGCCCCTCCCTTCAGTCCCCAAGCTCACCACATCCTCGGGCAACCCCTGCCTATTCAGCTCGGTGGCTTCTGGTTGCCTCCCTGCATTGCATGGCCATGCTTGTTGGTGTCTCTGGCCTGTGAGCTCTTGGCGAGTCAAGTGCCCTTGGTACTTTTGGCACCTGCCCCAGGTCCTGGCGCGGTGCCGGGCTGCAGGAAAAGGCAGAAGGGGCATGGACAGAAAGGGGCTCAGAGCCTGCAGAGCTCCTCGTGTGGTTGCAGAAGGTCGTCAGATGAGCTAAGGGTGACAGTTGTGGCAGTTCGATGGGGCAGGAAGAGGGCTGGTAGGCTGGGAATACAGGAACCGTGTCTTGCTTGAGCCTCAGGAGAACCCAGATGTAGGGTCTGGAGGACATGTCTCCTTTGGGTATTTTACAGTTGAGGAAATGGATGGCTTGGAGAGACCCTCAAGTCCCAGAGCTCACAAGTGTCAGCTGAGCCTTGGTTTCTTGGTCATTGTGTGGGGCTGTGCTAACCGGAGTCACAGGCCCCGGCGGTGATGTGACATGGGCCCTGTGCCGTGGGTCCTCCCTGTGGCCCTGCAGAGCCCTGCCTACCCATCTCCACCTTGCTCTGCCCGTGGGAGCAGCCTGGCATTTGCTACACCAGTGGGTGCCCTTGGCCTCCAGCTTCTCACTGGAGCCACCCAGCCGGAGGCCCCTGCTGGACACGGAGGAGAGGCAGCCCCTCAGCCTGTGTCCTTGTCCTTTCTCACTGTTGCTACCTCGGGGTACTTGCCATCCCTTATTGGTTTCCCTGCTCTGGTTGAGTGTATCTGTCGCCTGTCCCTGCCAGGACCTTGACAAAGACTGGCGTGCTTTAGAAAGTCTGATCCTGCCCTGTCATTTAGTTTTCACTGTGCAGTGAAGGGAGAGACCAGGGCAGAGGCAGCCAGGCGTGCGGATGCAGGGACAGGGCCTGGCTCTCAACTTCGCTGTTTGCAAAGGGTCTCAGTTGAGGCTTTGGCCTTTGAGATCCCGGGAGAAGGGTTAGAGACAGAGTCACAGAGATACTCTGCCAGGATTAGGACAGAAACAGTGCAGCAGACACAGCCCTGTTCTGGCGACTCCTCACTTTGTGTGTGTGTGTGTGTGTGTGTGTGTGTGTGTGTGTGAAATAAAAATGGAGATGATCTGAGTCTTCGTCCTCCCCAGGATGAGGCTGATTCCGTTCTGTGGGGCTGCAGGTTCTGAGGAGTCGGTTTAAGGGGGCCAGAACACAGACGTGGGAGGGCAAGGCGTGTTGGCACCGGAAGCGTTTTTAGGAAACAGCCACTGAGTCTGCCCATGGAGGAGTCAGGTTGTTCTGATGTTTATAGACCGGGAGACAGGTTTAATGGAGCAGTCACCCAGAGACTCGAAGGGAGGGAAAGAGATTGTATGTGGGTCCATTTGAGTGTGTTTGTAAGAGTGTTGTTTATATGTATAGGAGTCAGGGAGAATTTAGAAGTTTCAGGAAAATGCAGCTAGTGAGATCCCTATGAGTAGGCGTGGCGTAGTAAGAAGCCAGTGTTCAGAGTGGACCACTGACGTGTGACGGCTGTAGCTTTGGCCAAATTGGGATGGCATCGAGGGCATTGTTAATAGTTTTGTTTTCTCTGGGGCCCGGTGTTGGGAACTGGCGGTAGTTCCCCTAGAGGAGGAGGGGAGAGGTTTGGCTCATCAGCATAACTAAAGAAGGTTGTGAAACGAGAATGTATCTTTGGGGGAGGGGAGCTATGAACAGGCTGGAAGACTCAACAGCAGGGGTCAGCTCCTCAGAAAAGAGGACGAAGAAGACTTTACTATGTGGTGTTGGACATTTGTGGGCACAGTTAATGCCTGGCTATCTGGTTGACGAACGGGTTTCTAATATACCTGGTGTTTGTAGGTAACTGGAAGTCCTTGGCAGAACCGAGAATCAGTATTATTCTCTTTTCTCATGTCAGTGTATCTTCCTGCTGATCAGGGAGCTTAATCTCTCTCATCTCGGTGTTTGCTCCTTTTACCCAGCGGTGGGGGCTGCACAAGCCTGGGGTCATCTGTGTAGGCGACTTTGCAGAGGAGTGGTGGGACGGGGGTGAGCTGTGAGTACTCCATTCAGGTCGGGTCGGCATCTCAGGAGAGAAGCGGTTGGGGAAGCTTGGCTAGAGTGGTTGAGGTCAAGGTAGGAGGTCCAAGACCTGGGTTCTGGTTTTGGTGCTTCACTGGCTGTGTGCCCTTGAGTAAGCCACCTGCTGTCTCTGGGCCTCAGTGCCCCCTCTGTGCCTGGGTTGTTGCTCAATTATTTAAGTATTGATATTTTGGAGAGTATGAGTTTCAGAGTGTTTATTGGTTTTGTCACTCATTTGATCTGCACCTTGGTGTTGTCACTGGTAGAGGGAGGGTGAGAACACCCTGCAGAGTTGCTGTGAAAATGGAAAGGTAATGATGACAGCAATATCCGCCACACAGATTGTTCAATTTCATTCTCACTGCAACAGGTGGGTGTGATTATCATCACTGAGGAACAGAGAGGTTAAGCTCTTGGGCCAAAGTCACACAGCTGATAAACGGTGGCACTGAATGACTTCCCCCAGGTGGTCTGGTTCCAGATCTCATGCTCCTAAGCATGATTCCATGACCCTGTGCTCAGACAACGGATTTGGGAAGCCTTGCTCAGTGCCTGGCACACAGTAGGTGCTCAGTAAAATAGAGTCCCTTCCTTTTTCTCTTCAGAATGCATTCGAAAGTGGTGGTTCCCACGGCGCTTTGGTCTGCTTCCCGCCTAGTCCCCGCCATCTACTTCCCAGCTCAGGCGGTTCCCTCTCCCTGCTCTGGCCGTCGGGACCCACCTTTCCAGCTCCCCATTTCTTACCGGCCCTTTCTCCACTGCTCCCCCACCTCCTCCTTTAGGAGGTGCCTTTCCTCTTCCCGCCAAGTGGCCGAGCTGGAGTCTACACCCATCTACCATCTGTGTAAAAAACTGAGGTGAAATTCACATAATATAAAACTACCGTTTTAAAGCCTACAGTTCAGTGGCATTTAGTGCATTCAGTGTTGTGCTCACACCACTTCTTCTAGTTTCAAACATTTTCATTACCTAAAAGGAAGCCTAGGACCCCCTTCTCTTAGCCCCTGATAACTACTCGTCTGCTTCTGTTTCTAGAGATTTCCTGACTCTGGGAATTTCATACAAATGGAATTCTGGGAATTTCATATCTACGGAACCACAGACTGTGGGCGTCTGTGTTTGGCTTCTTTCATTTGGCACAATGCTTTTAAGGTTCATCTACATATCTTGGAATTTTACTCCTTTTTCTGACTGAATAACATCCCATGGTATAAATATACCACATCTTCTTTATCCAGTCATCTGTCGATGGATAATTAGGTTGTTTCCACCTTTTGACTGTTGTGAATAGCGTTGCTGTGACACCCACTATCTTTCACGCAGGCTCTGCCCACTGAGTCAGTGTGGGTCTCCGGACTGTGACTTCCAGTTTTCCTGAGTCCTAGCTACAGGCTGGGTTCATTCATTCATTCTTTTTTTTTTTTTTTTTAAATTTTATTTAGAAATTTAAATTTAACAGGGTGACGTTGATCAATAAGAGTACATAGGTTTCAGGTAAACATTTCTATAGCATTAGAACTGTTGATTATGTTGTATACCCATCATCCAAAGTCAGATCATTTTCTGTCACTGTATATTTGTCCCTCTTTACTCCCTTCCCCCCACCCCTCCCTCCTCCTACCTTCTCCCCTTGCTAACCATGTCACTTTTATCTATGTCCATGAGTCTCAGTTTTATATCCCGCCTGTGTGTGAAATCGTATAGTTCTTAGCTTTTTCTGATTCACTTATTTCACTCAGTATGACGTTCTCAATGTCCATCCATGTTGTGGTAAATGGCAAGATGTCATTTCTTATGGCTGAGTAGTATTTCATTGTGTATATGTACCACATCTTCTTTATCCAGTCCTCTATTGAGGGACACTTCGGTTGTTTCCATGTCTTGGCCACTGTGAATAATGCTGAGATGAACATGGGGGTGCATGTGTCTTTACATACCAGTGTGTTTGAGTTTTTTGGGTAGATACCCAGTAGAGGGATTGTTCACTCATAACCCCTGCCATCAGTGGGCATGCTGAAGCCTTTCCGCCTGGGGAGAGGGCTTGGGGCCTCGGGTGGAGGAGGGAAAGGACCTTGGAGTCCATGGAACCCTGGCCCTGGGCTTGGCTCTGCGTCCTTGATCGGGTTTAGTTTCTGCCCAGAGGCACTCGGAGAGTGGAAAGTGCTGGTTTTATCTGCACCTGGAAGCAGCTCTTTTCATCTCTCCCTCCCCGGCTGGGGCAGGTTTATAGAGCCAGGGAACTGGGGGACCTCAGGCCGTGTCCTCTGAGCCTCAGCGTCCTCATCTGTGAAAGGGGCTGTTTTACCTAGTCGCTGGGAGGGTTCAGTGGGCTGGAGCCTGGGCAGGGACGCCTCTTCCCCTACCAGGGCGTGGGGCCGCTGGAGGAAGGGCTGTCGGGGAGGGACACTCCGTGATTTCAGTGGAATTAACAACCATGGGGGCTGTTTTAGGTTCTCTTAGAAGGGGAAGGAGCAAAGGTTATTCCCCTCGCCATGCTTAGCTGTCACTTCTGGAAACTTGTCCCCAGCTTCCTTTTTCTGCAGTTAACTCTGGTGTTTAGTGTTTGACTCTGTGGAAATGGGTTCCTTCCCATCTCACCCCCCAGGCACTGGAACAAGGCATTGAGCTCATTTTAGGAAGATGAACCTTCTGTTGATTGTGTTCTTTTAAAAAGTGTTTATGAAGAGTCCACCATACTGGAATCCTGCTGGATGTTGTTTGCGAAGGTCTTTTTGTCCTGTGGTCAGTGGAAGAGTTTGAGGACCTTGCTGAGGTGGACTTGTATCCTGGCTTTACTTCTTAGTGACCAGTCCTATGATCCCAGATGACAGATCATTGGCTTTTCGCTTTCTTCATCTGTAAAAATGGAGCTAATGCTAAAATTAGTTGCCTTTGCTATTGTTACTGTGTCAACTAGTGATCTTTTGTTTGCAAGAAATAGGCAACCCACATAAGAGTCATTATATAATAAAGGGTGTTGCCTGTCCCCAGCCAAGAAGCCTGGAGGTAGAAAGGGTCTAGGATTGGTTGAGTCAGCAGCTCAGAGAGCCAGATGCTCCCGTCTTTCCTCTCATCAGCCATCCTCCTAGGTGGGCGATTTCTCCCCTCCTTGTCACACAGTGGCTGCAGCTGCTCCAGGCATCACAGGAAGACCCGATGAGCCCAGCACAGCAGGATGGTATGTCCTTCCATGCCATTCTTTCTTATTAATAAGGAGGCTCTTTCCTAGGAACCCCCTTGCAGACTTCTCTTAGGTCCCCTTGTCCCATGCCTTAGTCTGAGGCCAGGATTAAAGTGTTGATGCTTTATTTGGGAAATAGGCCCGCTGAGGTCAAGATGAGGAAGAACAACGGGAGACCAGGGAAGATGGGGAGCCGTGGGGTGCAGTGTCATCACACTGGCCCTTGCTTTACCATGAGCTTTGAAGAGACACAGGCGGGTGTGTTCACACGGCACCCTTTGGGAGGGTAGACAGGAAACACTACTTAGATTTGTCAAAAACCAAAAACCAAACTAAACCACTCGTACTTTGCTTGCTGGGTGTTTTAGAGGGTACCAAGAAGGAGCACTCTGATAATACCCTGTAAAATTAAACCTTTTCCAAATTCCAGTGAAGTTCTCTACAGCTACTTTGCATTAGGAGGTATTGTAGCTCGTGAGTCAGGACCCAGGCTGTGGAGACAGATGGTCTGGATTCAATTCCAGGCCCCGCCGCTCTCAGGCCTGTGCCTACCTTCCTTGTAGGGTCCTTGGGAGGATTAAGTGAGTTAATAATATCTGAAAATACTTGGAACAGTGCCCGGCACGGGCAGCGCCATGCATATTAGGTGTTAGCGCGTCGAGAATACAGAGTTCAAGCTGTGATTTTAATCTCTGGAAACTTGCCTTTCGCCATGATAGTGATCCTTGCTCTTGCATCACGAGAACTCAGAGCTCTTTGACACCTTGCCCTGTGTAATGGTCATCCGCAGGCAGTGCTGACTGAGTCTAGGGCAGTCAAGGGCACAGTGGAAATGCACAGACACTCTGCCTTCATGTGCACTCTGCTGTGACTTACCTCAGCGGACGGTACTGGCCCCATAGACTCCCTCCATCTGTCCTGCTGTGGTTCACCTGCCTCTCCTTCCCTCCGCCATCCCCCCCCCCCCCATGGGGCTGTCTCCTTTAGCTCTGGGCCCAGAGTGGCTTGTTCAATGAGTCGTCAGGGCTTTTTACCTTGAATTACTTATTTACAGACATGTCTTATTGCCCTTACTTTTCTGTAAACACTTTGAGGGCAGGCGCAGAGCTTTAATGTTTTCCAGTGATATTTGGGTGTATTTCAACACATAGTCGCACATACAATGAGATAACATTGCAGGGGGCTGGGACATGCCATCCTAGAAATCACGAGGTTGTTTTAGAAAGATAAGCTTTCTGTTGATTGTAGATTTTCAAAAAGTGTTTTGAAGTGTCCACCATGTTGGGTATCTTGTGGGGTGTTGTCCACAAGGGTTTGGTGTTTTCCAACTACTGGGGGAAAAAAAAAGAAAGGCAAAAGAAATTTCTGGTCTGATCTATTTGTCTAGTAACTGATTTTTTTTCTCCTCTCCTGTGACCCATCCTGGACTGTGGAGTTGTGGGGCCGGCAGGATAGGAGAAGCAGGACCTCACACCCATTGCGGGGAGTGAGAGAGGGAGTGTGCGGGTGCTGGGTTGGGCCGGCAGGATGGGAGAAGCAGGACCCCCGCACCCATTGCGGGGAGTGAGAGAGGGAGTGTGCGGGTGCTGGGTGGGGCCGGCAGGATGGGAGAAGCAGGACCCCCGCACCCATTGCGGGGAGTGAGAGAGGGAGTGTGCGGGTGCTGGGTGGGGCCGGCAGGATGGGAGAAGCAGGACCTCACACCCATTGCGGGGAGTGAGAGAGGGAGTGTGCGGGTGCTGGGTGGGGCCGGCAGGACGGGAGAAGCAGGACCTCTCGGGGAGTGAGAGAGGGAGTGTGCGGGTGCTGGGTGGGGCCGGCAGGATGGGAGAAGCAGGACCCCCGCACCCATTGCGGGGAGTGAGAGAGGGAGTGTGCGGGTGCTGGGTGGGGCCGGCAGGATGGGAGAAGCAGGACCTCTCGGGGAGTGAGAGAGGGAGTGTGCGGGTGCTGGGTGGGGCCGGCAGGATGGGAGAAGCAGGACCTCTCGGGGAGTGAGAGAGGGAGTGTGCGGGTGCTGGGTGGGGCCGGCAGGACGGGAGAAGCAGGACCTCTCGGGGAGTGAGAGAGGGAGTGTGCGGGTGCTGGGCTGGGCCGGCAGGATGGGAGAAGCAGGACCTCTCGGGGAGTGAGAGAGGGAGTGTGCGGGTGCTGGGTGGGGCCGGCAGGATGGGAGAAGCAGGACCCCCGCACCTGTTGCGGGGAGTGAGAGAGGGAGTGTGCGGGTGCTGGGTGGGGCCGGCAGGATGGGAGAAGCAGGACCTCTCGGGGAGTGAGAGAGGGAGTGTGCAGTTGCTGGGTTGCTTTGAGGACTGGCGCCCGAGCCACTGGGAGCCGCGGTGGGGAACAGGCCGGCCCTCTGTCTCCCTGCCCCATGAACTGAGAACAGGTGTGTCCTTGTCTTCTCCACCCGAGGGGTGCAGATGGCTGGGGAAGCAGCGTCCCGGACCCAGCCGGCCTCGGCCTTGCCCTGGAACCTTGGGCTCTTCTTCTCCCGTTCCTGGGCCCTAGGAATTGCCTCCTCTCCCAGACACGAGGCTCGCTCTTTCCTCCCGCGGAATTGGTGGAGTGCCTACCGTGTGCGCCATTGTAGGCGCAGGGCAACAGACGCGGTGTCTGGTCTCGGGCGTGTACCCTGGGGTTGGAGGAGACCGACAACAGATGACGTAAATGCTGAGGAGAAAATGCGCCAGTGACTTGATGGGGAGGGAGGGCGCTGCGGTCATTTCCATTGGCTGGCTGGAGAGGGACCCGCTGAAGAGGTGGCGTTTTAGGCCATGCCACAGGAAGGGGCAGAGTGTTTTGGAGAAGGCAATAAATCCTCAAAGACTCCGGGGGGAACCGGTTTCAACAACATTGTAAAGGGCACGAGGGACAAGGAGAGCAGAGGGGCCGTAGGCTGTGGCTCAGAGTTTGAATTTTATTCTAAGTGGGGTGGAAAGTTGGAGGACATTTTTTCCTGCTAGGGTCCATTTTGATCATATTCTTATTCATGAGGACCATGCTTTGAAAAATCTTGTTAACCAAAGAAGGCGTGTTTATGAAACAGGCTTTTCATAAATAACGCCTTTTAATGGCTTTTAAGGTATGGGGAAACAATGTATGGATCACGATGAGTATCTTTGAGGACCTGCAGGGACCAAAAGATGACAGATGGAGACACTATCAACTGAACAATCTTTAAGGTCCCTCTGTTTCAAACATTGATTCTTCCTAAAACTGCATGCCAAAGCCTTAAAAAAAATTACTGCCACCTACTGGTAGAAGGAAGAAGATGAATCTTTGCACAGTGAAAATCGCAGGCACTGTGGATTTCTTCTGTCCCAGATCTGGCTTTACATTGTGCATTTAAGACCTAGAAATGGCTCTGGGGGAGTGTGGCATGGCCCTGCTTTCCTTACTTTCTGGCCAGAGAGTTTGGACTCTGTGGGTCCTTCTACCTCAATTCCTGATTCAGTGGCGGGAGGGAGTGTTGGATGTATATATCTATCTGTGACAAAGACTGGCAAGTCAACAGTGGGTTGGCCTCCATATAACTGAGTGAAACCATTGTCTGTCGTTGACCCACGATTACACCGAATACCTGCACGCTTAATGGACTTCTTAGCATCCCACCCTGTTATTCAATTCTCAGCTGCTTTATTTCTTTTACCTTTTTTTTTTTGTATTTTTCCGAAGTGAGAAGCGGGGAGGCAGTCAGACAGACTTCTGCATGTGCCTGACTGGGATCCACCAGCATGTCCCCCAGGGGGCGATGCTCTGCCCATCTGGGGTGTTGCTCCGTTGCGGTGGGAGACATTCTAGCATCTGAGGCGGAGGCCATGGAGCCATCCTCAGCACCTGGGCCAACCTTACTCCAGTGGAGCCTTGGCTGTGGGAGGGGAAGAGAGAGAGAGAGAGAGAGAGAGAGAGAGGAAGGAGAGGGAGGGGGAAGGGTGGAGAAGCAGATGGACGCTTCTCCTGTGTGCCCTAGCTGGGAATCGAACCCGGGACTTCCACATGCCGGGCCAACGCTCTACCACTGGGCCAACCAGCCCGGGCCAGCTGCTTTATTTCTGATTTGCATTTTCCATGGCCGAGTGAATGTGCTGACTTCCGTTTTTTTTTTTCTGTTACAGATTTTGTGTGCAGATGGCTGTAGTAGTAAGTACCACTTCCCTTTCCACTTTTGTGTTGTTTGCTACTGCCCCCTGATGGACACAGCAGCGTTAACAGCAATGTGAAAATCACAGAAAATGCTAATTTGTGGAAACTGAGTTTAGTTTCCAATTGTTATTTAGATCTGGGGTGGGGAAGGGAACAGCTCGTGAAAAAAACTCAATCAGTTGTATAAACTGGACAAATAAAATATTTATATTTTCTGTGATCCCCCCCCCCCCCCGCCAACCTACATCCATGGGTGATTAAAAAAAAAAAAGACTTATTTGAAACCATGACACAGTATGATTTATTTTATGTGCTACATTTCTCCATGATTTTTAAATGGTATACAGGGTTTGCATAACCTTTACAAAACCAGGCAACCTCTTGTATATTTTTTTTATGAGGAAGGCTGGGTCCCACTTGCTAATGAGTGCTGTCCACTGAAGTCCTCTCTGGTCTATAGTAAAATGAGAAAAATAGGCTATGAGAGTAAGTTTTTAATAAAGCTAAATATATTCATTTGAAAGCACTGCCTATGCTAGGATTATGTACTTAATCATCTTTTTTTTGGTTGTAAAATGTGTGAAATAAAGGTAATAGTAGTTGGTAGTTTTTTTTTTAATGTACCTTTTGGGGAAAAAAATGGTAGCTTTTGTCTGTCTTCAAAATTTGGGGACATTTTGGGCGGCCCCTTAGTAAGTTATGTAATGTTTGGATTAATCATTTGATTGAACACCTGAAACTAATATAATATTGTATGTCAACTGTAATTGAAAAAAACAAAAAGAATTATTTAAAGGCAAAAGAAAAATAGGTCCAAATAAACTTTTTTCCTCCCTTGGATTGGTAAGATCCCAAAGTCTGTGAACTGTAGAGATAAAATAATTAGACTGTTCTCGGAGTACAATGTCAAGGGGACAGGTCTCGCTGAAACCCTCTAATAAAGAAATCTCAGTTAATAACAGTAATTATGCAGAGTCTGTACAAACAACGGGAAGAATTCTGCAGTTGCTTGTTGCTCTTGCTGCCTTGTTAATCAGTTTGGTCAAGAAGCTGGTCCCTCATGCAGACTTGCATCACTGGTGTGAAAGAAGAACCCTCTATGCAGAGAGGTGATATTTAAGAGCAGGAGAAGGGGAGACGAGGGAACTATTTTATATTTTAAAAATTATAATGAAAAGTCTGTTATCTAGCAAATATATAAACGGGAGGTGCCATTTTTATGAGTTTGCATTGTTTTTCTCTCCTGTATTCCAGATGTTGCCTGCCCGCTGGTTACAGTCACATCGACAACCGCCAAGATTCATGCTAGTAAGACACCGGGAAATCTTTCACTAAGTGTGATGGATTTGAGCGGCCAGAGGCAGCAGTCATTCCAAACAGAGCAGTGACGGGACTCTTTCCATTTCGGGGCTGGCTCCCGGGGCGAGCTAGCTGTTTTATCACATTCCCAAATGGCTCTCGTATCTGCTGCCAACAAGTGCAGACAAGGGAGCGACTCTTCCTTTGGGATAGGTGGTGGGGTCTAGGGAGTGTCAATCTCTTCCTTTCTGCAGCGCTTTTGAGCTGCAGCAGTGAAGAGCAACTTCCTGTATCTCTCTTCGCCCCGTTCTTGGCCCCGCAGCCTGGCAGGAGGCTGTCTGAGAGCTGCTGGCAGGAGGCTCCTCTGAGAGCTGCGCTAACCCTCCTGCCTGGTCTGAGCAGCGCTACCATGGCCGAGCACTTAAGGGCACAGAGGTAGAATCAGAGACCCGGGTTTGCTTCCTGGGGCTGACAGTTTCTAGCTCTGTGACCCCGGGCAAGTCACTGGTCCTCTTAGACCTCCGTTTCTTCATCTTTATTAAAAAACCAAAAACCAGACAAAAAACTATACACACATATTTAAAAAACAGTTAAAAATGTACTTTATTTTCTGAACTGTTGCAACTTAAGAACCTGCTTTTCTAAAACCGTCCCAGAATCCCTGTATGACAGTAAACTTTAGTCCTCGACACATTTCTCCTTTGTTTGTACAAACAGTGCCGGAGCCTTCCTCAGGATGCTGTGCTGAAGCATAACTGAGCAAGTGTATGTGTCTACAGCCCTGGTCCTGTGCCTGGAACACCGTCCCCAATAGGGCGGCTGTTCTTGCTGCCGCCACCACGGTGGCTGTGGTGGTTGTTTTATCACACCCTCCATCATCAGGGTCGATCGTAATTGACACCACAGTGATAACCTGCCAAAAATGCTACTGTGACCCTGTCACTCTCTTAAGAGGCAGCTCAAGTCTGGGGGGGAGGCTTCCTGGCGTTCCCTTTTCATTTCTCTGGTTTCCTCTCCTGCCCCTTTTCCTGGATTATGTAGACAGTGTCCTCTCCCAGGTGCCAGGTAGGGCACACTCTCCTGCTGGCATCTGAGGGTCATGTGCAGGGGTAGTCAACCTTTTTATACCTACCACCCACTTTTGTATCTTTGATGGTAGTAAAATTTTCTAACCGCCCACTGGTTCCATAGTAATAGTGATTTATAAAGTAGGGAAGTTACTTTACTTTATCAAATTTATAAAGCAGAGTTACAGCAAGTTAAAGCATATAATAATAATTACTTACCAAGTACTTTATTTCGGATTTTCGCTAAGTTTGGCAGAATAAATCTTTATAAAACAACTTACTATAGTTAAATCTATCTTTTTATTTATACTTTGGTTGCTCCGCTACCACCCATGGTGAAAGTTGGAATGCCCAATAGTGGGCGGTAGGGACCAGGTTGACTACCACTGGTCATGTGCATGCTGAGGTGGTGTTACCTGTAGCACCTGTTCTCTCCTGGGTCAGTCCCTAGGTCGTGGAGAAGGGGCCTCATTGCTGCGCTCTCTCTCCTGTGGTTGGTTGTTAATCCTCAGTCTCGAATGTCGTTAGGATGTATCCACTTTGCAGTTATAGTTCCTTTTAATAAACATAACTTTCATAGTTTTAACTCCTCTAATCTACCATGTGACAGATGATGACAGTGAGGTTCAGCCCTGGCCAGATAGTTTGGTAGGTTAGAACATCATCCTAAAGTGCAGAGGTTGCCTGTTCTGTCCCCACTCAGGGCACATGCAGGAATAGCTCAAAGTTCCTGTCTCTTTCTTCGCCTCCTTTCCTCTCTTACTAAAATCAATAAATAAAAATTAAAAAAAAGAAAAGAAAAGAAAGTGAGGTCCAGAGAGGTGAGAAGACTTTGAGGAAAACCACATGACTAATGACTAGCAAGATTGGACTCCAACCCAGATTTTTTTAAATGTCCCTATCCGGTGGCCATATTTACCATGTCATGATGCCTTGATGTCTATCCTTTATGTTTGAGGTAGTGTTTTAGAGCTGTCCACAGAGGAACCCGAGACTGCGAGTTTGAAGGGACTAATTCCGGGTCCCACAGCTAAGGGGGGGAGGTAGAGAGTAGGTCCTTATGTCCAGGACCGGGACATAGACTCACTTTGCACCTGAGGTCTCCATGGGTACCAGCTTCTGAACGGAGTTGACCTTGTTGGTCACAGCCAGCATGGCCAACCTCAACCATTTCTGTCTCTGCGTTCAAGCCTTTTGTGTCACAAACACATGCATGCATGTATGTATACATGGCTGGATGTATTTTGTTGGAGGGAATTCCAGGAGATAATAGAAAGAGAAAGGAAGTTCTGTGATTGCAAAATTCGCTTCAGGAAAGCAGATCAGCAGATCAGGCCTTGCTCTTAATTTACATTTTATAAATATAATTTTTTTCTTTCCTTTTCCTTTGGAAACAATATGAAAATAGAATCCTGTCTTGGGCGCGACATTGAAGTTGTCTCCATCAGTCCAACCAGCGTGTATCTAACATGGGATAACAGTGACTCTGCTGCTCCTAACTACACGTATGAAGTGAAGAGCGAGATGAAAGAGGGGAAGCCAATTCTTCATGCAACTCAAAGCAGCATTAACATCACAGACTTAAGTCCGGGGACTTTATATACCTTCTCCATCACTCCGAAAATAAATGAGACCCTGGGAAATGCCATGTGCATAAATGTCAAGACAGGTAAGATGACTAGCTCCCAGGGATGACCACAAACCATTCCTTCTGGCCCCCGGAGCCTAGAGCCCTGCCCGTTCAAGTTGCCTGTTGAGAAGAGATTGCTTTTTGTTCACTGTGGAAGGGGGCAAAGGTTCTGTAATGTTTCAAGCCCGGGAGTTCAGGAGTCCTGCTCCTTTAGTATTACGGTTTTTTGTGTTTGGGGAATGTTTTAACTAATTCCAACTTCAGGTGTAAAAATCCTTGGTTTTATTGGTCAGTACTTCTCCTAAGACTTGGGAGCAGAGAGACCCCATTTGAAATGGGTTTTGATGGTGTCGGTAATTACTGGGCTCCTTCTGAGCTCCCCAAGGAAGTTGATGCTGTGTTTATATTCCCAGGAGTTTTCCTTGGCATTGAGATTCTGGTATATATGATAGAGGAATGTGTGTTTCAAATGGAAGAGCCCAGTGACATTTGATGAAGCTTATATTTTTATGTAGCTCAGGGGTCATATCCTGAACCACCTGTTATAGCTGCCAGTTGAGCTGTTTTTTTAAGCTGACAAGAACCAAAAATATAAAAATGAGATGAGAAGCTCTGTTGGAGCTGAGAAGAAGCACACGTTTAAGACAGAGACCCACTGTTGGTTTGCTGACGTGGGGGGTGTGACCTCACTGGCTGGGGACGCCATGGAAGCGTGGCCTCTCGGAGCTACGCTTGACGTGACACTAGGCTGGTGCCTTCCGCCCACGGAGCAGGCAGACGCTGAACCAGTGGTTTTCAACTTTCTTTTTTTCCAAGCCAGAAAACAATTTCGTTAAGTAAAATCTTTCCCAGAAGCCCAGTAAATAAGAAGAACTGAGGAGAGAGGCACTAAGGGACAGGTGGCTCGGGGGCCTTCCAAAGCCCACCCCGTGGAGCTCCTCTGAGCACCGTTTTAGAGGGAAGAACCCCCACACAATAAAGCTTTGCTAGATTATACTGTGAAAGAGAGGAGAAGAAGCACATAGAAGAGAGTTAGGAGGAAAAAGAAGACAATGTAGAAATGGTGATGGGGACGAGGGGATAGAGAGTTGGTGGCGATGGGAGAGAGGAGGCTGCGGGTGGCAGGAAGTGTCCAGCCGGGAGCTGAGGATCCTTAGTGCCCCTGAGAGCCCGAGGACAGGGCTGTGCTCATCGAGGACCAGGCTGTGCTCATCGGCTGCTGTTTATTCAGCACGTACTGCGTGCTTAGCTGATTCTGCCCGCACGCTGACCCCGAGGGCTGTGGCGGAAGAAACCGTAAAGCCAAGATGTTCGGTTTCTCCTGAGCTCCTGGAGTTCCAAGTGGTGGGAACCCTGGGAGCCTGACCCCTGACCCCTGACCCCTGTGGTACAATGATCTTCATAACAGGTAGCCAGAGTCACTGAGCTGGCTAGTTTGTTGGTGTTGCATTAAAAAAAATAAATAAATAAAGGCACGAGTGACCCAGTTTAGAAATCTTTGCATTAGAAACATTTGCTATGAAGACTAGAACCACAGAGTGGTTCGATTTGCTTCAGAGCTGGACAGGGCCTGGCGGTCATCTAGGCCGGTGTCAAGTTCAGCCACCTGCAGGCTGCAGGCGGAGACCCTGCTCTGTGTGCAGCGCTACCTGTGCTCTCACGCTTGAGGCTGGGCCCGGGCTGCTCGTTTTCCTGCTGCTACCCGTGCGTAGTGTGCGTGCTTGAGCAAGTCACTGTCCTCCAGCTCCACATCCTCATCTTATAATGAAGGGAGTGGATGCCATTTTGGCTGAAATGGTTTGATTTGTGTCACTGAGAGCCAAATAAGGTGAGGAAGAAAACAGCGCGAGGATAGACTAGATGGAACGTCTTTCTGAAAAATCCCGTTGGGTTTGGAATACAAAGTTGGGCTCCTTAGTAGAAGTGTCTCAGTATTACGAAATGGCATTGTTTGTACTATTTTGACTCGAGAACTTTAAACATAGCAAACAGCCACTCTTTTCGATGCTTTGCTCCTGATGTCTGAAACAAGTACAGTCTAGGGCAAAAGTAAGTTTATGGTTATGAGAACCCGAAGCACAGAATTCATTCTTTTCTTTTTCTTTTTTATTGAATCTATTGGGGTGGCCTTAGGTAATAAAATTATTACCTAAGGTTTCAAGTGTACAATTTTCTGCTTGTATTATTTATTAATTATTATATTATTTTCCATACAAATGACTAAGCCTACTTTTGTCCCACCTTGTAAAATTAAATGCTGCTGTTTAAAAGGGACAATTTTGCCTGACCAGGTGGTGGCACAGTGGATAGAGTGTCAGCCTGGGACACTGAGGACCCAGGTTCGAAACCCTGAGGTTGCTGGCTTGAGCGCAGGCTCGTCCAGCTTGAGCTGTAGGTCGCTGGGCTGAGTGTGGGATCATAAACATGACCCCATGATCGCTGGCTTGAGCCCAAAGGTCACTGGCTTGAAGCCCAAGGTTGCTGGCTTGAGCCCAAGGTCACTGGCTTGATCAAGCGGTTACTGGCTTGGCTGGAGCCTCCTGGTCAAGGCAGGTATGAGAAAACAATCCATGAACAACTTAAGGTGCTGCAACGAAGAATTGTTGTTTTTCATCTCTCTCCTTTCCTGTCTGTCTGTTCCTATCTGTCCCCCTTCCCTTTCTTGCTTAAAAAAGAGTAACTTAGAAGAGTGTCAAATCACTGTTGGTTCACTAGCTTAGAGAATAATACAGATCCTAAAGAATTGGGGCTTTAAAATTGATTCTCTTTTTTCTTCTTTTCTGCGAATGATACATGGGTTTTCCTGCTGTGCTGTGAGGGAATTGCACTAGGCTCTGAGATAAAGGAAGCATTTTGACTGGGTGGTGCTGAGACATCAGTGTCCCCAGTCCTTCTTACTAAGGGGTGGTTGCACACATCTTGTTCCATCACTGCCCTTTCATTGTGTGTTTTTAAAATAGAGCCTCTTCCAGTTTCTGATCTCCGTGTTGCCTTTGTGAGTGTGACGCAAGTTCTTCTTACCTGGAAGAATAATGAGGGCACTGCCACCTGCCGGATGCTCCTTGAGGACCTGGGAAGCTGTCAGGAGTTGAATCAGACCTCAGCAGTCAACATTACAGACCTGAAGCCAGGGACTCAATGTAACTACACCCTGCCTCCTTGGGAGTCAAGTGAGGCACAGAGCAATCCCCCGGATGGAGAGTTTGTCTCAGGTGAATTAGTTATAAGAGGGTGTTCCTCTTCTACTGGCTAGTTTTGCTTTTCAGTAACTTAATATTAAAAAAAAAAATGTTCTTGTATTTGTATAGACTAGAGTTTTAGAATTTGTAGCGGGATCTTCCAGCACATTTTACTTGGACCCCACACCTGTTGGAGGAGGGAAGAATGTTTTTGTTTTGCAGGTCAGCACATTGGGGCTCAGAATGGCAGGGGGAAAGCAGCCGGCCCATGTAATGTTTCCAGCTTTGAGCTGAGCAAATAGCAGATGTGTTAACCCAGGGAGGGCCCTTGGGGGGCCTCAGCACACCCTCTGAGTAAAGTGGTTCTGGGCAGATCTAGCAGACGTCTCCTGCGTTGACAGGGGAGCAGTCATTTGCAGATTTCATCGCATTTTTGGGGGGTAACTGTGAAGGGAGAAGAACAAGCATTTCACCCCCATTTTAGACACAAGAGAAAAGAATTACAAAGTGGGTGTTGGGATTTCTGCTTGGAAGTGACAGAGCCCGGGCTTTCCATAACTTAGACGAGAAGAACAGGTCACCGGCTCCTGCATGTCTCCCCATGTCACCACAGCAGCCATGCCTAGAGGAAGAGACGGGGTGATGCCCGTGCCTTCTTCCTGCTTCTTTCCTTGAGAGCTTTGCTCTCAGCGTGGCTCCCTCCACGCAGCTCAGGGGGAAACGGCCACCAGCAGTCCCCACGTTTCACCCCCTCTCAGCAGGGGTGTGGCCCAGGGGAACAAGCGCTCGCGTGGGTTCTGCTGAACCGCGCGTGAATCATGTGGTTGGACCTGGGTGGGAGAAGGTGATTTCCTGAACGAAGGGAGGGAGATGCAGACAGATGAGCTGGCAAGAGAAGCACACGTATCGGTGGTATTTCCTGGGATCTAAGTACAGAGTGAGATGCCTGCCCTCAGTCGGGGCCCTCTTGCAAACGTGTCTCTGTCTGGGGGAGGAGGGAGCAGACACTGGGGGGGTAAATGCCTTCCCTCCGTAGGGGCCCTCTTGCAGCCCTGTCTGTCTGGGGAAGGAGGGAGCAGACACTGGGTGGGGGGGGGGGTAAATGCCTGCCCTCAGTCGGGGCCCTCTTGCAGCCCTGTCTCTGTCTGGGGAAGGAGGGAGCAGACACTGGGGGGGGGGGAGTACCAGCCGTGGGGCTGCAGGACGATGGAGTGTTCTTTTGTTAACGTCTTTGCCTTTTGTGTTTGAAACAGATGCCGTCAGCCCAGAGATTGCGACCCACACAGCCGGGAACTCCACGGCCCCTGTGGGAAACTCATCCTCTGTTGATCCACTGCCCAGAGTCACAGAAGTCCGGCTTCTTGGGTTAAAGTCTGGCACGTCGTACAAGGCCACTATTTATTCTCAAGCATCAACTGGGGAAGAGGGACAGCCCCAGGCCATAGAATTCAGGACGAGTATGTTGGATTTCATAAAATGGCTTTAGCCAGAGTTTCTAGCATAAAATTTTGTCCCCTGTGATTCTGAGTTATCTTGTTTCACAAGTGATCTTGTTGTCAGACAGAGATTTCTGGGAGAGATTCCGGGAAGAGTAGACCCGCTGAGACTCTTCTTAGCCCTGTGGCCAGGACGCTTCCTTCCCTGACCTCAGTGAAGCCCAGGGAGCAGCCACTCTCTGCAGACCCCCATGTTTGCCTTTCGTTTATTTGCATATGAGCCAGTGAGACACGCTGGTGTGACAGTCTTCTCTTAGAAACTGATATTTGTTGTGTCAGTGTTGGTTAAGTATTTTCCCCTTGAGATAAGAGAATGAGTTTCCTCCTTTGTCCTGACCTTGGGAAGCTTGCTGATCTTTCTATCAAAACCTGTTGACATGTTGCTGCTTTCCACCTCTTCTTCGTCGGCCCTCCCACTCTGTGGACTGGCCAGTACTGGCAGGCTCCTTGGCTTGGTGCTGGGGAGGGGGTGTGAAGAGCATGGTCCCTGGCCTCGAGACACGCGTACTTGGAAAAGCACGCGGTCAGGCCCTGTGGGTTCAGGAGCAAACGCTGCAGCGTGACCTGACTCCAGTTATCTTATCCGAAAACACATCTGTTCTGAACGGCTGTCATAGACCCACAGAGCAGAGGGCTTGGGGGTGGGGGCTGGAGGACCAAGGAGTTCTCTGGAGGGCTGGACCACCCAGGACCTGGTGACACTCTCTCAGGAGTCACAGTCCCAAGATGAGAGGGTGTCACATACCCACTTTCTGGATTTCTGTGCTGGGAAAGGGAGGTGCTGTCTCTCCAGCTTCTACGTGGGTGACAGGCACTTCTTCCCACCAAGGGGGCTTGGGGTGCTGTTCGGAAGAGGGGGTTGAATGCTACCTAGGTATTACGTGGCATAGTCACTGTCCACTCAGCCGCCCACTCAAGAGTTCATCATGTCAATTACACAGGTTGTCTCTTCATAGAAGAAGATGCCTGACTTGCTGGGACCCTGTACATTTGTGTGTGTTGTGGCTCAACAGTATAGAATAGGAGAGAACCATCGTTAAGATGGATCCTCAGGTCAGAAGGCGGGCCTGCTGACGGCTGCTGTCTCTTTCTGACGTGGCTGTTCCGGTTCTTGTGAACTCCTCTTGTGTCTTCCCAGATACCAGCCAGGTTTCTGACATCAAAGCTGTAAACATCAGTGCCACGAGCATGACCCTGACCTGGACGATCAACGACAACGAGCCGTCCTCCGTCTACACCTACCACGTACAAGTTGTTGGGGAGACCCACACCCTCAGTCTCACCTTCAATGAGACTCAGGCCGTCATCACCGCCCTCCGCTCGGGCCGCTTGTACAACATCACCGTGCGCCCTTTCCTCCAGGGCCGCTGTGGGGGCGTGCCGGGCTTTCTCCAGGCCTACACCCGTGAGTTCACGTGTTTTCACTTAAAAAAAAAAATTTCATTGAATTTATTGGGGTGACACCTGTTGCTTGCTGACTGTCTTGCCTGCCTGCCGGGCGCCAGGCCCAGACCCCAGGCCGCGTGGCGGCCCTCCGGGAAGGCACAGCTCAGGGCGCGGGGCCACAGGGCCTGTCCCTCTGCAGGGTCTGCGGGTCAGCGGCCGCATGCCGACGGGTGCTGCCGCACACCCAGCCTGTGGGAGGGGCTTTCCCTGCTCTGTCTCGTTTAATGCCCGCAGCCTTGTGCAGTTGGTCTCGTTTAATGCCCGCAGCCTTGTGCAGTCGGCCTCAGGCTGTTTCAGGGACGAGGAGGCCAAGGCTGAGAGAGGAGCTGGAGGCAGGGCCACCCCTGGGAAGGGACAGAGGTGGGATTCGACAGCTGGGGTGTCTCTGCTCCAGCCGGTGCCTGTAGTGAGCATTCTGGTGTGGCAGAGACCCGGAGCAGATGGCCGCACAGAGACAAAAAGAACCTGGATATTCCCATCCCTCTGTCCCTAAGATGCTGAGGTTACAATGAAGCAGGGCACAACTGTGTCTCATCCTTTGTTTGCTTAACTGTCCCTTACAGGTCAGATGATGGGCAGCACACTAAACGTGTTTGTTGAAGAAGGTCCGATAGTTTAAAATAAAGAGTAACGGTGTACCAATTGTGTTGTAGGATAATACTAGAATCCTATTGGGGTAGCCGTGGCCCTGGTGGTCGGCATTAGGGTCTCTGTTTTACAGATGAGAAAACTTCAGCTCAGTACTCTGAGCAGTTTGCCCAAGGCCACAGAGCTAGCAAGCAGCCAGCAGGAACTTGAACCCAGGGGTGCCTGGCTCTGGACCCAGGGCTCATTTCACAAGAACGCTTCCCCTGAGGGTCTGCTCCGTTCCAGGAAGCACACCGGCAGCCAAGGCCCGGCTCCAGACCCTGAACCCTTGACCCTCGGGGCTCAGGTCTCCTCCCACTTCCTGTGAATGACCTTGGACAACGTAAGCAGACAGTTTTTGCACTCTTGTAGCCAAGTCTTTTCTCAGTGGCCAAATGCCCGTTTCTGAGAAAGATCATGTGGTAGGTAACAATACAAAGAAGAGAAAGAGAGGTCTGGTGTTGTGTCATTTCAGGGTAAATGTTCTGTGAGGTCCAGTCACCCTTGTCCTCTGGAGATAGATGCTTATCTAGTTCTTTTCTGTCTTCCCGCAGGTCCTAGTCCAGTTTCCAACTTGCAGGTGACGAGTGTCACCACAAGGAGTATTAGCTTAGCCTGGAGCAGCAATGACTCGCATTCCTTTAGGGTCCTGACCACACAGGACGGGGCTGGACCACCTCCGGTGGAAAAAACCACCAGTCACACTCATATTGTCATTGGTGACTTACTCCCCGGAACCAAGTATTGTTTTGAAATATTTCCACGAGGACCAGATGGGACTGAAGGGGATTCCAAGACCGTGTGCAGTACAACTGGTAGGCAAATAGTCTGTGTTTTCTGTGAAACAGTGATGTCTTTTAAAGGAAATCAGTATAGTTGATAAATATCAGGTTTTCCAAATTTTGCTTTTTTAATTTTCTACGGAAAATCTTAAAAACAAACTTACCGTGACAATAATGCATATTCATTATATAAAGTAACACGTAAGACAAAAGAAAAAAAGATCACATGTAAACCATCAATTGTAGCCCTGGCCGGTTGGCTCAGCGGTAGAGCGTCGGCCTAGCGTGCGGAGGACCCGGGTTCGATTCCCGGCCAGGGCACATAGGAGAAGCGCCCATTTGCTTCTCCACCCCTCCACCGCACTTTCCTCTCTGTCTCTCTCTTCCCCTCCCGCAGCCAAGGCTCCACTGGAGCAAAGATGGCCCGGGTGCTGGGGATGGCTCTGTGGCCTATGCCTCAGGCGCTAGAGTGGCTCTGGTTGCAACATGGCGACGCCCAGGATGGGCAGAGCATCGCCCCCTGGTGGGCAGAGCGTCGCCCCCTGGTGGGCGTGCCGGGTGGATCCCGGTCGGGCGCATGCGGGAGTCTGTCTGACTGTCTCTCCCCGTTTCCAGCTTCAGAAAAATGAAAAAAAAAACAAACAAACCATCAATTGTAGAGAATCCCTGGTAACTTATGTACGATGTTTTATAATTTACACATATATACAGGTATACACGTATATATATACACACATACCTTACATATGTATTTTTTCTTTGATAAACATTGAAGTTATCCTGGACATGTGGTTTTGTAATCTGCCTTTTTTCCCCACATACCAGTTTATGATAAGCATTCTTCTCTGTCAATATAAATGTTTTTACAGGATAATTTGAATACCTTCCTGGCATTCCACTGTCAAAATCAGGGATCAACAGACAAAATGGCCCATGGGCCAAATCTGGCCAACTGCCTGTTTTTTTGTAAATAAAGTTTTATTGAAATCCAACCATGTTTATTTATGTACTGTCAGTTGCTTCTTTTGTGTTAAGGTACAAGTAATTGTAACAGAGAATATGCATTTGGCCTGCAAAGCCTAAAATACTTGCCCTTTGGCCGTATGGAAAAGGTTCGTTGCCTCTGGGCGAGGTCAGATCAGTGTTTTTCCAAGTGTGATCGGGGGTCTCTGGGTGTCCCCTAGAGTCAGTCAGAGAGTTTGGGAGGTATTATTATCACAATATTAAAACGTCCTTTGGCTTTTTCACTCCTATCCTTTCACGATGAGTGTCCAGTGGAGTTTCCCATACGTTACAGGACATGGGATGACTCTGTTAGCCAGACAACTAATGAAACCTGTGCATTTTGTTTTAGAAATTTCCTCTTTTTTTACTTCTAATATAATAAATATAGATATAACCTTTATGAGCCAGAATTCTCTGAGAGCCTTCAGGTAAAGGGGTCCTGCGATCTAAAAGGTGAAGATCTACTGGCCTGGATGTATTGTAAGTTAACTTCTCCCCTATTGTTGGGCAGGTCGATTGTTTATAGTCTTTCATAAATGACATTGCGATGCAATAGTTTTTTAGTTTTAGAAGGCTAATTGTTATTGATAGAAATATTTTATGAAAACAAGTTAATGTTCATCGTTGTTACTGAAATTTGAAATCAGATATTTTAGAAAGCTTGGAAAACCTACAGTATTCCTTGGTCTTTGATTACAAGAGAATTAATATTTTCTTTTTTTTTTTTGTGACAGAGGGGGACAAACAGGGATAAACAGACAGGAAGGGAGAGAGATGAGAAGCATGAATTCTTCATTGTGGCAGCTTAGTTATGCATTGATTGCTTTCTCATATGTGTGCCTTAGCTGGGAGGCTACAGCAGAGTGAGTGACCCCTTGCTCAAGCTAGCGACCTTGGGCTCAAGCCAGTGAAGCTCGACTTCAAGCCAGTGACCTTTGTGCTCAGGCCAGTGACCACAGAGTCATGTCTATGATCCCACACTCAGGCTGGTGAGCCCGCGCTCAAGTCGATGAGCCCATGCTCAAGCCCAATGGGCCCACGCACAAGCCAGCGACCTCGGGGTTTCAAACCTGGGTCCTCTGCGTCCCAGTCTGACGCTGTATCCACTGTGCCACTGCTTAGTCAGGCGAGAATTAATATTTTTCATATAGAGAGGAAGAATGAAGAAAGGGGATTCATTCCTTAAGCCATGTATGGAATCAATTAAGCTTCTGAGATCCTTCTTATATAGGTTTCAACTCTGTTGGTTGGGTTAAGCATCGATAGTCACTTGGAAGATTCTGCTCCCAGAATAAAGGAGCTGCTAAAATGTATCCTCAGACAGATGGAATGCAGTAATTTTTTTAAAGTCTGAATTTTAGATTAGAGTGTTGAGATGTCTGTCTTAATATCAGCATGCATTTCTTCTTTCTTTTTGAGAATGTTGATAATGGTAATGGGGACCCTTGATATTGTGTGACTTGCCAATGCTCAGAACTTAATGTAATAACAATAGAATATACTGTGGGTATGAAGTGCTGGGCTCTCATCCTGTATTTAAACATTTTTAACACAACTTCTTGAGGTTGGTGCTGTTACCATCTCTCTTTCCCAAGTAGGGAAGGAGGGCTCTGTAAGCTTAAGAAGTGGGCCCAGAGTGACAGGGCAGTGACCTGGCCTCTGTCTGGCTTTGGAGACCAGGTTGTACCCAGTGTGGACGGGGGCACTTGCAACGCAATTGAGGGCTATTCGTGAGAAGGCATGTCTTGTACTATAGCCCAAGAGTTGTAAGAAGGCAGTAGATTCTTAGGGGATTACCATTCTATTATTGAACAACTCTTCCTTATTATGGGGGAAGATCAGTGTAACAGCAGGAAAGGCAATTTTGAAAAAGAGAAACAGATACTGTACGACCCATAAATTCCACTTCTTTTCAGATGTGAAAGCAAGGACTTGAACAGTTATCTATGCACCAGTGTTCATAGTAGCATGATTCACAATAGCCAAAAGGTGGAAGCAAGCGAGTGACCATCAACAGAGGAATGGACAGACAAAATGTGACATGTCCATGCAACAGGATATTATTCACCCATAAAATGGAACAAAATTCTGATCCATGCTACAACATGGATGGGCCTTGAGGACGTTATGCTAAATGAAATAAGCCAGGCACAGAAGGACAAACAGTGTATGGTTCCACTTATGTGAGGTACCTGAAACAAGCAATTTCATAGAGACAGAAATCAGACTAGAGATCAGCAGGGGCTCGGGGAGGGGGGACGGGGTAAGCTGTTGTTTAATGGGGATGGTTTATGTTGGGGACGATGAACTGTTTTGGGTATAGAAAATTTATGGTGATGGTTACACAAAACTGAATATTTAGTGCCACCGAGTTGTATTTAGTTATTTCTAGGCCTTGATCTCTGCCTTCACGTGGCAGCTGGTCTAGGGTGTGGAGGTGAGACAATCAGCCTACAGTCCCTAGCGTGCTTGGGGGGTTGGGGGTTTAACTTCAGACTCCCAGCTCTGAAGAGTGGAGGGCATGTGATTTTTTTTTGTTTTTTTTGCTTCTTTACTCTGGTTCAGTCTGTGTATGTTTCAGGAAGATGTTCTTTTGAGGGAGTGATTAGAAACAATCTGTTGAGAATAAGATACATCTGAAAGCATCCAGATCAAAGTGCACAGTTCGGTACATTTTTACAACCTGACCCCCTCTGGTCACCAGTACTCAGGTCAAGAAACTGAAGACAATTTTTACTCTAGAACAGGGGTCCCCAAACTTTTTTCACAGGGGGCCAGTTCACTGTACCTCAGACCGTTGGAGGGCCGGACTATAAAAAAAACTATGAACAAATCCCTATGCACACTGCACAAATCTTATTTTAAAGTAAAAAAACAAAACGGGAACAAATACAATATTTAAAATAAAAAACAAGTAAATTTAAATCAAGAAACTGGCCAGTATTTCAATGGGAACTATGGACCTGCTTTTGGCTAATGAGATGGTCAATGTACTCCTTTCATTGACCACCAATGAAAGAGGTGCCCCTTCTGGAAGTGCAGCGGGGGCCGGATAAATGGCCTCAGGGGGGCCGCATGCGGCCCGCGGGCCTTAGTTTGGGGACCCCTGCTCTAGAACATACCCCTGGAGGGGCCTTTTTTTCCCTTTAATTTTTATTTTTTAAGCATGTGTGAGAAATGGACAAACAGGAAGGGAGAGAGATGGGAAACATCAACTCCTAGTTGCATCACTTTAGTTGTTCATTGATTGCTTCTCATACGTAGCTTGACCGGGGGTTCCAGCTGAGCCAGTGACCTTGGGCTTCCAGCCAGCAACCTTTGGGCTCAAGCCAGCGATCATGGGGTTTTGAACCTGGACTCTCAGCGTCCTAGGCTGACGCTCTATCCACTGCACCATCACCAGTCAGGCTGCTGGAGGGGCATTTTTATGACAAAAGCAAAAGGCCAGAGAACTGATAAGGAGTCTGGTCAGTTCCTCTGTGTTAAGAGGGAGCCAAGATTCTTGAAACAAGGGACCGTGTGTGTTTCTCGCTTACGTTTTCGAGTTTGCCTTTTGTGAACGGAATTTTTGACTTTGGAGAAAGAGGAAGTTCTCCTGACAGACGCTGTGAAGTAAAGCTGGAGTTGATGAAGGTCATTAACAGACTTCCTCTTCCCCCCCTTTTCTCTGCCCAGACACCAGTGCCGTGTTTGACATCCATGTGGCCCGTGTCACCACAACTGAGATGTGGTTGGAGTGGCAGAGTACAGACGATGCTTCCGACTACATCTACCATCTGTATCTAGAGTCTGAGCATGGCTCTATCCAGACAAACAGTTCTTACAAAAACATCACTCTTGAGGGCCTGACCCCGGGCACCTTATATAACATCACAATTGTCCCAGAAGTGAACGGCGTCCGGGGGAACTCCAACTCTACCGCACAGTACACACGTAAGTGTCTTAGGACGCCCTCTCAAGGGAGGACTCTCCCTGATCTCTGCTTGAGGGTGGGAACAAGGCATTGGCTACGGGGCCCTTGTGCCTGGGCTCCAGGTCAAATGTGAAACCACATAAGCTGAAAACATCGGCCTCGGCACAGGTTCTGCGCTTCCCATGGGGCGTTGGCATTGAGCCTTGTGAACTTGAGATTGTCTTTAGAAGCAGAAGGTGGTCCCATAAGCACGGGAAACATAACAGTCCCATTCGTTCCTTGGGAATACAGACTCGAGGAGGAACTCCTTGTCGTGCTGGTGTTGGAAGATCCTGCTCACAGGAGGAGCTTTGCATGTGGCCGCGAGGGAGGTGCTTTGCTAATGTTTGGTCCTATGGTAGAGATGGTAGCTGAGAATATGTTCTCAGCATATATATTTTTTTATTTCATTTATCGGATTTCAAAAACAGACAGGAAATCATATCTTGAAAATTCCAGGTATATTTGAAGTCTTAAAAGAAGCAGGAAAAACTTGATTCTTTTGAGATTTAATCTGCATAGTTATTTTCTGGCTGTCCTTTTGAGACTCCTTCCGTGCTCTGAGTCGGCAAATATCAGATTGATTCATTCCCTCCCGAAAGGAGCCAGGCTGTTAATAGATGCAGTATATAAAAGAGTCCTGGAATTCTAACTAATCCATACTTCTATTATTATTTTTTTTAAAATCGAGGGCCCAGCAGCGTGTCCAACATTGAGACCGTGACCGGCACCACAGAAGCAACCTTCCGCTGGCAGAGCTCCGACGCGGCCTCTCGCACGTACACCTACCGCCTTCTTATCACGCAGGATGGGAATGCCAGCAAGAACACTGAAATAATCACAGGCCCCGGTGTCACCCAGGCTACAGTCACCGAATTAGTGCCCGGCTCGCAGTACACAGTCAGCATCTTCGCCCGAGTGGGGAACGTGACGGAGTCACCGGCACCTGGCTGCCAGTCATTCTGCACCGGTGAGTGGCCCCAGCTGCGTCTTGGACACAGTGCCGGTGGGGAGCTGGCCTTGCGGGCCGGTCCTCCCCACACTGTGGCGGATCGGGTTTTGTGCAGTGTGTGATTACAGACACTGAGCTCTCGGACACATCCTGTTAGCTTACTAGGGCTGCCTTGTTGGCCCTGGTCATTTCTTCATGCAATAAATATTTACTGGGCACTTACTATATGCTAGGCACTTTTAAATGACTTAGCTAAATCCCAGCCTTCCTGGAACCTTTATTCTGATGGGAAAGACACAATAAACAAGACAGATTAGTTATGAGATGATGACTGCTAAGGAATGGGGAACAAACAAGGAAAGGGAGTAGATGTCTATCGAGGGTGTCCTGAGGAGGCCTCAGTGAAAAGGTGACTTTGAGCAAAGAGCTGAAGGAAGTGAAAAAAACCATCCATGTGGACATCAGGGCATAAAGCAGTGCAAGGGAGCAGCCCGTGCAAAGGCCCTGAGGCTGGGTGATGCCTGCTCTGTTGAGGGAAGAGCGGGAGTTCAGGTTGGCAGGAGGGGGTCCACAGGAGCAGGCGGTCAAGGGGTCGGTGGTGAGGCCTGAGAAGGAGTAGCTGGGGCAAGGATGGTGTCTAGGTTGTAATTTACCATTTGGCTTTTACTCTGAGACGATGCAAAGGGTGCTGTGAAAGTGGATGCTCGGCTTTCACCTTTCTTGATCCTTTTCTCTAGCTGCAAAGCTGTGACCATGAGAGGGGGAGCCCTGTGTTTAGCTGAGGGAGCTTCCGGAGAGTAGCTGGGGACTGCTTTGCAGATGGTTAAGAGGACCTTGGCTCACAGTTCTGATTGTGACCCATGGACCGACCACCTTATTCTCCACTCTCTTTGCACCAATACCTTTCCTTCCTTAGACCAAGCCATTCATGTGTGTTCAGGGTGAGTTGGAATCTGGGAGACTCATTGGATTAGTCTCCCTAGTGGTGTAGGAGCTGGAACCCAATGACCTCTGACCTTTCACATGGAGTGGCTAAGAAGTCCCTGCAGCTTTGAGTCACCTTTGTTAACTTAGGCTCCATCCCCCCTGGTCTAGATTCTGATCTTTGGCATTCGGGTGGCTTCCATCACTGATGCTTCTCTTTGCCAAGCTTATTGCAGCCTCAGAGCCGGAGGAAAGTGTACACAAGCATTTCTGGTGGGGGGTGGGGCAGGGCGGATGGAACAGGCGTGTTGGGAGTAAGTAAGTATCGGGAAGGTTACCTGGCCAAGCCTCAGGTAGAGAATGTGAGAGTTGTACTAGGTGGCTTGTTTTCCTCGTTTAAAAAATACTGCAGAATTAAAATAATGATACTCTCCCCAGTACATGGATACGGAGTTTTTCAGTTAACATCAGTTTGATGTGGGCTCCCAATAAAATTCTCTTGGCCTGCAGATAGGTAAAGACAAATGGCAGCCCATTTTAAAGATGAAGACACTGATTCCACTTCCTGTTGATCACTCAGCATGGTGTGTGTGGAGCAAATTCCCGGATGTGGATTTAGAGGCCCTGGGATCCAGTTTTGGCTTCCCCACTTACCAGCCATGTCATCTAATATAAATGTTTTAACCTCTCCAAGCCTCAGCTGATTCATCAGCAAAATGGGACAGTATCCCCCAGATGAGATGACACAGGTGAAAAGTTGTCACCCCATACTGTTATGATACTGGTACTTCTCACAGAGTCCTGTTCTCTCCCAGTTTGGAGACCGACAGCCATTGTTTCATGTAGTCCTTAGAGTCCTGCAGCCTCAGTTGGGTGCCGGACCCAAGGTCACAGAGAGTAGGCGTGCCCGATTCAGGGTCAGCCTCTGCCTCTTCTGCCACCCACACTACACACCTGCCTCCCCGTCCTGGGTGGACCAGGATTCTAGTGCCCCCCGCGCTTCAGTGTTTGCAAAGGCGGAAGCGCAGAGCCTCATGCTGTGCTGTGCTTGCTCTGCAGATCCGGCCCCAGTGGCCTCCTTCCACTGTGAAAAGGTCCCCAAAAAGTCCACCCTGGTTCTCACGTGGGCTTGCCCTCCCGGCACCAACACCGGCTTTCAGCTGGAGGTCAGCAGAGAAGACTGGGACAACGTGACAGAGCTGGAGGGCTGCTCCTCGGAGAACGGCACTGAGTACAGGACGGAAGTCACACATTTGAATTTCTCTACCTCATATGACATCAGCATCACTGCCATGTCCTGCAACAAGACGGCGCCTCCCTCCCAAAATACCTGCATCACGGACATCACAGGTGGGCTTTGTGGTGGCAGGGTGACCTGATGGTATTGTGGTTACCCCCGGGGAGGCTGACCTACTGGGTCTACAAGAGTGACCTAGAAATTTGTTGTGTGTGTGTTTAAAATTTTTGCTAAAATATTTGTTGTTGTTGGCACGGACTGTTAACCCAATGCTGTAGAAATCCAGTCTAAACCAGCAGCGTAAGAGGGACTCATGCTCCGAAAGCTTCCTCTGCTTTGCAGAATAATTTACTGCCACATTTTCTAAGTAGTGAGTTCCCTCACTGCATTAAAAAAGCATCTTTATAGGAAAATTCAACTGTACAGAAAAGTAGAAGAAAGTATAAAGAAACCCATGTCCCCACATCACCCGGTGAACACTTGTCGGCTCGTGACCAGCCTTGCTTCATTTCCGTCCCCGCTCCCTGAGGCGATGGCTTTGAGGCCAGCCTGGTCACGCTAGAATTTTATTTGTCCACATTTCAGTATGTGCCAAGATACTCCAAGATAGCGACCCTGTGTTCAAGCTGGTGACCTGGAGGTTTTGAACCTGTGACCTCAGTGTCCCAGGTCAATGCTCTGGCCACTGCACCACCTCTGGTCAGGTTCTCACTTTTGATCTGTAGCTCCCTCAGATGATTATTTTTATTACTAATTTTTAATTTATTGTGTTTACATGGATTCAAGTGTCCAACTGAATATAACTCCCTCACCCCCTACCCCTATGTCCCATTTTACACCCCCAACGCCCTCCTCCCCCAACGCCCTCCTCCCTTTCCCTCTAGCATTTGCTGTCCTGTTATCTGTATCTCTGTGTTACGTGTATATAATTTCACTAATCCCTTCACCTTCTCTGATCCTGTCCCCTCATCCCCCTGCCCTCTGATAGCTGTCCCTCTGACCCCGCCTCTGCCTCTATTCCATTCCTCAGTACACTTTGTTCCTTAGATTCCACATATAAGTGAGATCATATGATATTTGTCTTTCTCTGCTTGCCTTATTTCACTTAGCATAATACTCTCCAGGTCCATCCATGCTGTCACAAAAGGTAAGATTTCCTTCTTTTTCATGGCCCCATAGTATTTCATTGTGTATATGTACCACAGCTTTTTAATCCACTCGTCCACTGATGGACACTTGGGCTGTTTCCGGATCTTGGCTATTGTAAACAATGCTGCCATAAACATGGGGGTGCGTATCTTTTGTTCTGAGGTGTGTCTCCTGTAGACAGCATATGTATGGGTCCTGTTTTCTTATTCACGCAGCTACCCTATGTATTTTGATTGGTGGGTTTATTCTATTTACATTTAAGGTTATTATTGATATGTAGTTGTTTATTGCTAGTTTATTCTTTAAATGTATAATCCTCTTTTTCTTGATTTTTTTTTTCCTTTGCTCTTTTTACAGCAGGCCCCTTAACATTTCTTGCAGTACTGGTTTGGTTGTAATGAATTCCTTGAGGTTTTTTTTTTTTTTTTGGTCTGGGAAGCTTTTTATTTCTCTTTATATTTTAAATGATAGCCTTGCTGGATAAAGAAGTCTTGTTAACCCATTTGCTATTTAATAACATGCTATTTAGCCTCTAAGTGTTTGAGTGTTTTTCAGTTTTTTTTATTGTAGGCGGTTTCTAGTTTTCATGCCATTGTAATCAGAGAAGATGCTTGATATGATTTTAATCTTCTTAAATTTATCGAGACTTGTTTTGTTGCTTTGCGTCATTCTGAATATTTCTTGCCAATCTCTTCTGGCCTCAAGTGTTTCTGTTGAGAAGTCAGATGTGATCCTTATGGGCGCTCCTCTGTAGGTAATTAACTGCTTTTCTTTTGTATTTTATATTCTTTCTTTGTTTCTTTACTTTGACATTTTAATTATGATGTGTCTTGCTGTAGGCCTCCTTGTGTTCCTCTTTAATAGAACTCTCTGTGTTTCTTGAACTTGTGTGACTTTTCATCATTTTAGGAAAATTTTCAGCTATGGTTTTTTCAAACAGGTTCTCTATTCCTTATTCGTTCTCTTCTCCTTCAGGAACCCCTATGATGCGGACGTTGTTTCTCTTCATGTTGTCACAGAGCTCTCTTAGAGTTTCCTCTGACTTTTTGAGCCTCTTTTCTTTTTGCTGCTCTGCTTCCGTACTTTCATTTATCTTGTCCTCTAAATCACTGATTTGATCCTCTGCTTCATTCAGCCTGCTATTAATTCTTTCTAGTGCAGTCTTCATTTCTGATATTGTATTTGTCATTTCTGACTGGTTCTTTTTTATGATTTCAATGTCCTTTTTGATGCTTGCTATTTCTTTATTTAGGTGCTCATTATGACCATCCATTGTTGCTCTAAGATTCTTGAGCATCCTAGAGATCACTGTTTTAAACTCTGAATCTGATATTTTGGTTACTTTCATCTCATTCAGTTCTTTTTCTGGGGATTTTTTTTATTGATTCATTTGGGTCACCCTTCTCTGTCTGCCCATTTTGTCTGTGTATTAGGTAGCACTGTCTGACTTTGAAATTTTTGTGGTGTCTTTATGAAGAAGATGGGCTTGGTGGTACTGTCCTCCAGGCCACTTGTTTTTCTTGTTCTAGGAATGCTTCTTGAGGGTACTGTTTTCCCTCTTGTTGTATGTGGGTATTAGATGCAGTTTCTTTTTGTTGGTACGTTTGTCCCTTCAGGCTGGCTGACTCTAAGTTCCACCTTGATCATGTGTAGTACACACTGTGCAGTGTCTGTCCTGCTGGGCGTATTTATTCTCCACAGTATCTGGTGCCTGCTAGACTCCACCTTTGGTTATGCTGCTTGTGTAGGTAGTTGAGTCTAGGGTTGGTGCTGTCTGCCACCCACTACCAATAGTGTTGGCTCCAGTTCTTCTTGGGTTGGCGTCAGCTGTTGTTTGTAACCCACTGTAGGCTACCAGTCTGCAGCTACTGCACTTTTTGCTGTTTGTGTCTGCGTTTTCTGTGTCTGGGCACTGTGAGAGGGGCTAACCTTTGTATAAGGATCAGCTTCCTCCTGCTTAGAGATGAAAACAGCTCTGTTAAAGCCCCAAACTCTGTAAGATTTGTCTCCACTTTCCAGCTTCTCCTCCTCCTCTCGCAGCTGCCTGGTTTTCCTACAGAGCCTTCTGTAGTAAGACTGTAGTGTGGGCTCAGATTGGCCTCACCCAGCCAACCCCAGGGTTGCACACTTGGTGGGTTAGGGCAGCTGAGGTTGTGAATACAACATTTGTGGGATCCCCTACTTCAGGAGTCTCTTGGTCAGGAGCTCTCAGTACAAGGAATGTGGCCCCTACTCCAGAGCTTGATCCCTCAGTCACTGCTGGATACTCAGATTTTATTTCTCCCCAACAAAGTGAGCAGCAGGTTCAGACCAGGTGTGGCCGACAGTCCCCTCTGCAGAAGTTCTTTCAGCTGTTGAGACCCCGGGCTCAGGGAGGAAGACTGAGAGAGTCCTCTCCTGGGGCTGACTGTGCCCCTCCCAAAGGTGGCTAAGCCTCTCGACCAGATCCAACAATAGACTCACAGGGACCCACACTTTAAATGTCCGTGCTCCAAGCCTCTCTCCTTTCCCCCTGTGGAGTCTAGTCCAGCAGGACAGAATATCTAGCACCCAGGCCGGCTGACTGTGAAGCTCCACCCTATCCAATGCACATGAGCTGCTGTGCTGATGCTGGTCACAGAGAGTGGAACTCACCTCCACTGGATCAGGTGTGAGGAGGTTTTCCTTAGGATATCACGCTAGCAAGGGTTGTTAGGTTCTGAACCAATGCTTTCCGCAGCTGGCCCCTGGATATGCCAGCCCTGGGCCTCCCAAGCAGGAACGCAGCACAGACCAGTGGGAGACACTGCCTGTGACTGGCCCTCAGCAACCTTCTTGGAGCTACAAGCAACTCAGAGTTTGTGGCTGCCTCTGCTGGGCTCAGGTGTACATGGAAATACCAGCTGCACACCTAGGCTGGCTTTTACTCACTCTGGGCCTGGGGGAAGGTGCTCTCAAATGGCCAAGTTTCCCTGAGCCCTGCCTCCTGCAGCCCGTCTGCTGGCTGCTTGTTGGGCTCAGCCACTGAAAAGCCTCTGCTAGAGTCTAGAGCCTGTGGCAATTCAGGGATTAGGAAGGGTGATGGGTGTGGCTCCGCCCCTCGGCCCCAGGTGTCAGTCTGTCCAGCCTTTTATCATAGACCTCAGTAGGGTGTGGCCCCAGGAATCCAGTGGGTGTGGCCTCTGAGACTTAGAGGTATGGTCTGCCTGCTCTCCGGACAGTTTCAGCTGAGCCTCTTGTGAGGTGGAAGCATCGGTCATAGACTCAGGAGAGTGTGGGAGGGAGCTCCCGTCTCAACACCAGAAAACTGAGTCACAGACGCGCCACCTGCTTCCTGGCTTCTCAGAACGACCAGTCGCCATCCCTGGGGTAGGAGAGATTCCCAAGGCTGGAGCAGTTGCTTTTCACCAGGCTGATGCTACTCAGAGGGGATTGTTCCTCCCAAAAAAGATGGCGACTGCAGTACCGGAGAATGATTCAGCACAGGGGTTCCGGTGGCCGTCCCCCACGGTGTCTCTCCCTGTGCCTCCAACTTTACACTCTCCTCCTGCAATTCCAGTTCTCTCAGCTCTCCCCCGCCAGAGTCCTGGGTAAGTGGCTGTGAATGAGGTTTTCAGTGTGGGCCCTTTAAAATGGAGTCTGCATCCGAGAGGTGTGTCTCTTTCTTGTGAACAGAAACTCGGCTCTTTTCACAGCTGAATGCTGTCTGGGTGCCTCTTCTAGGCTCGGGGGCTCTAGGGTGGGGCTCCGGGCTTGAGGCTGAGGACTCACACCTCTCAGGGCAACCCACCCCTCCGTGAGAGTCCCTCCGGGCTTTGCTTGCTCCTGGGAGTGGGGCAGCCCTTTCCCCGTCTCCGCCCTTCCTACCAGTCTCGGTGGGGCTTCTTTGGTGATCCTTGCTTATAGATTGCTCTTAGTTTAGTCCAAAGTTGGTTTTTCAAGATGATTGTTCTTAAATTAAGTTGTAATCCAATTTGGTCCTGGGAGGTGGCTGTTGGAATGTTCGCCTACTCTGTCACCATCTTTCTTTTTCCCAGATGAATTTTTATGTTCAAATTTAGCAATCTTTTTAAAAAATGTACAAATTTAACATGTTTTCCACTGAACATAAAAGTGGAGCTGCTCTTTCTCTGAGAGAGGCAGGAAGTGTTCCCAGGATGGTAAACCAGGGAGAGGTGGAGTGTGATAGTGTTTCAGCTGACATTGGTTGGGTGCGTGCTGTGTGCTGCGTGCTGGGGTAAGGGGCGCCACGGGGAGTGAGGCAGGCAGGGTCCTGAGCAGAGGGTGAGATGGGCGCTGTGCCAGCTGAGTCTTGCGGGAGGGAGGGGAGGCTGGTGGGCGAAGGCACAGAGCTGCTGGGAAACGTGGGAGCCTTGGTCGGAGGTCTCTCTTGAGCTTTGGCCCAGTAGTAGCTCAGTTGGTTAGAGCGTTGTCCCGACATGCCAAGGTGGCAGGTTTGATCCCGGTCGGGGCACATACAGGAATCAGCCAATGAGTGCATAAGTAAGTAGAACTACAAATCAATGTTTTTCTCTTTGTCTCAAAATTAATTAAAAAAAATGTTCTTTTTAAGTCTGTTGAGATAGTTTACAAACATGGGGACAGCGCCTCCAAGTGGTCACTGCTGTCAATTACTCGAGAGGTTGCGGGTTCAAGGTTTAGGGCTGCGTTGTCCAATAGAACTAATGTGACCTTCATGTGTAATCTAATCTAATCTAATCTAATCTAATCATATAATCAAAATTTCCTAGAAGCCATATTAAAACATAAAAAAGGAACAACTGAAATGAATTTTGATCACATTTTAACCCTTTGAGTAGTGAGATTTTTGTTTACCCTTTGAGGATATACATGAATGTTTATACTACTTGAAGGGTTAACTCATTTATTAAAAATGTCATCGTCTCTACGTGTAGCCTGTATAAAGTCAGTTATTGAGATATTTTCCATTCCCTTTCTGCCCCGAGGCTTGGACAGCCAGTCCGCGCCTCGCGCGGGCAGCGCCCCTGGGTCTGGACCGGACTTGCCCGTGCTCCGCAGACAGCTGGCTGCTCAGGACAAGCTTGGAGAGTCGTGTGGTGGTTTTTTTGGAGTTCATGTTTCTAAATCTCCCTAAATCTTGACTGTAACAGTGAAACCAAACCATGTATCAGAGACACGTGTAGTAGAGAGCGTGGAGAGGGACCATCTGTAACTCAGCACCTCGTTCCCTTTTGGTTAATCCAGAGAGGGGCTCCGGCAGCTTGGCTCGGAAAGGTGTGGCACACCTGGGGCCGCTCCCGAGAGGGCTGCGCTGCTTTCTGGGAAGAGGGTCGCTCGGGTTTCTCCAGGTGGCATCGTGAGCCTACCCTGTGAGCCTACCCCAGCAAAGTGGGGACATGCCCGTGAAGGCACAGAGCAGGAACGCAGCCAGGTCTCGGGAGAGAGTGCGTTCTCTCCACGCCCTCCCGGCTTCCCTTTCCTCCATCCTGTTCTCAGTCGCTCACTCATCCCTGTGCCCAGTCTGTGTGGTGGGCGGATGTCTGCCTACAGCTCCCATCTCAGAGTCCCTTCCACACAGTCTCTCGTCTCCTTCTGTCCCAGTTGTCAGGATGGGGAGGGCCCGGAGGGGCCGGGGGAGGAAGGAAAGGCAGGTTGTCTTCAGCCAACGAGGCTGCGTGCGGGAGGCCACCCGGAGCTGCGGCTGGGACCGCTGAAGGGGCCCTGGGGAGTGAGGCGGCTCCTGGCCCCGTCTCCCCTGCCGCTTGCTTCAGGACTGGCTCTGTAGGAGCCCAGCACGCAGCTCCCGGAGCGCGGGCAGGACTCCCGGAGGGCACCGCAGGTTCTCTCCTTGATAATTTTGTACCTTTTTCAGTTTCAGATGTTGGATGATCATGTTTATTTTGTTCTGTTCCAGACCCCCCTCCTCCAGATGGAGCTCCTAATATTACATCTTTCAGTCACAATTCGCTGAAGGTCCAGTTCAGCGGGTTCGAAGCCAGCCACGGACCCATCAAAGCCTATGCTCTCCTTCTCACCACTGGGGAAGGTAAGGGGGGGTCCTGGGTTGGAGAGCCAGTGAGTGATGCTCTGACTGGGCCCGTTTCGGTGCCCACTGAGACACATTAGAGAGACAGACACGGTAAGCCATGCGTGGCGTGCAGATGGGTGTGGCAGGGGTCAGCTGTTTGCCTGACGGTCTAGGTGAGGGTTGACACACTTTCTGTACAGAGCCAGACAGCAGGCACTTGACACTTTGCAGGCTTTGCCATCTCTGTCATAGCTCTTCAGCTCTGCTATTGTCCGGTGAGAGCAGTCACAGAAGACACAGAAAGAATGAGTCCGGCTGTCCTAAAAAAAGGTTCTTTACCAGAACAGGTGGCTGGCTGGATTTGGTCATGGGCCATAACTTGCCGACCTCAGATCTAGGATTTTTGTATCCTTTACATTACAGGCATCCCCAAACTACGGCCCGCGGGCCACATGCAGCCCCCTCAGGCCATTTATCCGGCCCCCTGCCGCACTTCCAGAAGGGGCACCTCTTTCATTGGTGGTCAGGGAGAGGAGCTGTATGTGGCGGCCCTCCAACAGTCTGAGGGACAGTGACCTGGCCCCCTGTGTAAAAAGTTTGGGGACCCCTGCACATGGTGTCTGATCTTTTAGGTGGAAGACTGTATCTTAAGTAACAGCCTCTCTCTCTCTCTCTCTCTCTCTCTCTCTCTCTCTCTCTCTCTCTCTCTCACACACACACACATATAACATGCACACACACAAATCATCGGCAAAGCATGACTTTTTCTTGAAAGCAGGCAAAATGGTTTGCATTTGTAGTGGGAACTTGCAAGGAGCACCCTCCTCGCTGAGAGAGGAGATGAATACAAGGCTGATTTCCCTAAAGGCTCCAGCACGTTCTCTGGAAGGAAGAAAGGAATGGTTCGAGTCCTTCTCATGTGGGTGCTTTGCACAAGGCCGGGATTGGAAACGCCAAGTTGTGTTGTTTTTGGTGGTTCTGTATATGTGAATAATGGCAGGGCAGCCCCTTTCGAGTCTCTGCCCCTGTGATACAGTCCTCATCTCGGGCAAGATGGGGCTCACACATGCTGTCAAGTGTGGGGACCTTGGAAGACAAGGAGCTTGCTGATGTCATAGACCTGCAGCAAAATTTCAAGAAGTGTTGTTGCCATCCCTCTCCCTCTCTCTATCTTTTGTTTGGAGTCTGTTTCAAGTACCTAGTCATTTTGCTTTGAAGTTTTCAGCAAATTCCACACTCAAACCTTTTGCTGAATGAGGGAGGCAATATTGCTTAGTGACCAGACTGAACGGTAGCAGCCTGTGATGGGTGAGACCACATGCTCGAGTCAGACCATCTGGGTTAGAAATACAGCTCCACCACGTAGGTAGTGTGGCCTTGGGCCCTTTTCTCTTCCTGTGCCTTTATTTTCCCATCTGTCAAATGGGAATAGTAAGCCTATGTGATGAGGTTATTGTGGGGCTTCAGTGAGTTAATGTAAATAAAGCACTTAGAACTCAATTTAGGCCCTGGCCGGTTGGCTTAGCGGTAGAGCGTCAGTCTGGCGTGTGGGGGACCCGGGTTCGATTCCCGGCCAGGGCCCATAGGAGAAGTGCCCATTTGCTTCTCCACCCCCTCCTTCCTCTCTGTCTCTCTCTTCCCCTCCCGCAGCCAAGGCTCCATTGGAGCAAAGATGGCCCGGGTGCTGGGGATGGCTCCTTGGCCTCTGCCCCAGGCGCTAGAGTGGCTCTGGTCGCGGCAGAGCGACGCCCCTGGTGGGCGTGCCAGGTGGATCCCGGTCGGGCGCATGCGGGAGTCTGTCTGACTGTCTCTCCCCGTTTCCAGCTTCAGAAAAATACAAAAAAAAAAAGAAAAAAAAAAACACCTCAATTTACATAAAGCCTAGCATAGAAAGTGCCCTTGAGAGATGGCAGCTGTCACCACTGTCACCCAGTGTCAGCGTCATTATTTAGGTTGTGAGAGTCTTAAATCTCTCTGCAATCACTTTCTTTTGACTTCCCTTCTACGTGCCTTTCCTAGCTAACCCGTCTGTAGATGATTTGCACCATACTTATCAAGATTTCAAAACGGGAGCCTCGGCGACTTACGTGACATACCTCATAACAGATGAAGGGACACGTGCTCAGGGCTCGTCCGAAGTCTTGAAATACGAAATCAATGTGGGCAACGAGTCGACCACGGGCGGCTATTACAACGGGAAGCTGGAGCCCCTGGGCTCCTATCGGTAAGGTCTCCCGGTTCTTCCTGTTGGGGGGCTGAGCGGAGCTGTACTTGCCTGGGTGTCGGGTACGTCTCAGCTGCCCCTTCCCCCCTTGTGACCCCGCAGGGCTTGCGTGGCCGGCTTCACCAACATTTCCTACACGGCCGACAGACTCATAGACGGGAACGCGAGCTACGTGTCCTTCAGCCGCTACTCAGAGGCCGTTTTCTTGCCCCAGGACCCAGGTAGAGGAAGGATGTCGGTGCTGTTAGCAGCTCAGGGGCTGTTTGCTGCCACTGTCCACAGAAGGAGGGGTGTCTGTAGGCTCCTTGGGCTCCAGGAGGGTTCGAGTGCCTGGTGTCCTCCCTCCGAAGTCGAGATGTCACATGGCCATGAGGCCACCTATGGCCCCTGCCTCCCGTTCTCTGAATGTCAGTTGCTCTTCAGCCTGCAGACTGTCTCATCCTTCTTCTCAGTTCAGTGATGTATTTGTGTGCCCACGTGCTAGACACACGGTGTGACGTGGTGCGGAGGATCCCTGAAGGAGTCACGGAAATCGTCTCGGCCGGCTCCTTTTAGAAATGAGGGTGTGGAGGCCCAGAGGCGGGGCAGCGAGTTGCTGAGGGCTTCCCTGTGACTTAGAGCCAGGACTGACATTCTGGTAGACTCCCTGTCAGGCGCTCCTGTCCTTTGTCCCACAGGGCGAGGTGACCTAGGGGTTCCCCGAGCAGGATCCGGCCCCTACCTCTCAGACCTGAGTCACGTTGACCAGCTGGCTTGTCAGTTGTCTGGTTTTCACACGTGGTAGTTGTTGTTCGCTACAGGAGGGAGTTTCTGCCCGGAAGCAGAGGGCAGGGAGCTTCCACGCCCTTCCCCAGTAAACAGATGGATTTAATGTCACCTGAGCACAGTGCTGTGGGCACTTCTGTGCTTCGGAGGCTGTCAGTCTCCTGAGCGGAGCCCTGAGACGCTTCCCACTCCCACCTAAGCTCCAGTGCTTCTGCCTGGGATGCTAATTTTACATAACGGGCTGCTGCACGCACTCTCATTTGAAGGCAGAACTTCGTGGGCAGGAACCTGCAAATCACTGACTGAGCCTGGTTCCCTAAATGTGCCGTTGGGGAATCAGACCCGGGGAATCAGACCCGGGGAGGAGCCGAGACTTTCCCAGGACCTCCAGTTCGTGGTGAACTGGGGACAGGTAGTCCCGGTGCTGAGACTGGTGTTAGGTCCAAAGGTGTTTAACTCCGTCAGTGCCACACACACCCCGTCCTCTCCAGTCTGAGGGCTCTTCCAGGGGTTGGGGAACACCTCTCGAAGGGGCCTCCCGTTGGGCTTTTCCCAGGTGTCATCTGTGGAGCAGTCTTTGGATGCATTTTTGGCGCCATGGTTATTGTGGTTGTTGGAGGCTTCATCTTCTGGAGAAAGAAAAGGTGACTATTGCTTATATTAATAATAATACTCCACTTCTGTAAGGAAGCCTTTAATTTTGGAAAATTTCACACTTTTGCATAATTGCATTTATTTATGCAAGGAATTTCCCAAAAGCTGCTTGAGTAAGATTCTGCTATACTTTTTTTTTTTTTTTTGTTTTTTTTAATGTTGAGTTTTTTTTTTGTTTTGTTTTGTTTTTTTTACAGAGACAGAGAATGAGTCAGAGAGAGGGATAGACAGAGACAGACAGACAGGAACGGAGAGAGATGAGAAGCATCAATCATTAGTTTTTCATTGCGCGTTGCAACACCTTAGTTGTTCATTGATTGCTCTCTCATATGTGCCTTGACCATGGGCCTTCAGCAGACCGAGTAACCCCTTGCTGGAGCCAGCGACCTTGGGTTCAAGCTGGTGGGCTTTTGCTCAAACCAGATGAGCCTGCGCTCAAGCTGGCAACCTCAGGGTCTCGAACCTGGGTTCTCTGCATCCCAGTCCGACGCTCTATCCACTGCGCCACCGCCTGGTCAGGCAGATTCTGCTATACTTTAATAAAAGATAGGAACTTCACAGGTTTATAATCAGCATGTGTTGTTTAGACCATTAAGCTTAGTATCAATGAGCAGGATTTAGTGTCGTACACAAGTTAATACCCAGGGAAAAGGCATTTTGTAGATACACGGAAAGGGCAAAGCACAGAATTAACCTTTTGTCTAATTTTTTTTTCTTTTTAAAACAGGAAAGATGCAAAGAACAATGAAATGTCCTTTTCTCAGATTAAGTAAGTCTCTAGAGTTATGATCTTTATTTTAAGACTTTCCATCCTCCATCTGTTTAGTAACCATCTAGAGAATTTTTGGTGGAACTTGCTGTCAGTTTTCTTGATTGACATATTTGGCCAGGATCACCCAGAAGTTCTTGAGAACTTTGTTATCTGCAGGGACTCTCTTAGTCTCCTGCAGCTTGCTATGTTTATTGGCTTCCTGCAATGTGCTACTATGGGAAATAGGACCACACTGACCATATTTACCAAATTCTACCAATGCATATCTGTTTCGTGGCTAAAAATATAGGTTATCAAGATCGAGGAGCAGAGAACTGGCTCAGAGTTACAAAGCAGTCAATGACATCTTTGGTCCCCAACCCCTGGGCCATGGACCGGTTCCGGTCCATGGGCCATTTGGTACTGGTCTGTAACGAAAGAATAAATAACTTACATTATTTCCGTTTTATTTATATTTAAGTCTGAACGATGTTTTATTTTTAAAAAATGACCAGATTCCCTCTCTTATATCTGTCTAAGACTCACTCTTGACGCTTGTCTTGGTCACGTGATATATTTATCCGTCCCACCCTAAAGGCTGGTCCGTGAAAATATTTTCTGACATTAAACCGGTCCATGGCCCAAAAAAGGTTGGGGACCACTGAATTACATCACAGGGTCTAGAAGTCAAATTTCCTGATGTACGTTTCAGAGTTTTATAAATAATATTACACTGACCCTTCCCCTCCTTCTCCCTCCCTCCAGAAAATTATACTATAGATTTTCTTCCTTTGTTATGTCCAGAGGCATGGCTGAGTCATTTTTTTTTCTAATTGCTATATTTTTTCCTTTTCCTTTCTATGATGAAGACCTAAAAAGTGAGTAAACTCTTTTGTTTATTTTTAAACTTGTATTTTTCTGTTTCAAACTTCATTGAATGTAAAAAATTTTAATATATTGTTTTGTTTTCTTAGATCTAAGTTAATCAAAGTGGAGAATTTTGAGCCTTACTTTAAGAAACAGCAAGCTGACTCCAACTGCGGTTTTGCCGAAGAGTATGAAGTACGTGATGTAAAATAGCGTTTGTCGTTGCTTTGTTTTTCCTTGAAAGTTGCAAAACTGCCCATTTTCTTGTTTCACGGTGAAGCCCTGGGTAACATCAGGGGGCCCTCTCGGAGGGGAAAGCAGGTCTGTGTGTCTCCTCGGGTCGCGCTGCGGTTTGCTGGCTGTGAGCACTTAGACGGACCGCCAGGTTTCTGTGACGTTGATAACTGAAGGTTATGCAGAGGTGCAGTCAGAGGGCTGTTAACGGAAGTAATCAGGACGCTGCGTGAGGTGGAAAGATGGGGCACTTAGGGGGCCGGGGCCGAGACTGTGGTGGGGGTTGATCCTGAGGCTTTCGGTCGGGTCATGTGGAGAGAGCTGCTGTCTTTCAGTCTCCCGGGTGCCCTGCCCCCAGACTGAGCGCACGCTCCAGGCGTCAGCAGGGCGGTGCTCCCTCCAGAGCCCCTCCGGGAGGACCACTCCTCGCCTGCTCCGACGCTGGTGGCTCTGGCTGTTCCCCGGCCTCGGCTGCGGCACTTCAGCCTCTGCCTGTTTCCTCCTCCTTCTCCCTGCCTTTTGTATAAAGACACTTATTAGTGGATTTCGGGCCCACCTAGATAATCCAGGGTGGTCTCACCTCAGAGTCTTGATTCATTACATCGGCAAAGACCCTCTTTGCAAGGAAGGTCACATTCACAGGTTGTAGGAGTTAGGGTGCGGACATGTGTTTCGGGGGCCTCCGTTCAACCTGCTAGGCAGTTCAAGGTACAGCTGTCACCTCCTCCCTGTGGTTTTCTCCAACTCCATTAGGAGGACTTGACTTCTGTGTCTTCATGCCTTTTTCACCTTCGCCATGCTGCTTGCGACCGAACTCAGCATTTCTTTACTTCTGCCTTGTCGTAGTGTTAGTGATTTCTCACTACACCTCTGTCCTTGGCTGCAAGCTCCTTAAAGGCAAGATTGTCCTTTTCCTTTTAACCTTTGCATTAGTTTTTTGTTTTTGTTTTTGTTTTAACTGAGAAGAGGGGAGATAGAAAGAGAGAGAGACTCCTGCATGTACCCCTACTGGGATCTACCCAGCAACCCCTGTCTAGGATTGATGCTTGAATCAACTGAACTATTTTTAGTGCCTGGGCTGACACTTGGACCAATTGAGCCACTGGCTGTGGGAAGAGAAGAGGGAGAGAAGGGGGAGAAGAAGGGGGAGAGAAGCAGATAGTCACTTCTCCTGTGTGCCCCGATCAAGTGTTGAACCTGGGACATTCATCTGCTGGGCCAACGCTCTATCCACTGAGCCAACTGGTCAGGGCCTGCTTTAATGTTTCAGGGCTGCCGTAACAAGGAACCACAAACTAGGTGGCTTACAACAGGAAGTTATTCTCTCACCGTTCTGGAGGCCAGAAGTCCAAAATGAGAGTGTTGGGCAGGGCCCTGCTCCCTTGGGAACCTCTGGGGGGGGGAACCCACTCTGCTTCGTCCAGCCCCGGAAGCCCAGGTTCTCTTGACTTCAGGCTGCATAACTCCAGTGCCTGCCTCTGCCTTTGCATGGCCGTCCCCCTTCTGGGCCTGTCTCTGCCTCTCCTCTCCTCTCCTCTTATAAAAGGGCATCAGTCATAGGGGAGTAAGGACCCATCCCACTCCGGTGTGACCTCATCTTATCCTGATTACATCTGCAAAGGCCATAGTTGCAAATAAGATTGCATTTGCAGGTACTGTAATTTAGAACTTCAACATATTGTTTTGGGGGATATAATTTAACTTATAACATCCCCGCATTTCCACCTTTTTAAAACAAGTTTTGTTGAGGTATAATTATAAACAAAATGTTGAATATGTTCACTTTCCTCCCAGTTTAATGGAGAAATAAACGACACATATCACTGTATCAGTTTAAGGCATATGGCACGGTAGTTTGACTATATATGTTCTGAAATGATGAACACAAAAAGTTCTGCTAGCATCTATCATTTCATATAGATAAAATTTAAAAAGTAGAAAACAATTTTTTTTTTCTTGCGATGAGAACTTGTAGGCTCCGCTCTCTTAACAACTTTCCCATATCCCATACAGGAAATCTCTGATACACGACACTGTAGGGTTAGCTCTCGTCATCACGCCGCATTCCTCCTCGATTCCGTCACACTCTGTGCTCAGTGTAAATAGTAGGTGCACACGCACTTAATGAACAGCTCCTTTGTTTGGTTTTCAGGATCTGAAGCTTGTTGGAATCGGTCAACCTAAATATGCAGCGGAGCTGGCTGAGAACCGCGGGAAGAACCGCTATAACAACGTTCTGCCCTGTAAGTGGTTTTTCTCACGTGACCTCCCTTTCTGGCCACCGGCCACCGGCCGTGGCTGCTCTGACAGTGGAGGGGAGGGGGGTCGGCTACCAGCCAGCCTCCTCCTCAGCTGTTCATTAGTCCCCTGCTGTGTGCTGAGCACGGAGTCCAGGCGGATTCCACGGAGTTCCGTCCTCACAGCGACCTTGTCAGACTGGCAGTGGAAGGTGCGTTGTGCAGGGGAGGAAAGTGAGGCACAGAGCAGCTAAGTGATTTGTCCAGTGTCATTCAGATGGTTGTGGCAGGACCAGGCTTGGACGGAGTCTGTCAGTTTCAATCAGGGACAAGGCCAGAGCCTGTGTTTGCTCGCTCACTCTCTCTCCTTTTTTAAATTAAAAATGTTTTCCAATTATAGTTTACATTTAGTATTATTTTGTGTTAGTTTCAGGTGTCCAGTGTGGTCGTTAGAGAGTCACACCCTTCACAAAGTGTCCCCCCGATGTTTCCTGCAGCCACCTGGCACCGTACGTGGTTGTTACAGTGTGATCGACTGTATCCCCTGTGCTGGACCTTAGAGCCCCACGACTCCCTGTGAACACGCCTGTGCTCTGGGTCTCCTCCCCTTTGTTACCCAGCCCCCCACCCTGTCCCCAGAGCCTGTGCTGTCAGCCCCCTTGTTTCAGCGAATGCAGTTCTGGAAGGCAGGGGCAGGTGGAGGGCAGGCAGGGAGCGACACTTTCTTTTTTTTTTTTTTTTTTGTATTTTTCTGAAGCTGGAAACGGGGAGAGACAGTCAGACAGACTCCCGCATGCACCCGACCGGGATCCACCAGGCACGCCCACCAGGGGCGAAGCTCTGCCCACCAGGGGGCGATGCTCTGCCCCTCCGGGGCGTCGCTCTGCCGTGACCAGAGTCACTCTAGCGCCTGGGGCAGAGGCCAAGGAGCCATCCCCAGCGCCCGGGCCATCTTTGCTCCAATGGAGCCTTGGCTGCGGGAGGGGAAGAGAGAGACAGAGAGGAAGGAGGGGGGGGGTGGAGAAGCAAATGGGCGCTTCTCCTATGTGCCCTGGCCGGGAATCGAACCCGGGTCCCCCGCACACCAGGCCGACGCTCTACCGCTGAGCCAACCGGCCAGGGCCGCGACACTTTCTTTTAAAATTTTTTCCATCGGTTAGAGTGATAGTGGACAGTGATCCGTATTCCGAGAGAAACACTTTTAAAACGAGGCTGTGGCACCTGCCTCAGCACTGCCCTTCAAGGGTTGAAGGAGGTTATTGGCCTGGTCACGTGACTGTCTGTGGAGATTTTTAGATCGAGAGTTTGAGTATTGTCTTTATTGGAGTATTTGAGGTTGGAACTCCCTTTGGTAACTGGTTTGGAATTGTGTCATTTTGTCCAGGGGAGGAGGAAGGGGAAAGTGCCGTCCAAGACGGGGACACATGGGTACTGCTGCTCATAACTGAGCCTGACCTCTGAGTCTAATGATGTTATTTCATTTCATTTCTGGAGTGGGGCCAGGTGTGTGTGTGTGTATATGTGTGTGTTTGAGGTGACACTACTTAGGAAGCGTGAGAATTTTGTGTTTTACATCCTCCCACCCATACTAGTTTTTTTTTATTTTACTTTTTTTATTAAGTGAGAGGAAGAGAGGCAGAGACAGACTCCCACATGCACTCCAACTGGGATCCACCCGGCCATTCCCCTATCAGGCGATGCTCTGCCTGTATGGACCACTGCTCCATTGCTTGGCAACCAAGCTATTTTAGCGCCTGAGGCAAGGCCATGGAGCCATCCTCAGTGCCCAGGGCCAACTTTGCTTGAACCATTCGAGCCATGGCTGCAGGAGGGGGAGAGAGAGAGAGAGATGGGAGGAGGGGTGGAGAAGCAGATGGTCGCTTCTCCTGTATGCCTTGACCGGGAATCAAACCTGGGACTTCCACACACTGGGCTGATGCTCTACCACTGAGCCAACCAGCCAGGGCCATATTAGTCTTACACATTCAGGTTATTCTTGAATTTGGTACTGTCTTTTTATTTATTTATTTATTTTTTATTTAATTTATTGTGTTTACAGCGATTCTAGTGTTGTCCCGATTGCATCCCCCCTGCCCTGTGTTCCCCTCAACATATGGTACTGTCTTTTTATAACAACGTTTTCACGAGACTAGAGAACGTGGGAACAGGGTGGGAAGGGTAACCTGGATCTCCGCCCACTGGGGGCAGTTCTTTTTATTCCTAGTGGAAAAGGCCCTAGGTTTGTATTCTGACTGCTGTTCACAGGATAGAAGTGCCTGGAGAAGTCACCTAATCTCACTGATTCTGTTTCTTTGTTTGTAAAAGGGGTAAAAGCTTGTAGGATGGTTTTGAGGAAAAATGTAAAATTGCTTGGGGCCTTCCCTGGCACATGGCTCTCACCCCAGGGTGCTCACAGTAGGAAGTTTGTTTCATCTGAGAAAGCTCTGTGGCCTGGCTATAAGAGCTGGGGCCCTAGGCCAGGCTGCCTGGATTCGATCCTGGATTTTACCACTTACTATGACATAACTCCTCTGTGCCACGGTGTGAGGTAGAGTGACTGTGAGATTATATATGGCCGCATATGTAAAATGCCAACCTGTGTACCTTCAAAGTGTGACAGAGCCCGTGTGTTGCTACCTTGTATCTCCTTTTTCTCTCTTGTATGTAACTCCCCTCCAATGCTTGCTTCTCATGAGGACCTTTTTTCTCTTAATGTCACAGATGATATTTCTCGTGTCAAACTTTCAGTCCAGAGCCAGTCCACGGACGACTACATCAATGCCAACTACATGCCTGTGAGTGGGGAGATGTTCTCATCGTGCCGGCTCGTGGGGGTGAGACCTTCAGGGGCCTCTTCCCGTTTCTCTGACTTTGACATCGATTTTGTGTTGCTCTCCATATTTTAGGGCTACCATTCCAAGAGAGATTTTATTGCCACACAAGGACCTTTACCCAACACCTTGAAAGATTTTTGGCGTATGGTTTGGGAGAAAAATGTGCATGCCATTGTCATGCTGACCAAGTGTGTTGAACAGGGAAGGGTAAGCATCTTTGAAAAAATACGTATTATTAAATTAAATTCACTCATTTTTTTTTTTTTTTACTGTGCTAAAAAGGTATCTTAAAAACCATTTGTCTTTTTAAAAATACACACTTCGGAAAACATTAGCACCTCTATTTTTAGAAACTTGTTTTCTGTCTTCATTCTCCAAGTGAAAGATTAAAAAAAACCCCTTATTTAAAATAACATAAAAAAAAAACTACAGAGTAAAAAGAGAATCTTTCAAAATGTATTTTATTATCACTTTTTTTTGTTTGTGGACAGATAATATTCTCTCTCCATTGAGTCACTGTTGCTGGGGTCGGTTAATAGCAGGAGTTGGGCGAGCGTGTGGAAATTCTCTCGGGGGCGGAGCAGGACACTGCTGCTCACGGCGCAGCTCCATCCTTTTCCAGCCCTGTGATTGGGCGTCAGCCCAGTGGGTCTCCAGGCAACCATCTTCTGTTTCTCTGAATCGGAGTACTCGACCAACTCGGTGATTTTCAAACTTGGTTTTTAGTGCTGGAACCTTTTTTTAAACCAAAATCTCAGACTTCTCTCCGGATTCAACTCAACGATCCCCTTTCCCTTTTGATGGTCTGAGATCCTTGGGCTGCTTCCATTACGGATGAGATTTCTTCCAATAATAAAGTCCTATGTTTCCGTAAATGTATCTGAAGTGAATTGAAAAACACATGCTAAATTCAGGCATTCTGTGCCTGAGGAATAGGACCTAATGTGGCTCTGTGAATTTTTTTTTTTTTTTGTATTTTTCTGAAGTTGGAAATGGGGAGGCAGTCAGACAGACTCCTGCATACGCCCCACCAGGACCCACCTGGCACGCCCACCAGGGGGCGGTGCTCTGCCCATCTGGGGCATCGCTCTGTTGCGACCAGAGCCACTCTAGCGCCTGAGGCAGAGGCCATAGAGCCATCCTCAGCGTCCGGGCAACTTTGCTCCAATGGAGCCTTGGCTGCGGGAGGGGAAGAGAGAGACAGAGAGGAAGGAAAGGGGGAGGGGTGGAGAAGCAGATGGGCACCTCTCCTGTGTGCCCTGGCCGGGAATCGAACCCGGAACTCCTGCACGCCAGGCCGACGCTCTACTACTGAGCCAACCGGCCAGGGCCCCTTGTGCATCTTAAGTCAACAGAGAACTGGACGGTACTGACTCTGGGTGAAAGGGGACGTGAGCCAGTATATTTTTGACACAGGATACTCCATATATGTTATTTCCTTCCTGTAACAACCCTGTGAGATATTATCATTATTTTTTAGATGGAGAAACTGAGGCTCAGAGAGTTTAAGAAGTTGTCCACAAGGTAGCAACCAAAATCCAGCTGGTTAAGAGGCCGAGCTGGGAATCAGCTCTGTGTCACTCACTGTGTGTGCAAGTCCCGTCCGTGTTCTTTCTTGTAGCAGGAGTCCCGAAACTGGGATCTAGTCAAACATACAGATCCTCTGCCCAGAGATTCTGACCCAGGCATCTGTTTCTAGAGTGAAACAGACCTTCCGGGTCAGTCAGATAACCAGCCAGGTTTGGAAACCACCGGCTGTAGAGCACACCTGGGGAAGTTGCATGTCTCTGTGCGTTTTAGGTCATTTGACAGATGGGGTTGCAGGTATTCTCGGAGAACAGTCGTTTCTTGATTTTTATTTCTGTTCACATTTGCTCACCAACTTCATAGGATCAAGGATCCTAAAAGGATTTTATTTGACCGTCTGTATTGGTGTCTGTAATGGTACTGCAGTTAGTGTGTCTCCAGCGGTACTGGGGAAAGGTCTCACCAGCTGCAGGTGGTTGTGGGTCAGTCGGGGAAGTTCCGTTCAGGGAATGGTGTGGTGGGGGGCTGTGGGGCCACAGGGAGCCGGGTGGGACCGTGTCCCCTGAGAAGTTACGGCTGCTGCTCGGCTCTAAGTCAATTTTCATGTAGAAATGGGGGCTCAGACCTTCTGATTTTTTCAGAAGACGCCAGAAGTCTGGATTTTTATGAACAAATTTCCAATTTTAAAGGAGTTGGCAACAGTTGTAAATTTAAAAACAAAACAATTTTATGAGTCAGACAGAACCCAACTAAAGGGCTCACTCAGTTGTCAGCGCGCGGTCTCCCTTGTGACACTTGAGCGATAGCAGACGGCACGACCTGAGTCTGTGTGTGAAACGCGCTTTTATTCCAGACCAAATGCGAGGAGTACTGGCCTTCCAAGAAGGCCAAGGACTACGGGACCATCAGCGTGGCCATGACGTCAGAGATCGTTCTTCCGGAATGGACCATCAGAGACTTCTCAGTGAAAAATGTAAGTAAGAGGTCAAGATGGGCAGGTCTCATAAAATTACCATGCAGTAATTTTAGTGGTGATATTTTTTTGGTAAATATTAACCAATGTTTCGTTGTGCATCTGAAAAATATTTTTGCTTCTTTACAAAAGAAAGCACGCTCTATCTCTACATGCTCTAAGGTAACTCTTTAGCTTTAGTTTCTTAAGGAGAATTTCATGTTATTCTTGTATAAAGTGGACTGAAGAGCATGGCTCAGCATCCTGGTGACTTGCTCATCGAGTTTTTGTTACAAACCCAGGCTCCCTGGGATTCGTTTGTAGGAAATAGGATACCAGGAGTGGTGTCCTATTTCCTGTTGGGAGCCATTTAGATAACAGTTTCTTTAATAGGATTCCAGGACATGTATACATGGCTTCCTTTACCCCCCAAATTGTGAAAACAAACCCAGTAAATTATGTAGGTACTTTCAGAAGTCAGTGTACGTGCCTTTTTTTTTTAAGGGTGTTTAAACCCGGAAGCAGTGTCAGGAATGACGGTGCTGTGTTCTGATGGGCATGTATATTAGCATGATCCTTTGCAGTTTATATCAAGCGCATAAAAATGTGCGTTCCTCTTTGATCTGGTGGTTCCAAGTTTCAGAATGTGTCCCAAAGCAACAATCTGAAGTATAGGAGAAGGCTTAATTATTCATAAAAATGAATCTCAGCATGATTTGTAAAGGTGGCGGGGTGGGGGGGAGTTTTGGAAACTTAGGCAAACATCTAGCTTTTGGAGAGGGGATAACGACACTGTAGGTTATCTAGTCATTGTATCATTATTCAGCTGTTCGTAGTGATAGCTACGTAGACTGGATAAGTACCCTGAATATAATCAAGTGAACATCCCAGGAGACACGGTTTTATGTATATGGTGCATAACACATAAAAGAAAGGTCTGGAAGTAGATCAGTGGTGTTGAGTTTTATTGGGGGTGGGGTGGGAGGTTAGGTGCTAGTTTACAAGAACTGTCCTTAAAGGTTTTCCTAGGCATGGATGCAGTGTAAGATAGCGAGTATTAACTCTGTACTAACTGTTGTGTGTCAGAGGCTCTGGCCTCAGTTAATATTTCAGCCCTCTCCTGGAGAAGCTGGCAACGCTCTTACCATGCATTGTGTTGGTCACCCAAATAATGCAGTTCACCATAGTTGAGAATTCTTTAAAATGTCATACTGTATTTCTGTAGATTTCAGCCATTTAAAATGAACTGACTTAACTTGGTTTCTTTTACTGCTTGGGACTCACCCTTGGGGAAGAGAATTGTGGGTGGAACTGTCCACACCATTTTTAAACAATTACTATTATTATTTTTTATTAACCAAACTCCAGACTGTATTCAGGTTTCACATTTTTTTTTCTCCTCTAAAGCCCTTTCCTGTTCCAGGATCCAATTCAGGGATACCCCATGGCATTTAGTAAAATATTTATTTTTTAATTACAGAAAATGCATGAGTATATATTTCCCTTTTAAAAAGTGGGAACATAATAGAGTTAACAGTTTCTTTTCGACTGTCACAGCCAACCTGGGCTCCTCCGCCCCCTGTAGCGATAAAACGGAAGAGGCTGCCTTCCCCTCTTTCTCTCCACTGACTTCTCCGCGCTGGCTTTCTTTGGATGAATGCTTTTGGTTAAATTTGTAAATGTTATGTTGGAGCGTGATGAGACTTCACAGCCCTCTCTCCTCTGTCTCTGCCTTGTTTCCTTACTGTTTTCCACATTTGGAATGTCTGATCATGTCTATGCATTTAAAAAAAAATCCCCAAAGGGTAGCTGTCCCAAAGGAGACGGCCGTGCCTGCAGTCCAGATGCAGGTGCAGGCAGGCGAGGGCAGTGCCTGGCTGTGGGCCTCGCCAGTGCGCTTGAGTCAGGAAGAGGAGTGGACCAGTCTGCGGGGAGTTCTGATAATCAAGGTGGGGGCTTTCGTGCCTGGTCGGAAACCAGTCTGCATATAATACTTAACTCTGTTATAGCAAGGTCCACTTTCTATCGTCTGTCTGATGTTAAAATAGATGTGTTTTTAGCTGGTCCTTTCTCAAATGCCTACGGTTCTAAATATTTACCTGGGGCTTGCTATGTGCCTATCATGTTATTAGACTCTCTGGAAGACTTGTCAATTAGGAGGTGTTCTTGCCCCAAAGGTGCCAAGTATCATGGTGGTATTTGTATAAATTTACTTTAGATCAGTGGCATTGCCAGGGGGGCTCAGGGATGGGTTTATGAAGCTTGAAGGAGCTGTGGGTGTAAAAATGTGAGCACACTATTAGTGGGAACAGAGCAAGGTCTGAACTCAAAATCAGAGGATGAGGGACTTGGACGTCTGGACTAGGTGTTGGGGAAGTCACTTTACTCCTTGGGACCTGTGCCCCTGCCTTTACAGGGGGATAATGAAATGTCTGGCTTGGGCATGTCATGAGGATTTCATGAGCACATCAGGCTTTGTGCCAGCACTTAATTAGCTGTTGCACCAATGTAAAATTCTCATTTCTAGTAGTTAACTACCCCTCTTTAGCCACCTTGCAGCTATCGGGCACGGCTCAGCTCTCAGGTGCTGCTTCCACGAGCCGTTCTGATGTCGCCAGGCAGCCTTTCTCTCTGGATCTAACCTTTTTTCTTGGCTTTTAGAACGAGACAAGTGACGGTCACCCTCTGCGACAGTTCCACTTCACCTCCTGGCCTGACCATGGGGTTCCCGACACCACCGACCTGCTCATCAACTTCCGGTATCTTGTTCGAGACTACATGAAGCAGAGCCCTCCCGAGTCGCCAATTCTGGTGCATTGCAGGTCGGCAGATAGATGGCCATTATAAGGATGGGCACTTTTGAATAGCGAGATATAAGATTGAATGCAGTAGGCATTTACAAATGAGGAAAGGTTTGGATAAGGGACTACAACTTAATTCCCTAAACCCTGGGGCAGGGATTGGCAAACTATAGCTTATGGGCCAGATCTGGTAGGTTGCTTCTCTCTATATATATTTTAACCACAATGTATTTTAATGTTTCTTATTTATAATATTTTCTTACAGAATATTTCAATCTTACAAAAATACAGAGAGTAATAATTTAATAAAGCATCACGTGAGGCCGTATGTGTTTCTTTTGTAAATAATACATTATAAAGTCTCCACTTACTAATATCCTATCCCGTTGCCTGTGGGGAGTAAATTGATGAAACCTTCCATCCTAGCTTATGGGAGAAACTTGAACTCAGGTTCAGGAAGCCCTGGCATGGTGTTGTATTTGTGGCATTTGACTCTAGAGGAACTTGAGGGCTTTGGGCCCTGGTCCCGAGCTAGCGCAGCCACTGACTTGCTGGACTCTGCCCTCCAAGGCTGGTACGGGAGGAGAGCAGGAGGCATGCCCAGGAAATCGGATAGATGTGCAGTAGAGGCAGCCGCAGTGACCTGCTCACTCCCCCTTTCTTTCAGCGCCGGGGTTGGAAGGACAGGCACCTTCATTGCCATCGATCGCCTTATCTATCAGATGGAGAACGAGAACACCGTGGATGTGTACGGGATTGTGTACGACCTTAGAATGCACAGGCCTTTAATGGTGCAGACAGAGGTGAGGCCAACATCTGTTTGTCAGTCTACCCTTCCTGCCTTTGAAAAGCTGCTTTGTGTCACATACTTGTGTTAAACTATTCCACCCTTGCAGAGCTTTCTGGCTCTTGGCTGTGATGTAATACTGGTTTCCTTTAAGGTCCTAGACTGACACGGGCTTGACGTATCCAGTGCAGGGCCCCATGACACTGACATCAGTGCTGGCGTTACAAACCGAGACAGTGCCAGGGTCCTTACCTTGCTGCCAGTGACTCAGCGAACAGTCTTAGCAAGTCTCTGAACTCTGGCTTCCAGATTTAATGTTCATAAAACGGGCATTTTCTTCACTCTTCGTCTCTAAGGAGCTCTGGCCAGCTTTAAAATAAGCTAGTGAAACAGGCGTATCAGGAACTAATACTATGAAATAGCATGATGCTGCTTTAAGCATTAACGTAGCAGTGCATGCTCACCCAGCCTTGTGGATGTTCAACAGCATCCATTCCTCAGCTGCGGGAGGATCGGGACCCACGGAGAAAACGGATGCTTAGTACCTGCAGGGTTGGGCTTTCCCGAGATGCCTCTGGTGAAGGTTGTTTTCCAGGCATGTTCTCAGCAAATACGTTGGGAAATGAGCCCTTCTCAAAGCCGCGGGGTGCACGCGCCCTGACCAGGCCCAGAGCGGAATGTTAATTTTGCATCAGGCTGTCCCCGTGCACCAGCTTAGAACTCTGTGAATGTGCGCTGTTTCCCAGTCCAGTGGGGAGTGTTCTGGAGGCCTGGGTACACGTGTGTGCCGTGGGGTGAGCGGCGTGGCTGTGGTGGAGCGAGTGGCATTCCCCTCCTCTGTGGGTCAGAAGGGCCATTTTCTTTTTTTCTGCTGAGACTGTGTAGAGAGTAGCAGTTCTCAAACTCCCCCCCTTTGAGAAACACCGACATCTTATAGCTGCCAACAGATTCTTTTCATGTTCCTTTTTTATATTTTGAGAATAACGTTAACCGTCGATGTGAAAATATCTGGCAGGATAGGATTATGTAGAGTCTGTTTGTTCTCTCTTAATTTTCTTCCCGATCACACTCCCTGGAAGTTGCCAGTGTTGACAGTTGGTATGTGTCTTCATGTACAAAACACACACACACATACAGACACGGAGGTTTTTCTTAAGTCGGAACGCTGCCCTGTGATTTTTTCCTCTCGTCACATCACGGATATTTTTCTGTGTTGGCCTATGCCGCCGCTTCCTCTGCTCAGTAGACGCCTGCAGATTCTGCTAGGTCTGCCTGGAGGTGGTCCCCCCGCACTCTAGCCCGAACATCCCCCCTCCCCTCATCTCCTCTGCTGAGGGTCCCAGTTTACCCCTTCTTCTGCACATCCTCACTAGCCAAGAAGACCATGTAGGATTTTTTTGGATTTGAACGTACGTGTGCCTTGTCACCTCCACATTGTTTCTTTGCCCTTCTCCCCAAGACTCTGGTATTTCTCCAGGGGTGCGGAGATGCCCACGTGACACACGACAAAAGAGAAGTTGGTGCTGTCAGGGGCCGTGGGTGGTGGTGAGCCACTCAACTACATTCATTCCTGGTCACCAATGGGATGAGTTTACTATTTTATTTTTCTTTTGAGAATTATAGAAAGCCAAGAAAAGTGAGCTATGATTTTTTTTTTCTAAAACATTTTTTTTTTTAAAGACTATTTTATATGATTCACATGCTGAAGCCAGGGTGGTGTTGGGGAGGGAGGTCTGTTTTTATCCACTGTGTCTGGACTCTAGCTGAGCAGAGGTCTGGGGCGTCTGCCCTCTGGCTGGGAGTCTTGACGATGAGATCCCTGCTCTCTGTGCTTCCTGAGGTCACCAGAACGTTGATTCTCCCTTGGAAGGTTCGCTGTGGGCCAGGTAGGGTTGGGGAGTGGGAATCAGTTTGGAAGTACCTTCGGGACCAACCTCCGGGCCCCTTCCTCATCCGCTCTGTTCGTTCCTTTCCTAACAGGACCAGTATGTTTTCCTCAACCAGTGTGTTCTGGACATCATCAGATCCCAGAAGGACTCGAAAGTGGATCTCATCTACCAGAACACAACTGCAATGACAATCTATGAAAACCTCGCACCAGTGACCACGTTCGGACAAACAAATGGTTACATTGCCTGAATCCAAAGGAACATCTTTCCGGAGTTAACTAGACCATCAGCACCCACAAGCAAAGGAAAATGCCCCAATGTCGACATGTTTTTATATGTCTAATATCTCCATTCTTTGTTCTGTTTTGTTAGAACTAGTTGAGGGTGTGAAGCCGCACACGGGACATGTGACAGATGAGAGAAGTTGGGGCTGTCAGGGGCTGTGGGTGGGTGGTGAACTGGTCAGCTATGTTCAGTCCTGGCTACCAATGGGATGAATTCACTTCTTCTTTTTTTTTTTTTTTTCCCTTGAGAATTATGGAAAACTAGGAAAAGTGAGCTATGATTTTCTTTTTCTTTTTCAATGCAGATTAAAAAAAAAAAAAAAAGACTATTTTATACAATCCATGTGCTAAATAAAGCCAGGATTGTGTTGGGCTGAATATATTTTAAGTATCAGAGGTCTATTTTTACCTACTGTATCTTGGAACCTGGCTGATGGAGAAGACGTAACTGTGGATGCCGGTCAGGTCGGGAGAAGTAGGTGGCGCCTCTCCTGCCTGGGTTTTCTATTTGAACACGTGCCTTTTCTGAATTATGCTTCCACAGGCAAAACTCAGTAGATTTCTATATTTTTGTATTGAATCTCGTAATTGGAATATGCGGACTATTTAAACAGTAGTTTAGTATCAGAGGCTCAGCCTTCTCAGTAACATTCCTGTTCTTATTTGATCAGAGGAGGCCTACCCTACCCCCACCCCCACCCCCACCCCATTTTGTGTTCTATTCTTTCTTTCCTTTTCCCTCCCAACCTTTCCCAAAGACGTGTCCTTCGGACACATTTTCAGCCCACGGGTGGAGTGAGAGTGGAAGCTAAACATGACCTTGAGAGTTTGGGGGGTGTGTGTGGAGGGGGTGGGGAAGCAGAGGAACCCTGCAGTGATGGACTCTCCCTCCTCCGGCCCCTGCTTCATCCTTGTTCTCGTTTCTGTATTCGGTAAGAAGGATTATTTAAAGGTGCAATATGTGATTTAGTGGTTCATGATGCTCTAGGTTTCTAGTAACGTTTTACTCAGGTTGGCTTTTTATGTGTGTCTGTGTCTGTGTGTGTGTGCGTGTTTTAAGAAGCGTGGCAATCTGTCAACACTTCAGTGTGAAAACAGTGTCAAATTACTTCCTCTTTCCAAGTCCACTGGCTTTTGTCTCTGCAATGACACATATCGGTATCTATTTTTCGTTTAGTATATGTGTGTATATACTAAACTCTTGAAAACAGTCATTCCTTTGAATTGAGGTGTACAAAGTTTGAATTTGTATCAAAGATGTAATTATTATTTTTAAAACCTCTTTTCACTATACTGCTGCTGTAATTACTTTGATTATTTTTAAAAAAATGTAGATTCACTTTTTTTTTTTTTTTGCTTCAGGTGTGTATCCACCAAGAATTTCAGAGTTTATGTGGATTTATTTTGTTGGTACATAATCTGTAAACTTCTCAAGGCATTAACACAAAAGGATTTGTTTCTTTTTATTTTGTATTCTGGCTCAGGTTATCTTGTGAAGAAGTGTTGAGTGTATCCTCCAATAGGCAATGAAGTATACAAGGTCTTATGAAGGAATGTCCAGGTCCCCGAAAGCCCGTGGCTGTTGGCCACAGCCATAAATCCTGCTGTAAACTTAGGACACATGTGTCCTGTTGAAGATGGGAGCGGGGTCTTCTGCGAGTGCCCCGGTCCCTGGTGACACCGTGGGAGCTGGTCTCCTGGCCCCGCCTTGCTCCTCAGCTCATTGGCACTTTGATAACTGATTGGACACGTGACTGGGTATTCTGGGGCTTATGAAGGGTGAGCCACACATACTGACAGCCCTTGATTCGGTTAGAGGGGGGCGCTATGCATACGTCTGTCGCTCCCCTTTTTCTCTGAGGTACCGAAAGAGCGAGAAGAGGCGGCGGTGGTGTCGTGTTTTGGGAGAACCTTACTTCCCAAACGGAAATTGCACTTTTTGCTGAATCCTTTGCTGTCCTCGGTAGTAAGCAGTTCATTCAATATCAGACCCTGAAAGGAATGGGTTGGCCGGACCGGGTCGGGCCCTCTGGTCTCAGCCTCAGAGGGGCCTGTGGTTCTGTAGGTTTCAGGGAAGCCGCCTCATTCTGGGGTGTTGAGTGCCGCTGGGTTTGGGCGGCTGGCCTCCCGCCCTCTGCACTGGTCTGGCCCCCGGTGTGTGCAGACCTTGGAGAGTTCCACAGCTTCATTCAGAGGTCCCTGTTCAGGCGGCCACACCCCTCCCCCCTCCAGTGTGTCAGGAAACCATAGTGACGGGTGTGGATTAGGTGTCAGGTCCCACGGACATGCTGTGCCCTGCCTGCCCAGATCACTGCCATGGAGATGGGGGGAGGGGGGACTCGGCTCGAGAAATGCCTGCAAAATTAATGAAAACAATAATATAACCATGTTTGTATAAAAACTCAAAAAGCAGACACCCTCCTCCCTTCTGCCTGGGGTGGGCTTGGGGATGGGGCAGCAGCCCCACGAGCCACGCCCAGATGCCATCCCCAGTCCCAAGTCCAGGAAGGCTTGTGCTGGAGAGGTCTGGATTCCAAATGGCAGGTCACACAGAGGTCACGATGCCTCTCTGCGTCCTGAAGACGGCTGGGGACGGGGCCCGTGGGTGTGGTGAGATATTTATAGCACAGTGATGGAAAAGGGAAGCTTAGTGTGTAAATATAAAGGACATAGGGGCTGTGTGGGGGTGGTCCGAGAGAAAGGTGCATTTCAGCCTCTGCCCCAAACCTCCCTGGAACAGTGAACTAAAATTGGTGGAGTCCAGGGGATTCATGGAGATGGGTGCTTGCCCTGGTGTGGTTGTCCCGCTGAGTCGTGGAGATGGGTGCTTGCCCTGGTGTGGTTGCCCCGCTGAGTCGTGGAGATGGGTGCTTGCCCTGGTGTGGTTGCTCCGCTGAACTGTGGAGATGGGTGCTTGCCCCGCTGAATCGTGGAGGTGGGTGCTTGCCCCGCTGTAGTGTTTGACAGCTACACCTGGGAGAGCAGCTGGGGGGGAATTAGTGGTCAGCGAAAGGACTCAGGATGCCTGGTTAGTCTTTTAGGTGGTTTGGGTCATCGGATCTCTTCTCAGAGCAAAGACATTTTGCCTCCAAAGTTACATCTAGTGATGCTTGGCACCAGGAGGAAATGACATCAATGACATCTGGGGTCTGTTCCCTGTGACCACGTAGTGACCTCCAGCTAGACTTGGGATCGTTGACGTCACTGGATTTGGGCTTCATCAAGTCAGAGGCTCCCGGGGGGCGGGGACCAACTGTGCAGCTGACCGCTGTCTGCTTTCCATCTGGAGGAACGAGCCCGTTTTCCTTGGGAATGCTTGACTCTGCTTATTGAGCTAAACAGGACTTGGCGACTGATGGCCGCTTGCCTCGGACGTCCCAAGTGCTGAGTTTTCAGATTGTCCAGACCAGTTGAGTGTTCAACATGCTGTAGCTTCCCCGCCTCCCCTTCCTCATGGGGCACATATGGGTAGGATGTGTTGATGTAGACTCTAAAACTGTAATTTTCTTGTAACTATTTTGGAATGATGCATATTTCTAATGTTTGTTATACTTGTATAGAGTATTGCTGTTGGTTGCTCTTCTTTGTTTGTTTTTTAAGGAAAAAAATGGCCTGGAAAAAATTTTTTAAAAAGACTTAAAAATACCAAATATAAAAAATGTCAACACATTATGCCTTTGTTTGTTTCTTTTCTTTCTCCGCTTCGTTGGTGTGCACACCGTTTCATTCACTTGGTTTACTGCCCTGTGTTCATCTGGGGGATCCTTGACAAAGACACTTTTCCCTTGGGGATTTTCCACATTGTATTAGTTTGCCTGGGCAGCTTAACCAGCAGAAATGGATTTTCTCCCAGTCCTGGAGGCAGGAAGTCCAAGACCAAGGTGTCAGCAGGGTTCGTTTCTTTCGAGGCTGCTCTCCTTGGCTTGTTGATGAGCTGCCATCCCTCTGGGTCTTCACATCGTCCTCTTTCTCTGTGTGTCTGTGTCCTCACCCCCCCTTCTAAGGACGCCAGTCATACTGGATGAAGCTCACCCTACTGACCTAATTTTATTTTCATCATCTCTTGAAAAGTCCCTGTCTGCAAATATGGTCACATTCAGAAGTAACTGGGGTTTAGAACTTTAGTGTATGAAATTCGGGGAGACACAATTCAGCCCCCAACGAACATCCATGGTGATTAAGTGAAAGGGAGACTTGGAAGAAGTGAGTGCGCCTCTGAGATGTGGCTGGCTGCGTGTGCTTTCAGAGGGTTGGACGTGTGGGTCTGCAGATGGACAGGTGACCACTTGGTGGTGGCATACATGCCTTAGGCAAGTTCCCAGGGGTTGGTGGAGGGGTTTTCTTGTTGAGTTTGGGGAATTCCAGAATTGCTGGAATACTGTGACAATTTGAGTAGTTTTAAATTTCATCTGTTTCTGTCACGCTTGATGTAAACACTAAGCAGAATCAGTTGATTTTGTTTTGAAATCTCTTGTTCCTCTTGCCTGAGGCAACTGAATTAATCCATTCAACAGTGATACACTGGGTGCCTGTCCCCAGCCACTGTCCCCCAGTGGCTGAGGGTTCCACGGTGAACACAATGGACAGAAATCTCAGTGCTCATGGAGCCGGTGTTCTGATAGGAGAAGTAGACAAACACGCACATAAAGTCTTCGGTGTGTTAGATGCTGAAAACACAGAAAGAGAGCAAGTCATTCCCTGACGTACCAATACAACAAGGAGAAGGGTCTCTGCATGTTCTCTACGTGCTCCCTGCACAAGCCCTGCTTTGGGGAAAATAAGAGAGATGTTTGGACAGCCACAGCGCACACTTCTCGGGCCTGTGGGAGGACAGAGTCGGAGTGCAGTGGATAGGCTAGAGGGCGGGGAAAGTGGGAAATGAACCCTGTGAGGTGCCAGAGGAGGCTGAGAGGAACAGGTCCCAGGGGTCCCAGAAGGATTAGGAGTGGGGTGGCCTTTGAGCTGAGTCCTAAGCAGGATTTTAGCAGAATAAAGTGGGGAGGGGAGGCACGGGCTGTGGAAGTGCATGGTGCTTGGGGCATGGCGAGGCTCCCGGGTGACTGGAATGTGGGTGTGCAGGAAGGGGTGAGGCGAGGTGGTGGCGGACCACCCGGAAACGTAAGAGCTCTAGGATTGTGTGTGTGGGTGACCAAACTGTCTCACTGGAAAACACTCTACCAGGTGTGTGTGTGTGCACAGACATACACACATACATATGTAAACACACACACACACACACAATTTTACCTTCACTATTTTCTATATGGAAACTGCACAGTGGTTGCCTGGGTGACCATGATGAGGTGAAAGGAAGGACAGCACCAGAAACTTGGCTGGTTAGTGGGAGTGATGGGTATCGCTGACCACATAAAACGGGGCACACTGATGCTCTTCCGGTGGGAGACCCGCTTCCTGGGGCTGAGGTCCCCACTGGGTTCTCAGCAGTCGCTGATATTGGACAGGCAGGCAGGGGGCTCCATCCGGGCTTTGGAGGAGCTAGCCTTGCCGTTCTCTCTCCCTCCACCCCAACCCCACGCCCACCCAACATTCCCCTGCTTTTTTCCCTTTTTCCCACCCTCCTCTCCTTTCCCAACCTTATGGAGACTATGGCTAGATGCTGGCTTGCTTGCCGAGTGAAAAATAGTATCAATTCCAGCACATTTCTGAGTTGTTGACTGTCACTTAGTGGGTGAAATAGGTCAGTTTTTCAGGCACGGTATTCCTTAGTGTGTCCAGGTCCGCCCAGGTCCATTGCTATAATTAGTTTCCTGATTAGGCAAAGAGCACAGATCTGGACCATATCCCAGTTGAATTATTGCAGATGTAATGGCTCCCCTGCTTAAGGACAGAAAGTATTTTGCTTTGGAAAAGATGCTTCTGGATGTCTGGTGGTAGGAAGAATGGTGCAGGCCCAAAGTTTGGAGGCCTGAGCTTTAGTTTTGCCATGCCACAATGACTGAGTGGACATCACAGAGGCTTTCTACTTTAAAAAATATATTGCTTTTTAGAGAGAGAGGAAGAGAGAGAGAGAGAGAGAGAGAGAGAGAGAGAGAGAGAAACTTATCTGTGCATTCATTGGTTGATTCTTGGATGTGCCTTGACTGGGGGTGAACCCCCAACCTTGGCTATAGGTAGAGGCAGATTTAATGGTGGGTACACTGGGTGTGCGCCCTGGGCCCCGACTTCTGAAGGGTCCCCCAAACCCCCAACTTTACACTTTTTTTTCTAATGACACCAAGTTTGGTTTCATATGTGCAATTTTAACATTAATAGTATATAATATTTTTTATTTATTTAAAAATATGGTTAACATGTATTTTTTTCCCCTGTCTCTCTCTCTCTCTCTTTTTATGGGGCCCAATATTTTCTTCTGAGCCTGGGGCCTCAACTGACCTAATTCCGCCTCTGGCTATGGGGATGATGCTCTACCCAACTGACCTACCAGGCATGACCAAACCTTTCTACTTTTGATAAGCATCAGGTGGCAGAGAGCTGAAGTTGGTCCTGAGTGTTGGGAGTGCCGTATCTGTGGCTTGTTGGATGGAGTTGACCCTTGAACAATTCAGGTCTGAACTGCATGGGTCCACTCATAGGAAGATTAAAAAAAAAAATAAATACAGTGGGCAGGTTTTGCCTCCGGGGATTGAACCAACCCTACATGGGAAACAGTTTTTTCTCATTCATAACCACAGATTCGCAATCTCAGATAGAAAGTGCTGTTTTCAATCCATGGTTGGTTGAGTCCGAGGATGTCAAGCGCCCACTGTAGATTGGAAAGGTACACGTGGATTTGCTATGGCGCGGATGTGGGCACCCCTAACCCCGGTGTTGTCCAGGGGTCCACGTACACAGCCCCTCGAGCCTGAGCAGAGGTGGGCGTTGGGTGGACGTCTTCCTGTGACTGAGGGAGTTAGAGGGCAGGCTCCTAGGGAGGCATTTTCCCAGGGCTGTTTTGAGCCTGGATGCCACCTGTCCATCACGCCTTCAGCTGGGAGGTTTCCTGGCGCCCACCCTCGGGTCTCAGAGCCTGCACTCAGCGGAGAAGGGGCTTGAGGTAAGTTCAGTCAGAATAAAGATGACAGTTATGTTTAATGCACAAGCGAATGTGGTTAATAATTTTGATGCTGTAACGTGCCGAGACGCTCAGCATATTGCCTGGAAGGCCTAGTAAACTGATAGCTATCCATGTATCCACTTATGTTTTTATTGATTGTGTACTAGGGGCTGGCAGCAGGCCCGGCAGATGTACATTGGTGAAGAAAACAGTCGCGGTCCCTGCCCTTATGGAATCTGTGGGGAGAGACAGGAAATATATATATAGGCCCTGGCCGGTTGGCTCAGTGGTAGAGTGTCGGCCTGGCGTGCAGGAGTCCCGGGTTCGATTCCCGGCCAGGGCACACAGGAGAAGCGCCCATCTGCTTCTCCACTCCTCCCCTCCTCCTTCCTCTCTGTCTCTCTCTTCCCCTCCCACAGCCAAGGCTCCATTGGAGCAAAGTTGGCCCGGGCGCTGAGGATGGCTCTGTGGCCTCCTCCTCAGGCGCTAGAATGGCTCTGGTCACAACAGAGTGACACCCCAGATGGGCAGAGCATCGCCCCTGGTGGGCATGCCAGGTGGATCCCAGTCGGGCGCATACGAGAGTCTGTCTGACTGCCTCCCCGTTTCCAACTTCAGAAAAAAAATATATGTATGTATAATTGAATTTATTGATGTGACATTGATGAATAAAATTGTATGGGTTTCAGGTGCACAGTTCTATAACACATCATCTATATCTTGTGTGTTCACCACCCCAAGTTGTGTCCTTCTATTACCATTTACCCCTTTTTTACACTCTACATGTTTTCTTTAAAATGAGTGTGAACCCAAAGCTGTTGCTAGCAGTTTTGTGGAAAATGAAGGTGGAGGTTTTGGATGTTGGATTCTGCGCGTCAAGCCGGAGGGAACAAGCGACCGCTTTCCTGCTCCGGGCTGAGTGTGAGCAGTCCAGGGTGGAGGGCTAGAAGGCGTCCCAGCAGCGGCAGGAGGAGGCGGGGAGAATAGAGGTCCTGCTCCCAGAAGTTCTGACAGCCCTCCCTCCCTGTAGGGCTGGTTGCGGAAGATCCCTGGGACCTCCGAGGAAAAACAGGAAACCCCAGCCCTCATCAGTTACATCCTATCCAAGTCACTTTTCCCGCAGGCAGGTAAAGCCTTCAGACCCCCGCTGGAGCAGTGCCGGCGGAGGCAGTAGTTTTGGGTGCGGCCACTGGGTGGCGCCAGAGGATTGGGTTGAGGGACCAATCCTTGTTCAGGCTGTGAGGGCAACGGAGGAAAACAGGACTCGCAAGGGAACCAGAAAGTTGATAAGGGATGCCTAGAAAACAACAACAGGGAGACGGAAGTGTCCTGGCCAGCAGTCAGTAGCTTTTTTACTTTAGGATTAATTATAGCGTTTGCTCATGGTAAAAAAAAAAAAAAAAAAAAAGTAGGAAGTTTAAATAAGAAAGAAGGGGAAAAAATTTCTGTGATCTCTAACCAACAAGATGGTCCCCGCAATGGTCCCCTCTCGCGGGTCCCAGGGTGACCCTGTGTGACCAGTGGAATGCAGCTGACGTGGCGGTGTGACTCCTGAGAGTAGGCTGTGAAGGGCTCTGCAGCTTGTCTCTTGGCCTTTCCTTGTCTCATGAGCAGCCCTATGGGAGGCCCCTGTGGGGGGAACTGAACTTTCTGCCAACAGCCAAGGGATCCTGGAAGCAGATCTAACCCCAGTCAAGCCTTCAGATGAATATGCCCCCCCCCCCCTTTAAAGCTTGGCTGCAGCCTCCCAGGAGACCTTGGGTCAGAACCACCCAGCTAAGCCACTCCCAGGCTCCTGGTCCTCAGAAACTCCGTGAGTCTTTGGAGTCAGACGGACCTGCTGACCACCTTCTAGCTGTGACACTGAAGACCAGCCACTCTACGTCTTCAGAACTCTGGTTCTTAATCTGTAAGATGAGAATAATAACAGCATTTACTCGAGGCTTTAAATGAGATAATGTATACAAAGTTCAAGAGTAACTGCTAGCTGCTGCTTTGTACAGGTGGAAGCAGAAAGCTTCCTTGGAGTAAATGTCGTCTTCCAGAGAAGCTGAGTGCCTTGCTTTAACAACCCAGATGTAGTGAGTGTAGGTACCTATTACTGTATTATGTCTTTCCTGAGACAGAGCGAGAAGTGCCTCTCCTTTGGTATCCATAATTTTCATACAGAGCAGGGGGCTTTCTGGGAAAGAAAGGGTTCAGACCTCCTAACTTTGGTCTCTGAGATTTGCAATTAAGGAAACGTGTTTTGGTGGTTCAGGGTGACACTGATCATGGTCCATCAGCATAGACCAGGGGTCGGGAACCTATGGCTTGCAAGCCAGATGTGGCTCTTTTGATGGCTGCATCTGGCTCACAGACAAATCTTTAATAAAAAAAATAATAACGTTAAAAATATAAAACATTCTTATGTATTACAATCCATTTATTTTCTATCGCTCATGTTCATGGTTGTAGGTGGCTGGAGCCAATCACAGCTGTCCTCTGGGACCACACCAAATTTTTATTGGCTAATGCCTAACGTATACCGGGTCGTTGTATGGCTCTCATGGAATTACATTTGAAAATATGTGGCGTTCATGGCTCTCTCAGCCAAAATGGTTCCTGACCCCTGGCATAGACAATATAAAGAACCTCAAGGGGGAGCCCCCCATGAGAGAAGGGGGGCCAGTGTGGCTGACACAGGTTCAGCACTGCGGCATGTGCAGGTGGCACTTGGGTTGTTGCTTCCAGCCCTTCTGGATCTAGCTACTCTGGACCATTGCGTTTCTGGAAGCAATAGCTGAGCGTGTGAGGGTGAACAAAGAGAACTATGACCTTGGAGTCTGACCTGCAGCAGCGGGTAGCTGACCCATGCCCATCGGATTATGCAGGACCAATCCCATGGCAATGACCAAAGACAGGCCTGGTCAGAGTCTTAATTTTTCTCTTTCTGCATGGTCTTTGGGAGACCATGGTCCTTTGGTCTGAGTGTTCCCTGGACATTCTTGGACAGTTCGAGGTGGAGATAAGATGCAGAATTCTGTGAGAGATAATGAACTTTTCTATTAAGGCAAGTGTGACCTCCTGCTCCTAGCTGGGTAGATAAGAGATATGATTTAATTTGCATTTGCCAGGTGGTGAAGTAGATTGTGTGAGTTGGGTAAACTAACTGCTATAATAACGAACAACTCTCAGATAGCAATGGCTTCATGCCTGGGTCACAGTTTAATTCAAGGACCCAGGCTGGTACAGGTTCCACCACCTTTAACCCAAACCTCCCAAGGTCATCCAGAGTGCCAGCATCCAGCTAACAGATGGGGAGGAGAAAGAGGATGACAATGTGTGGGAGGTTCCTATGGACAAGACTTGGAAATGACATATATCGCTGCTATCCACGTTCCATTGTTAAAGATATAGCATCTCACTGTGCAGAAGAGGAGAGCTGTGGATATTGGTGAGCACTGGTGTTGTGTGCCACATTGGTCAGGCCGGTGGATAAAGTGCTTAACACAGAACCTGGCACATCATAGAGATCCCACAAGGTGGTGTCCTCCCTTCCTGAGCCACCAGCCTAGGGAAGGAGTAGACAGGAAAGAAACGGCCTCTATTTTCTTGCATTGACGTGCAACCCAGCTGCTTCTAAACGTCTTGTTTTATGGATCTAACGGGCGTGCTGGGAGATGCTGTCTTGGTTTCGGTCCACAGTGTGGTTACAGGAGGAGCCTGGAACTGCAAGCTCTGGGTCCTTAGTGACACACATTTAGTGGGGAGGAGTTCTTGCAGCCTCCAATCACACCTGTAATTACTTACTTGCAGCTCCTGGGAGGTTCACTCAAGGAGGTGAAAGCAATTGTCCTTTAGCTTTGAAGAACCCACAAGGGATGACACTAATTTGCTCCTTTGTAAACTTTCCCTAACTCTTTGTCTCAACTCCTTAGAGTGTAATTAGTTGCCCAAGGTTGACTTTGTGCCATGAAGCCTGGCTATGGGCCACAGAAAGGGGAGGACTGACTGGTTACCGAACTCACGGAGGGAACTAATTGGCTCTTTTCTTCCCTTGATGATCACTGTAGAGGCAGAGAACTTTTTCTACTAAACATGAAGAGGCCAGTCTCTGGGTTGCAAAGGGTTAGTGAAAAAACAGAAGACATAGGTTCAATGAACAAGTTACATATTTTTATATCTATGGTATTATGTTATGCATACTGTTTTTCTACTTGCTTTTTAACTTCATAATTTATGTAGGATCTCTTTCAATATTGGTATATGTAGATGTACTCACTTGTATCAGTCAGTTCGGGCTGCTATAACACAATGTCACAGACTGGGTGGCTTAAACAGCTGGAATTTATTCCTCGTAGTTCTGGAAGCTAGAAGTCCAAGATCAAGGTGCTGGTTAACTTGGTTCCCTGGTGACTGTGCAGCTTCAGACCAGTGACTGGAACTCTGGTTCGGTTCCCTTGGCCTGAAAGTTTGGGCCAAGTGCAAGAACCATTTTCTTAAGCGTCGACCTGGAAATGCTGAGGTCGCTGGTTCGAAACCCTGGGCTTGCCTGGTCAAGGCACATATGGGAGTTGATGCTTCCAGCTCCTCCCTCTTCTCTCTCTCTCTCTCTCTCTCTCTCTCCCTCTCTCTCTCTCCCTCTCTCTCCTCTCTAAAAATAAATAAAAAAAAATAAAAAAAAAAGAACCATTTTCTTTGCATCCCTGTTTTCCTGAGAGTGTGCCTTGCTTTAATGTCCCTCTGGAGGACGAAGGAGGGGGCTCTGGATGTGAGTGCCCGGGGGCTGAGCCCAACCATCCTCGGAGTCCTTGAAAACTGGGAATGCGTCTTACTTGCCGACGTATCCACACAGCCGAAGCTCTGGGCCAATTCACTGCGAGTAAACTCCTCAGGCAACAATTTGTGAAAAATGAAGTTTTAATTCATCAAAAACGCATTTCTATGAACCCTTTATAAAATGTGTAACGCTCCTCTTTTGCCGAGGCCTGCAATGAACAATGGATTTGGGGGTGGGATTTTTGTGTGTTTTGAATATAGTTTTCTTGGAAATAATGAGCAGCAAGGGTTTCACGTGCATCGGTCTCTCTTTCCTGATGAGTTTTCAGTCTAGTCAACTGCCTTTTGTCCTTGTCTTCTTTGTTGGATTGATGTGCTCGAGAAAGGGACGGAGGTGCCTGGGCGGGTTTTCACGAGTATTAACCAAGCCTACCTGTGTCGGACTGAACTAGCTGCCCTAGTTCTTGATTCCTTCTCGTGGCTGTGCCTTTTTCCGTGTCACTTTGCACTTCTTCCCAGAAGACGTGGCGTGTAGCTGTCCGTTCCTGGACGTTGGCATCAGTCCCTTGCTTTGGCTGTAGGAATGTGTGTGGAGATGACAATGTGCCAGTTGGGGCCTAGATCTTACGAGGTCTCGTGTGTTTTACCTGCTTCTTGCATCTCCGTTACCATCACAAGACGACCGGGAGAAGAAGCCACACCACAGCCTGGGCTGCAGAATGACACAGGGAGCAGAGTATCTCCTCCTGACCCACCAAACGGCAGCCCAAGGCAGAGCAGCCCAGCGACCTGCATCCCCCGCCACCTGCAGCCCCAGGACAGGCTATCAGTGCTGATGGCGGCACGCTACTGACTTGTGGGTATTTGTCCGGCGGCACAAACTCATCACTGTTGGACTAGCAAATGCATTGAGCAATGGAGAGCGAAAAGTCAGAGGACTGGGTTAAAACCAATGAATATTTATTAGCCTTGGATTGCCTACTTTACATTCTTTATCATGATTATGTTGGACATGGGCATGGACATGTCCTTCCTGTTGTCTTGAAGGTAGTGCCGTTGATTTTGAACTAGCTGGAAACAGTGTCTGCAAGTTTCCGCCAGCCTGGAGTAACTCAACGGCTCATTCGTGTTTTATGGGTGCGTTAATCTAGATTCAGTCAGTGTTGACTTTGCATGGTTTACAGTTTGAATATCTCAAGGCTTCTTAATTAAGAGGGAAAGCAGTGATTGGAAGTGGAAGCATGTCTTTGGTGAATTAATAATTCCTCGAGTTGGTCATCTGCCTAATACATAGTTAAGTTGTTGAATTGGTTCATTCTGTGAATTAGTTGTTAGTAATTCAGTTATCTGTGAACTTCTAGTTGGAGAATTGATTTTAGGTGAATTACTCTGCTTCAGGACCTGGAATGACGAGTGACCGCAGTAACTGCTCAGTGAAGAAAAGAGATCAAAGTGTCGTCAATGTTATTTGTCTTTATCGTCTGGGAAAGGCTTGAACTGGACACGGGATAATCTGGAGACAGAATTTTGTTGTGAATTACTTTTAAATATAGAAATGATGTGAATATATAACCTTGCAATGAAATATATCAACTTCCCAAACTGCATGAAAAAACCCAAAGTTACATTTAGATTTATTAGTAGTGTAATTAGTATTCCTTATATTTGTAAAACACCTTGTATATATTTCACAGCCCTTTCATATCCATTATTTCATTGAAGTTTCTTAGCAACCTGTGGTGTCAATGAAAAATGAATTAATTTTTGCCAATGTACATTTTTGGAGGTTACAACATCATTTAGATAAGGTTTTAGCTTCAAGGAACAGAATATTTTTTTTTTAAGTGAGAGGAAGGGAGATACAGAGACAGACTCCCACATGTGCCCTGACTGGGATCCACTGGCAACCCCAGTCTGGGGCCAATGTTCTGTCCATCTGGGGCCATGCTGGCAACTGAGCTATTTTTAGTGCCTGAAGCAGAAGCTCTACAGAGCCATCTTGGTGCTCAGGGCCGATGTGCTTGAACCAGTTGAACCATGGATGCAGGAGGGGGGAGAGAAAGAGAGAGAGAGATGGGGAGAAGTAGATGGTTACCTCTCCTGTGTGCCCTGACCAGGAATTGAACCTGGGACTTCCACATGACAGGTTGACACTCTACTGCTGTGCTAACCAGCCAGGGCAGGAACAGAATCTGAAAGAAGATAGGAGTCAAGAATTAGGTCAGGTTGGAAAGGGACTCCATCTTATTCATCCTTTATAGCTTCATTCTCAAGGTTACGTCATGGTTAAGATGGCTGGTAGACCTCCAGTCGTAGTGGCAGCATTCCTGCCACCAGGAAAGAGGAAGGGACAAAAGAAATGCATGTCCCTTCTTAAAATTGGAAGGCAGGCTGGATAATGTAATTTTGATTCCAGGTGGGTGTGTTCCCAGGTAAAAATTCAGAGGACCTACTACTACTCTAGGAGGGGGAAGAAGAAGACAAGTGTTGGGAGACACCAGCAATCTCTGCTCCCAAATAAATCAGGTGCAAAGCCTGGGCATACATTCAGGTATCCTAACTCACAGCCAGATGTTCCCTGCTCTGCAGCCTCCTGTCCCAGCTAGGTTTTATTTATTAATTGAGGTGAAGTTTGAAATGTGGTAATATTTTGTGAAATGCATAAACCTTAGAGTTCAATGCAATGAATTTTCACAAATTTATATATATTTGTAACCAACATCCCAACCAAGATGAAGACAGTTTCTGTCATTCCAGAATCTTCTTTCACAGCCCTTTCCCAGTCATCTCTAGTCCCCACAGGCAACTGCTGGTCTAGTTCCGATCATCCTGGTCTCAGCTCAGCCCCTTTCCCAGCCCACATGAACAGAATCATTGAGCATGTGCTCTTTTGAGTCTGGCTTCTTTTGCCCGACATAAATAATGGTTACGAGATTCATCATGTTGTGCATTGCAGTACCATGTCCTGCTATTTTGTGAGTAGTGTTCCATCGCACAAACATACCACAACTAAAATAAATCTGTTCTCTTGTTGGTAGACATTTGGGTTGATTTCAGCTTTTGACTGTTATGAATAAAGTCTGCTATAAACATCCATTGACATTCCTATTTTTTATACAGAGGTGTAAGCTGACAGATTCATTTTTTAATTTTACTTGAAAAATAGGTTTTCACAAGGAGGAGTGTGTGTAGATTAATTCTCAGTTCTTAAAGGATATGTACGTCTTTTATAAGGATGAGGTGCAATGGGGGTGAGGGAAGTGTGCCATGGGCGATGCTCTAATCTTTACCAGATTAGAAAATAATATCAAACTCTTATGAAAAAGGGTCCAGAAGATGGCAATGGAGTAGGTGGATGTTCCAACTCCCACCTCCCAGAACCAAAGTGGATTACAACTTAACGTGGGAACAATCATCTTGAAAAATCAACTTTGGACTAAACTAAGAGGAATCTATAACCAAGCATCACTGAAGAAACCACACTGAGGCTGGTAGGGAGGGCAGAGATGTAGAAAGGGCTTTCCTGCTCCCAGGAGTGAGTGGCGGCCCGGAGGGACTCTCGCGATGGGGAGGGTTGCCCAGAGAGTTGTGGGTCCTCAGCCCCAGGACCAGAGCCCCAGCCTAAAGCCCCAGAGACTAGAAGAGGCATACAAACAGTATTTAGCTGAGAGAAGAGTTGGGTTACTGTTTGCTAGAAGGAGACAAAAATTCTCAGACCCAGGCTCTGTCTTAAAGGGATGGCACAGAAAACCTAGTTCACAGCCACTTACCCCAGGCTCCAGGAGTGAGGATTGCTGAGAGGACTGGAGTTGCAAAAGGAGAGTATAGTCTCAGGGGCACAGGGAGAGACACTGTGAGAGACAGCCACCCTAACCCTTGTGCTGCTGAGTCACTCTCCAAATCTAAACTGGCCACTTTTCCTGGGAGAAGCAACACCAGCAAAGGAAAACAATTACCCTGCCACTGGAGCCTCTCCTACTCCAGTCAGAGCAAAGAGTTGTTTAGAAGCAGGGAGTGAGACAGGGACACAGGTTTTGTGTGCTGAGGTCTGGGCTACACCACCCCTCATGCTGCTGAGTACCCCCTGAAGGGCAGGTGGGCCCAGCTGCGGCAGCCCTGCACTTGAGGCAGTGGAGGCAGTGCCCAGCTCGCATGCCCATGTGCACCTGGCGGTGGCCCATGTTCCCACCCGTGGCAGCAGCCTGTGAGGCAGCCCGTGAGGTGGCATGTGGCAGCAGCCAGAGCACCCACATGTCCGGCAGTGCCTGTGTTTGAATACCTGAGGAGGAGGTGGCAGCAGCAGTGGTGGGCTGGGGGTGCAGACAACACCTTGGGAACACAGAGGTCACACCCACTGGCCAAGAGTAGACAAAAGCCAGCCTAGCAGTGCAGCTGATATTTACAGCAGCAGCTGGGTCCAGCAGAGGCAGCCACAAATTCTGGATCGTCTGAAGTTCCAAGAAGGTTGTTAAGGGCCAGTCATAGGCAGTGACCCCCACTGGTCTGCATCAGGTTCTGGCCGGGGTGGGGGGGTCCAAGGCTGGCACATCCAGCGGCCAGATATGGAGAGCATCAGTTGAGGACCTAAAAACTCTTGTTAGAGTGGTATCTTAAGGAAGGGCTCCTCACACCTGACCCAGCTAAGGCATAGAAAACGCCGACACAAGTAGCAAAAAGAGCAGTAGCAGCAGACAAGTAGCCCACAGTGATTACAAACGACAGCTGATGCCAACTCAAGAAGATCTAGAAACAACACAATTGGAAGCTGGAGGCAGGCAACATCAGCCCAACACCAATTCAGCTAGCTACACAAACAGCACATCCAAAGGAGCAGTCTATACACAGACAAAATGGGAAGACAGAGAAATGCAATCCAAAAGAATCAACAAGAGAAATCCCGAGATAAAGAACTGAATTAGATGGAAAAAACCAAGATACCAGATGCAGAGTTTAAAATAACAATTGTTAGGATGCTCAAGGATCTTAGAGCAACAATGGACAGACATAATGAGCACCTAAATAAAGATATAGCAAGAATCAAAAAGGACATTGAAATCATAAAAAAGAATCAGTCAGAAATGACAAATACAATATCAGAAATGAAGACTACACTAGAAGGAGTTAATAGCAGGCTGGATGAAGCAGAGGTTTGAATTAACAATTTAGAGGACAAGAGAAACGAAAGCACAGAAGCAGAGCAGCAAAAAGAAAAGAGGTTCAAAAAGTCTGAGGAAATTCTAAGAGAACTCTGTGACAACATGAAGAGAAACAACATCTGCATCATAGGAGTTCCTGAAGGAGAAGAGAAAGAACAAGGGATAGATAACCTGATTGAAGAAATCATAACTGAAAACTTTCTTAAATTGATGAAGGAAAAAGTCACACAAGTTTAAGACACACAGAGAGTCCCATTAAAGAGGAACCCAAAGAGACCTATACCAAGACACACCATAATTAAAATACCAAAGTTAAGAGATAAATGAAGCATACTAAAAGTTGTAAGAGAAAAGCAGTCAATCACCTACAAAGGAACCCCCATAAGAATGACATCCGACTTTTCAACAGGAACACTTGAGACCAGAAGGGAATGGCAAGAAATATTCAATGTAATGCAAAACAAGAGCCTACAACCAAGACTTCTTTATCCAGCAAGGCTATTGTTTACAATTGAAAGAGAAATAAAAAGCTTCCCAGACACACAAAAAAACCTCAAGGAATTCATTATAACCAAACTAATGTTGCAAGAAACATAAAGGGGCTTGTTGTAAACAGAACAAAGGGGAAAAATAGCTAGAAAAAGAGGAATGTAGATTTAAAGAATAAAATGGCAATAAACAACTACATATGAATAATAACCTTAAATGTAAATGGGTTAAATGCTCCAATCAAAAGACATAGAGTAGCTGCATGGATAAGAAAACAGGACCCGTACATATGCTGTCTACAAGAGACACACCTCAAAACAAAAGATACATGTAGACTGAAAGTAAAGGGATTGAAAAAAATATTTCATGCAAATGGAAATGAAAAAATAGCTGGGGTAGCAATACTTATATCAGACAAAAGGGACTTTAAAACAAAGACTATAGTAAGGAATAAAGAAGGTCACTACATAATGATAAAGGGAGCAATCCAACAGGGAGATATAACCATTATAAATATTTACGCACCTAATATAGGAGCACCTAAATATATAAAGCAGATTTTGATTGACATAAAGGGCAAGATCAGAAGCAATACTATAATAGTAGGTGATTTTAGTACCCCACTAACATCAATGGATAGTTCCTCAAGAAAGAAAATTAACAAAGAAACAGCAGCCTTAAAGGACACACTAGATCAACTTGATTTAATAGACATCTTCAAAACCTTTCACTCTAAAGCAGCAGAATTTACATTCTTTTCAAGTGCTCATGGTACATTCTCTAGGATAGACCACATGTTAGGACACAAAACGAGTCTCAATAAATTTAAGAAAATTGAAACCATATCAAGCATCTTCTCTGATCACAATGGCATGAACAAGAAATCACCTACAATAGAAAAACTGAAAAACATTCAAACACTTGGAGACTAAATAGCTTGTTATTAAAAAACAAATGGGTTAACAATGAGATCAAGGAAGTAATCAAAAATTTCCTTGAAACAAATGAAAACAAACATATAACAACTCAAAATTTATGGGACATGGCAAAAGCAGTCTTGAGAGGGAAGTTCATAGCATTACAGGCATACCTTAAGAAGCAAGAAAAAGCTCAATTAAACAACTTAACCCTGTATCTAAAAGAACTAGAAAAAGAACAGCATGTAAGGCCCAGAAGAAGTAGAAGGAAGGAAATAATAAAGATCAGAGCGGAAATAAGTGACATAGAGGCTAAAAAAGCAATACAGAAGATAAATGAAACCAAGAGCTGGTTCTTTGAAACAGTAAACAAGATTGATAAACCTTTAACCAGACTCACCAAGAAAAAAAGAGAGAGGACTCAAATAAGTAAAATTAAAAATGAGAGTGGAGAAGTAACAACTGACACAGCAGAAATACAAAGGATTGTAAGAAAATACCATGAAGAACTGTACGCCAAAAATTAGACAACCTAGGTGAAATGGACAAATTCCTTGAAACATATAATCTTTCAAAAATCAATCTGGAAGAATCAGAAAACCTAAACAGATCGATTACAACAAATGAGGTTGAAACAGTTATCAAAAAACTCCCAGCAAACAAAAGTCCTGGGCCAGATGGCTTCACAGGTGAATTCTACCAAATATTCAAAGAAGAACTAACTCCTATCCTTCTCAAGCTATTTCAAAAAATTCAAGAAGAGAAAAGACTTCCAAGCTCCTTGTATGAGGCAAGCATAATACTCATTGCAAAACCAAGTAAAGACACTACAAAGAAAGAAAACTATATGCTAATATCCCTGATGAACTTAGATGCTAAAATTCTCAACAAAATATTAGCAAACCAGATCCAGCAATACATGAAAAAGTCATACATCATGATCAAGTGGGATTTATTCTGGGGAGGCAAGGCTGATACAATATTCACAAATCAATCAATGTGATTCATCACATAAACAAAAGGAAGGACAAAAATTACATGATACTATCAATAGATGCAGAAAAAGCATCTGATAAAATCAGGCACCCATTTATGATCAAAACTCTCAGCATAGTGGGGATACAGGGATCATACCTCAACATGATAAAGGCCATCTATGACAAACCCAAAGCCAACATTATAATCAAAGGGCAAAAATTAAAAGCAATCTCCTTTAGATCAGGAACAAGGCAGGGGTGTCCCCTTTCCCCACTCTTATTCAACATAGTTCTGGAAGTCCTAGCCACAGCATTCAGACAAGAAGAAGAAATAAGAGGCATCCAAATTGGAAAATATGAAGTAAAACTATTCTTATTTGCTGATGACATGATACTACTGTACATAGAATACCCTAAAGTCTCAGTGAAAAAACTACTGGCCCTCCTGACCATGTGGTGGCACAGTGGATAGAGCATCGGACTGGGATGCAGAGGACCCAGGTTTGAGACCCTGAGGTCGCCAGCTTAAGTGTGGGCTCATCTGGTTTGAGCAAAGCTCACCAGCTTGGACCCAAGGTTGCTGGCTTGAGCAAGGGGTTACTCGGTCTGCTGAAGGCACACGGTCATGGCACATATGAGAAAGCAATTAATGAACAACTAAGGTATTGCAACAAAAAACTAATGATTGAGGCTTCTCATCTCTCTTTGTTCCTGTCTGTCTGTTCCTAACTATCTCTCTCTTTGTCTCTGTAAAAACAAACAAACAAACAAACAAAAAACTACTGGACCTGATAAATGAATTCAGCAAGGTGGTAGAATATAAAATTAATATTCAGAAATCAGTGGCATATTTATACACCAACAATGAACTGTCTGAAAGAGAAATTAAGAAAACAATCCTTTTCACTGTTGCAACAACAAAAAAATAAAGTACCTAGGAGTAAATTTAATCTAGGAGGTTAAAGACTTGTACTCGGAAAATTATAAAACATTGATAAAAGAAATCAAGAAAGATACAAACAAGTGGAAGCATATACTGTGTTCATGGATAGGAAGAATAAACATCATTAAAATGTCTATATTACCCAAAGCAATCTATAAATTCAATGCAATTCCTATTAAAATACCAATGGCATACTTCAAAGATATAGAACAAATATTCCAAAAATTTATAGAAAACCAAACAAAGAACACGAATAGCCTCAGCAATCTTGAAAAAGAATAATAAAGTGGGTGGTATCACATTTCCTGATATCGTTATACTACAAGGCCATTGTACTCAAAATAGCTTGTTACTGGCATAAGAATAGGCATACAGATCAATGGAACAGAACAGAGAACCCAGAAATAAACCCACACCTTTATGGACAATTGATATTTGACAAAGGAGGCAAGAGCATACAATGGAGTAAAGACAGTCCTCTTTAATAAATGGTGTTGGGAAAATTGGACAGGGACTTGCAAAAAAATGAAATTAGACCACTCACAAAACTAACACCATTCACAAAAATAAACTCAAAATGTATAAAAGACTTAAACGTAAGTCATGAAACCATGACTTACTTTATCATCTTGGAAGAAAACATAGGCAATGTGCTCTCTGACATGGCTCTCAGCAACATTTTTGCTGATTTATCTCCACAGGCAAGTGAAATAAAGGACAGGGTAAACAAATGGGACTATATCAAACTAAAAAGCTTTTGCACAGCTAAAGACAATATGAACAAAATAAAAAGACAAACCACACAATGGGAGAACATATTCAACTCTACGTCTGATAAGGGGTTAATAACCAAAATTTATAAAGAACTTATAAAACTCAACACCAGGAAGGTAAACAATCCAATTAAAAAATGGGCAAAAGAAATAAATAGACACTTCTCCAAAGGGGACATACAGACAGCCAATAAGCATATGAAAAAATGCTCAACATCACTAATCATTAGAGAAATGCAAATTAAAACCACAATGACCCTGGCCGGTTGGCTCAGTGGTAGAACATCGGCCTGGCATGCGGGGGACCTGGGTTCGATTCCCGGCCAGGGCACATAGGAGAAACGCCCATTTGCTTCTCCACCCCCATCCCCTTCCTCTCTGTCTCTCTCTTCCCCTCCCGCCGCCAAGGCTCCATTGGAGCAAAGATGGCCCGGGCGCTGGGGATGGCTCCTTGGCCTCTGCCCCAGGCACTAGAGTGGCTCTGGTCGTGGCAGAGCCACGCCCTGGAGGGGCAGAGCATCGCCCCCTGGTGGGCAGAGCGTCGCCCCTGGTGGGCGTGCCAGGTGGATCCCGGTCGGGCGCATGCGGGAGTCTGTCTGACTGTCTCCGGTCGGGCGCATGCGGGAGTCTGTCTGACTGTCTCTCCCCGTTTCCAGCTTCAGAAAAATACAAAAAAACCCAACAAAAAACCATAATGAGATACCACCTCACACCTGTCATAATGGGGCTCATTAACAAAACAACACAGAATAAGTGCTGGTGAGGATGTGGAGAAAAGGGAACCCTCCTTCACTGCTGGTGGGAATGTAGACTGGTGCAGCCACTGTGGAAAATAGTATGGAGATTCCTCAAAAAATTAAAAACAGAAGTGCCTTTTGACTCAGCTATCCCACTTTTAGGAATATATCTTAAGAATACCAAACCACTGATTCAAAAGAAGAAATGTATCCCCATGTTTATTGCAGCATTGTTTATAATAGCCAAGATCTGGAAACAGCCCAAGTGTCCGTCAATGGACGAGTGGATTAAAAAGCTTTGGTACATATACATAGTGGAATACTACACGGCCATGAAAAAGAAGGAAATCTTACCTTTTGTGACAACATGGATGGACCTGGATACTATTATGCTAAATGAAATAAGCCAGGCAGAGAAAGAAAAATTATCATATGACCTCACTCATTTGAGGAATCTAATGAAAAATGTGAATGGAGGAATGAAATAGAGACAGAGGCAGGATCAAAGAGACCAGATGGAAAGCATTCAGAGGGAATGGTGATGAGAGGATGGGATCAGAGAAGGGAAAGTGATTAGTGAAATTATATATACATAACACAGTGTTATAGAGAGGAGGACAGCAAATCCTGGAGGGAAGGGGGAACGCTTTGGGGGGTGGGGGCGTTATTGCAGTATTGTTTACAATAGCCAAGGCTAGGGGGATGTCGAGGGGAACACTGGGGTGGGGGGGAGATATGTTCGGTGGGACACTTGAATTTATGCAAACACAATAAATTTAATTCAATAAAAATGAAAAAAAAACTCTTATGAAAAAGGCAATTGGTGATGTAAAACTGATCACCAATTGCCTTTTTACATCACCAATATTTTAACAAGTGTCATTTTCTATAACAAACATTCTTAGAGTCACATTTAGAAATCTGTCGTTCTTAGATCTTTTTTTTTTTTTAAGTGAGAAGAAGAGAGACAATGAGACAGACTCCACATGCACCTTGAATGGGATCCACACAGCAACCCCCATCTGAGGCCGATACTTGAATCAATCAAGCTATCCTCAGTGCCTGAGGTGGATTCTCAGACCAACTGAGCCATTGACTGCGAGAGGGGAAGAGGGAGAGAAGGGAGAGAGGGAGGGGGACAGAAGCAGATGGTTGCTTCTCATGTGTGCCCTGACCGGGAATAGAATGGGGGACGTCCGTACGCTGGGCCAATGCTCTATCCACTGAGCCAACTGGATCATTTAATATAGGAAATATTCTGACTGACAGATTTTCACAGAAACTTCACATCATAATGACATGTTATAGAATAAATATAGATTTTACTTAAATATTTGGAGCTTTTATGTAATTATTTGCTAATCTTTTGTTTCTTGCTATGTAAAGAATAATGGTTAATTTAGTGTTTGCGTTCTCAAAAGCAATTATTTTAAAACCTTTCACAAAATCTCGCACTGTCTCATTAGGTTTTCTTATTAACCATTAGTTTAAAGTTAGCATCTTGTTTCAACTCTGATTTTAATCGAGGCTGAATTAATGACATTTGTGAATAACACAGGTGTAGAGAACATTTCTCAAAGTGCTGTTATAACATTTGTAGACCTTTTATTACAAAAAATTTTAATACATATACAGTTGTGGTCATAGCATGGTAATGAACTCATATGAAACCCAGACCCAGTTTCATTAATTATCAGTTCAGAGTAAAATTTCTTGCATCTATAGCAGGGTGTTTTAACGGCAGTCATATATTATGGTTTTGGGTCTGAAAAGTCTTTGCTGTGGGGTCTGTCCTGTGAATTGTCATATGTTTCATAGCATCCCTATTTTCTGCCCACTAAATACCAGTAGCACCCCTGCCCCGTGTTGTGACAATGAAAAATGTCTCCATATATTGCCAACTGTCTTCTAGTGGGCAAAATTACTCTCCAGTGACAACCACTGATCTATACCCTCACCATACCAAAGGCAACGAGTGGTGCTATCAGTTTTCTGACACTTGTGGCCCAGATTCCTTGGAGCCATCCTTTGAATGGTGGCATTTCATGTGATGTCCCATGGCTGAGTTCGTGATAAGCAGGAGCTATATCTAACTGACCTCTGACCAGCATAGAGCCCCACCCAGAGTAAGCACCCTGTCAACATTGGGTGCATTTAATTCTTCCCCATTACTTCCTATTGATTTCTAAAGTTATGTTACCTGTAGGGAAGTTCTGGATTCTAGTAGCCCTGTCCTGCTTCCCATGAGGTTGTCTGTCTAATTAGGAAGGGGACAGGGATTGGCTCTCTGAGGACCAGTCTTTTTGTGTTTCGGGACAATGCTCTACCCAACCGGGACATCCAGTCAGGACAAGGGGACCAATCTCTTTATTATCACCTTTCCCTGAGCATCCCTCAAGCGAGGTGAACTCAGGGCCAAGTGGCTGGAATTCTCATTTCTCTGCGGAACACTTGGGAGGCAAGTCTGCCTTGTTCTTGTTTTATGAACCGGGTGGAGCGGAGAGACCGTGGCTTGGTCTCAGCATTCTCACGCCTGAGGCTACCGGGTGGGGAGGGGGTTCAGAGTCTCCCTCCTGCAACTCCTGGGAGGGAGTGCTGTCTGATCGGTTAGCTGGGAAGCCTGCTTGAGCTGAGGGCTGTTCTCAGGGCATATTTGCCTCTCTGTGGTCAGAACAGAAAAAGTAACCGTGCTGAGGCGCGAGGAGGTGGGGCAGGGTGCAGGGGAGATAAATAGTGACGGGAGGAGACTTGACTCGGAGGGGTGAGCACACAATGCGGTGTACAGAGATGTGTTGTAGAATCGGGCACCTGAAACCTGTATCATTATGATAACCAGTGTCAGCCCAATAAAATTAATAAAAAAAAAAGTGACTGTGGTGAGAACGGCGAAGCCACAGAAACGCTGGGTTACTTTTGTGTGGTGAGCACGTGCTTTTTCGGCATGGCGATTACTATTCCACTCTGAAAGCGAAGGGGATGCTGCCCTGAAGAACGGGGCGTTTTACAAAGTGCTCTCCGGACGCTCCTCCCACCCCCTCCGGGTCCTTGACGGAGGCAGACGCGGTGCTGCGGCTGGGACTCGGGGATGGAGAGCTGTGCTCTCGGTTTCTGGCGACCTTGGTTCTTTCAGTGTACACGGAACACCTACAGGGCACCAAACACGGTGCTAAGAAGCTGGGGAACCTCTACACCCACTCTTCACTGAGTTGACACACTCTCTGGATGCTGTTCTGTGGCGTCACTTATGTAAGTACTGGGGATGGAATCGTAGCGAGATAAAATCTCCGCCCTCACGAAATCCATAGTTTAGTGGGGATAAATGGTCACCTAAAAGAATGACAATTCAGTGTGAAAGTTGCCGTGATTCTAAAGTGTCCTGAGAGAAAAGGGCCCCTGTCGGTAAGGGTCTGCGCACGGTGGAGCTGGATTTTCTGTCTCTGAGAGGAATTCAAGGCAGCACAGGGCTTGGAGTGGGACTCACTGCACATAGCTGGGACGTAGGTGTTTTCATCTCTGCCCTGTGGTTTAGGCCTTGAGCCTCTGATGGGTTAAAGCACTTTCTAGATATCACATAGATACTACTTGAAGAAACCTGAATGTAAGCCCGGGAGTCGGAACGCTAGCAGAACTTTCTTCCATGAACGGCTTCTAGGTAAAATCCCCCAGCCAATCCAAGAGTTTAGGGCTGCTCTCTGCCCTCTCTTTGTCTCCTTAACGAAAACTATCTAGGATTCATTCCCTTCTGGCTCCTGGTTGTCCTGGATCGCCTGAGCCTGTCCCCTCTGTTGTGGCATGGGTGGATGCCACGTGACTCTTAGTCTCAGGTTTTCTGGACTCCCACTGCACAAGAGGCTGCATTGATAAACATAGACCTCAGTTGCCTTAGCCAAGGCCCAGCATGGACCAGGACAGTCTGCCAATTAGACAGTGCCCACTCCTGGTGATGCCCTGAGGTGTTGGAAGGCTGGACTGCAGAGTGTGAGTGGGCACTCTGCCCTGACGGGTGGTTTGTATTTCTGTTGCCACTGGGGAGGGGGCATGATGGAAGGAAATGGAGCTATCAGAACAGTGAAGAATTGGGCGTGGATTGAATTGGACCCTTGGAAATGGACAAGATCACCAGTGACCGGTGGTAGAACGAAAGAATTAGGAAGAGAAAGCAGGGATAAGAGGGGGTGCTGAGTGGCAGAGTACTGAAGGTTGTGAAGGGAAGGGGAGTGGTGAGAAAGCCGTCCTGCAAACCGAGGGTGGGAGGGCAGCCGCAGGAAGTGGGACGGAGGAAAGCTGGGGGGGAAAGACAGAGCGTTCGAGGGCGCTAGAGAGACACGGAACGCCAGGCGGCAGCCCTCCCCTTGCTGCCACATCATCCAACAAGGCACTGCTGTTCCCATGTGCCTCCCCGCCTCTGGTCTGTTTCTACACGTCCAGTCTCTACCTTCCAGTCCCTGACACTCCTGAGGGTTCCCCCGTGTCTGCAGGGTAAACCCCGGAGTCTATAGCAGTCCTCCACGAACTGGTGGTACTAGTCTCTAGCTGTGGCTCTGTCTAGTCTTCCCTTTACGCCAGCCAGAGTTTCACAGCTCTGTATGCTCTTCTGCATTTTCGGGATGCTTTTCCCTTCTTCTACATGAAACTAACTCCCCCTCCTCTTTCCACGTCCAGCTCACAAGCATTTCAGGCATGTAAGGGATTATTATGTAACTCACCCGCTTAACAAGAGCCTTTTGTCATTTTAGATTCCCCCGTCCTCAGTACTGCCTCCTGGTGGCGACTTCATGGCTAACACACACAATGTGACTGAATTCATTTTTCTGGGACTTTCTTCCAATCGGGAGGTGCAGAAGGTTTGCTTTGTGGCATTCCTGCTCTTGTACACAGCAATCGTGCTGGGGAATGGCCTCATTCTGCTCGTCCTCGTGACCAGCAGGAGTCTTGCTTCCCCTATGTACTTCCTCCTCGGCTACCTGTCCTTCGTGGAGATCTGCTATTCCTCCACGACAGCCCCCAAACTCATCTCAGACTCGCTGGCGGAAAGGAAAGCCATATCTCTGGAGGGCTGCATGACACAGCTTTTCTTTATACACTTCTTTGGTGGCACTGAGAGTTTCCTGCTCGTCATGATGGCCTATGACCGTTACGTGGCCATCTGCAAGCCCCTGCACTACGCCGCCATCATGAACCGGTGGGCATGTGCTGCCCTGGTGGGAATGGCATGGGTAGGGGGCTTCGTGCATTCCTTTGCCCAAATCCTTCTCGTCTTCCACTTGCCTTTTTGTGGCCCCAACGTGATCGACCACTATTTCTGTGACACACTTCCCCTGCTCAGGCTTGCTTGCTCTGATACCTTCCTCATTGGCCTGCTGATTGTCACCAACGCGGGGACCCTGTCGTTGATCTGCTTCCTGGTCCTCTTAGCCTCCTATGCGGTCATCCTGCTCCATCTGAGGACTCGGAGTTCTGAGGGGCGGCGCAAGGCCCTCTCCACCTGTGGGTCCCACATCACCGTGGTGACCTTGTTCTTTGGGCCCTGCATCTTCATCTATCTGAGGCCTTCTGCCACCCTGTCTGTGGACAAGGTGGTGGCCGTGTTCTACACAGTGATCACGCCACCCCTCAACCCCGTCATTTACTCCCTGAGAAATGCCGAGGTGAAGAAGGCCGTGGAAAGGCTGTGGCTCAGGACAGTGAGGCTGGATGAGAAATAGAAGCGGAGCCTGGGTATTTATTCTTGGGTATAGAACGGTGCCGAGTCCAAACCGAAGGGGCAGACGGGATGAAGTAAGGTTCACAGGACTTGTTAGTTCTAGAGTTATTCCAGCTGGTCCTCAAAAACTTTATTCTGATCAACTGTAAAATATTCCTTCTTATGGATTTATTTGTTTATTTATTTTTAAGTAAGGGGAGGGGAGATAGAAAGACAGACTCCTGAATTTGCCTTGACCAGGATCTACCCGGCAACCTTATCTGGTGCTGATGCTTGAATCAGCTGAGTTATCCACAGTGCCTGAGGCTGACACTTGGACAAACTGAGCCACTGGCTGCAAGAGAGGAAGAGGGAGAGAAGGGGAGAGGGAGGAGAAGAGAAGCAGATAGTTGCTTCTCATGTGTGCCCTGACTAGGGATCGAACCTGGGATGTTTGCATGCTGGGTTGACACTATCTACTGAGCCAGTGGCCAGGGCCTATGTCCTATATTTTAATTAGCCATTTTCTGTTAGATGTTTAGATCACTTCTATTTTTTCACTAGTATAAATAACACCATGGTAAGTATTCTTGAATAAAATCTTTACACTTTTGATTTTCTCTTAGACTCATTTGCTATAGTAAATTCAGTATGTTATAAGGCGGTGGTCCCCAACCTTTTTTGGGCCACAGACCGGTTTAATGTCAGAAAATATTTTCAAGGACCGGCCTTTAGGGTGGGATGGATAAATGTATCACGTGACCAAGACAAGCGTCAAGAGTGAGTCTTAGATGGATGTAACAGAGGGAATCTGGTCATTTTTTAAAAATAAAACATCGTTCAGACTTAAATATAAATAAAACGGAAATAATGTAAGTTATTTATTCTTTCTATGCGGACTGGTACCAAATGGCCCACAGACCGGTACCGGTCCGTGGCCCGGGGGTTTGAGGACCACTGTTATAAGGTATAACAATTTTTGATGATTAGTGTTGATTCTTAGAGAGATTGTTATAATTAACCTTGGTGAAATATAGGTGTTATATTCCAACCTTGGTGGAATAAACCTTTCTTGGTGAAAGTGTTCTAGACGGAATTGAACAATATCATTAAGCCGTTCTTAATGAGTAACAAGATTTTACATAGTCTCAAAGTATCTCCTTGCAAGATACTTATAATTGCAAAAGGCAAAATGTAACTCAACAGTGGAGAGACCTGGAAGACACTTCCTTAAATAATTACTCAGAGTTAACATCATAGGTATTGAGACTAGAGAGGCATACAGTATCATTGATGTGTATTCCTACCAAAAATACATAATGCAAATCTAACCATGAAAAAACATCAAGCAAACCCTTACCGAAGAACATTGCACAAAATTACTAGCAACAGTCTTCAAAAGTATCAAGACAAAGAAATGGAAGAATTTTTCCAGATTACAGATAGATGATAACTAAATGCCACCTGTGATTCTTGGTGGAATCCTACACTAGATGAAGGCCATTAATGGGTAAAAGAGCTATGGAAGAGATGAACAGAGTTGTGTCAAAGTTAATTTTATGAGTTTGATATTTTTAGTGTGTTTATGTTAGAGAACATCCTTGAATTGAGGAATTACCTGTTAACGTATCTTAAAGGTAAATAAGCTTTATGTTGTCAACTTTCAAACATTTCAGAAAAAATTCTGTTTGTCTATCTATTGAGAGAATGAATGGTAAAGAAAATGTGGAAAATATTAATATTTGAGGAATTTGAATTAATATCAAATATACAAAGCATTAATAATATAAATGCTTTGTATATTATTGCATCTTTTAAAAAAATTGATTAATTTTAATGGGGTGACATAGATCAATCAGGGTACATAGGTTCAGAGAAAACATCTCCAGGTTATTTTGACATTTGATTATGTTGCATACCCTGCATTTTATAAGTCAAAAATTATTTCAAAATACAAAGTTAAAACATTTTGCCAATTAGATACACATCTTCTATAATTTACATTTTTAATAGGTGTGAACGAAGAGAGATGTTTTAATATTTTGTTAGCCTTGAGAGTCTTACTTATAAACTTTTCCATGTGGGCTAGTCCCTTCATGTTGCTCTTTTTTTTCAAAGTTTTCCTGGTTATTGCTTCCACATAAGAACTTTAGATTTAGTTTTACTTCTCTTCCTGCTCTATAACCCACCCCCCATACCTTATTATTTTTATTGATACCATATTACATTTATAAATGTTTTCAGAAAGAATCACATGTCTTAATGATAAGTCTTCCCATCAAAACCTGGGCTTTGTCTTTCTATTTGCTGATGTCTTCTTCTGTGTTCTTCAGTGGAGATATGTTCTCTTTGCAACTGTCAGGTGTATAACACGGTAGGAGTAGCTATAATCATTATGCTGCACATGGTTTCCCCAGACCTTAACCATCTTATAACTGAAGTTTAATTTCTTTGATGAACATATCCCCCAATCTCTGGAAACCACCATTCGATTATCATATGTTTTTAATGTACTAATTAGTGTCCTACCTTTTCAACTTGAAGAACTCCTTTCAGGATTTCTTGTGAGGCCAGTCTAGTGCTGATGAACACTGGCTTGGGAAAGTCTTTATCTGGCCTTCATTTCAAAGAACAACTCTGCTGGGTAAAGTATTTTCCATTGGCCATTTTTTTTTCCTTCTGGCACTTTGAATCAATCATCCCACTTGCTTGACCTGGGAGGTTTCTGCTGAGAAATCTGCTGGTAGCCTTATGGATGTCCCTTGTATGAGAGAGTATTTTTATTACTGCTTTTAAATTTATCTATGTGTTTGCTTTTAAATAATTATATTGTGATGCTCTTGAAGAAAATGTAGTTGTATGGAAATTTGGGGGTAACCTATCAGCTTCATGAGCTTGGATGTCCAAATATCTCCCAATATTTGGGAAATTTTCAGCCATTAGTTTTTACAATAAGATTTCTGGTTCCTCTTCTCTCTTCTTCTTCTGGGACTTCAATAATTTACCATTTTTTTTCTTTTTATATCCCATTGTTCACATAGGCTTTCTACACTCTTTTTCATTTTTTCTGTGTTCTCCTCTGACTGGATAATTTCAAAGGTCCTGTCTTTTACTCATAATTTCTTTCTTCTGATTGATCAATTTTAATGCTGAATTTCTCTATTGTATTTTTATTTTCATTCATTGTAGTCTTCAGCTGCAGAGTTTCTGTCTGATAAGCTTGGTTGTGACAATCATTTTACAATGTATGCAATGTGATGTATACCTTAACTACATATTATTTCTACTTGCTAACCAGACTTCAATAAAGATGGAAAAATTTAAAATAAACCAAGTATTAGTTATTTTTATTACCTTTCTAAGCAAATGGTGCATGTGTACATGCATATGTGTGTGTGTGGTTTTGAGACAGGGAGGTGTGATGTGTATGCATATTCATGTGTGTGTGTGGGTGTGAGACAGGGAGGTGTGATGTGTATGCACATGCATGTGTGTGTGTGTGATACAGGAAGTGTGATATGTTTGCACATGCATTTGTGTGTGTGGGTGTGAGACAGGGAGGTGTGATGTGTATGCACATGCATGTGTGTGTGTGGGTGTGAGACAGGGAGGTGTGATGTGTATGCACATGCATGTGTGTGTGTGCGTGGGTGTGAGACAGGGAGGTGTGATGTGTATGCACATGCATGTGTGTGTGTGTGAGACAGGGAGGCGTGATGTGTATGCACATGCATGTGTGTGTGTGGGTGTGAGACAGGGAGGTGTGATGTGTATGCATATTCATGTGTGTGTGTGGGTGTGAGACAGGGAGGTGTGATGTGTATGCACATGCATGTGTGTGTGTGTGGGTGTGAGACAGGGAGGTGTGATATGTATGCACATGCATGTGTGTGTGTGGGTGTGAGACAGGGAGGTGTGATGTGTATGCACATTCATGTGTGTGTGTGGGTGTGAGACAGGGAGGTGTGATGTGTATGCACATGCATGTGTGTGTGTGTGTGAGACAGGGAGGTGTGATATGTATGCACATGCATGTGTGTGTGTGTGTGAGACAGGGAGGTGTGATATGTATGCACATGCATGTGTGTGTGTGTGATATAGGGAGGTGTGATGTATATGCACATTCATGTGTGTGTGTGGGTGTGAGACAGGGAGGTGTGATGTGTATGCACATGCATGTGTGTGTGTGGGTGTGAGATGGAGGCGTGATGTGTATGCACATGCATGTGTGTGTGTGGGTGTGAGACAGGGAGGTGTGATGTGTATGCACATTCATGTATGTGTGTGGGTGTGAGACAGGGAGGCGTGATGTGTATGCACATTCATGTGTATGTGTGTGGGTGTGAGACAGGGAGGCGTGATGTGTATGCACATTCATGTGTGTGTGTGGGTGTGAGACAGGGAGGCGTGATGTGTATGCACATTCTTGTGTGTGTGGGTGTGAGACAGGGAGGCGTGATGTGTATGCACATTCTTGTGTGTGTGTGGGTGTGAGACAGGGAGGTGTGATGTGTATGCACATGCATGTGTGTGTGTGGGTGTGAGACAGGGAGGTGTGATGTGTATGCACATTCATGTGTGTGTGTGGGTGTGAGACAGGGAGGTGTGATGTGTATGCACATTCATGTGTGTGTGTGGGTGTGAGACAGGGAGGTGTGATGTGTATGCACATGCATGTGTGTGTGTGGGTGTGAGACAGGGAGATCTGATGTAAGGCAGAATGAAAGTGCTGTCTTCCTGCATTCTGTCAGGTGAGTGGAAACGCATGCACGGCCATTGTATTTTCTTTATTTCATTCCTTCAGTCTTCATTACTCCTAGAAGTCCTTCTCAGGTTCTTGGTGTAAGCCAGCTGTTAATGATATTGTGAAAGTTCCATGTTTTCTTTTTCCGCTTCTCCAGGTATTTTACTGAGAAGGTGAGAAAGGCTAAGCTTATGACAGTAGCCAATGCCATTTAGTTTGAAACTAATAGATCTGGGAGTTATTGATGTATATATAGAAGGATTTAACATCGATTTCTTTAAGTAGTGAGAATTCCTGGAGCTTTAAAAATAGAGTTTGAGTGTTTTAGATAGATTATGGTTAGGAGGAAGACATCACACTTGTACCATTGTCTTATAATTTATTTGGCCCAAAGAACAGAACTTTGATGAAGAAGCATTACTATAGAGAGCACAAGAAGATGAGGGGGCATGTCTTAGTTAGTTTTATTATTGGCCTCTTTGTTTCCTAATGGGGCAACAGTGGCTGGTGACATATTCTGTTTGGGCAGGAAATGTTATGCTTAGACATTTGACCCAGCTGAGTAAGTTATTAGTTGTATAGGATTGAACTATTCTCTCATCTTTCTGAGCCCCAGTTACCTCATCTGTCAAATGGCAATCCTAGGTTCTGCAGAAGAGTTTTACCTTTACTATATGTGAGATGTTAGAAACGTTGAGAGACATAGTACTGCTCGGCACAAATGTAACGTGCTGTTACTTAGGAGAAGGTGCCTAACAGGGAAGTCTAGTCTTCCCAACATGAATCCATGTGCTGAAAATTTGTGGTGAATGCTTAGAACGTTAAGAATGAGCAGTTGGAAGACCCCTGTAATAGGAGTCAGGAAAGAGCAGGGTTAGCCATGCCATCAGTGCATGGGGTAACTGGGCACAGTCAGTTTTCTCTTTGGCTGTTTGGACATGATGATCTTTTTTTTTTTTTTTTTTTTTACAGAGACACAGAGAGAGAGTTAGAGAGAGGAACAGACAGGGACAGACAGACAGGAACGGAGAGAGATGAGAAGCATCAATCATCAGTTTTTTGTTGCGACACCTTAGT